>NW_023458555.1:52202305-52213071 GCF_013731165.1 Rhagoletis pomonella
TATCTCGGTGTCAAGTTCCAGTCCTCTGCAATAAACACCTCCAGAGATATGCAGCAAAAAAAAAAGAAAATTTTCATGGGAGTTGCCACGCGCCTTGTACAGTAACTAAAAAACTATTCTCGAGGAGTATGGGATTGATTTCACATACATACATACATACCACCATACCAAGCTTGAGTACTCTACCCCAAATATTTGAAGAGATATGCAATATGAAAGTTTCAGTTAGCATGGGAGGTTCCACGCCCATTTTCGAAAAAACGCCCATTTTACTCCGTGAGTATGAATTTGATTTCACATACATACCCATACTCCATACCCAGTTCCAGTACTCTCGCACAAATAATTTCAGAGATATGTATGCATTATGAAAATTCCAAATTATATTATATGATTTATCGGAATTATTTTCGGTCTAAGGCCGGTGGCTATGTCCTATTTGTTGAGCAGTTATTAAAGACGACTCTTTTCCTATATTTTGTAAGACTTTTCATAAGTAAAAATATTTTGTGAATATTATATTCTTAATATGAATTATATCACATTTTTTGTTTAATTGTATTTTTGGTATAAACAAAGTTATTTTTCCTCCTGTCAGTAAACTGTTTTTGTTACAAATAGTATAAATAAGCAATGGGAAATAAGGCAAAATTTGTTTTATTTCCAAACTTTATTGGAATTAAAGCAAAACTCATATTTTGGTATTATTTCCCATTTAAAAATGAAATAAAGCAAATTTTAAGTTATTGCCGTTTGTGTTACTTCGTATTGCACGCTGTGTTTCCAGTTTCACTGAAAAAAAAATAATATACCCGCGCTGGCTTCGTAGTGTAGTATGAATTATGATAAACGCATTTTGGCAGCAGTGTAAGCTATAAAATACTCTACTTATCAAAACCTATATTCGATTCGCAAAAACTATTTACTACCTTCTAAAATAAAAGTGGGTCTGCAGATATAGCGACGCTATCCAATTTATTTTTTATTTAATAACCGGCCTATAGCTCAAAATCAACCTATAAATCTAAAAATATTAAATAAAAATTGGAACATTAATATCCGTTTTCAATGCCCCCAATATTTATCAAGGGGTTTAAAGCAGTCCTTATCACGATTGAATTTGGACAAAATATTTCGATGCAATTGATAAAACTGATAAATTTGTTTGTGTGCGATTCTTTAAGAGAAGCAGCCATTTTTACTCCGAGCGGTATGTATATATGTATGTATATCTAAAGTTATTTTTATATTCCTCCAATTGTTCATTAGCATGCATACACTGTGTGTAAATGCAGCCTGCTGCTGTCCATCTCGAACCCGCCGAGGCCATAAATCAAGTCTCGTCTCGAATAGCCACCGAACGTTCCGGTGGCTAAAGAGAGCATTTCGCTTCATTTCATTTCAGCGACTCAAATCAAACATTTCAATAACTTGCCAAGTGCGAAGAAAAAAGTAAAATCGGCATATCTGATTAGATATGTATATAGTACATATATATGTATGAACCATAGATGAATAGGAGAAAACGTTGAAAGACACGACTGAGCGATGACCAAAAAACTTGGCATCATTTTTCCGTGTACTAAATTATGTCCCCAAAGTGTTTTCGTTTACCCCCCCTCATTAAATGAGTGAAAATACGCATAAATATCCCAACGAAATTTTATTAGAAATGGAATCTTAAAATGTTGCCTCCGTAAATGTGTATCTGTAAGTACCCTGTGGGGAAAATCTCTAGTTCTGAACTGGTGCCCTTCTAGTACATTTAGACCCAGTACTGGTTCGCGATAAATCTCTTTTGCATGCAAGCAACTGGCGAATTTAACATGGCGATGTCCTAGGAAGTGTCAATTGCCCCCCGCTGCATCCTTTTTTCAATAGTTCCAAACTAGTCCCAAATTCTATAGTTCCGAACCAGTTCTAAAATCGACAGACGATAGAAAAAGTATCATGATTTTCCAATCTTTTTGGTTCTTCCGTGTGTGCGATTTTAAGTTATTTTGGAAGAAATGCGTTTTCCATTTGAAACTAAATTTGTTTGAATGATTGTAAGAAATGTACTATTACATACCTTTGGCTGTAGCTGAGTTTGCAGAGGTGCTCGCTGTTATTTCTTAGATTCTAGACGGTCCCAAGATGTTGGAATGTTAACACAAATTTTGGTTTTGTATTACCAAGCTATGAAAAAGCATCTGCGAAGCACAGAATAGAAGCGTATTTGAACTAAAAAGCCGCCGAACACATATCTATGTAAAGTAAACAAGCCCCCCGCTGCATCCCTTATTCGATAGTTCCAAACTAGTTCTAAATTCGACAAATAAGATCTAGTTCGTTCTGCATCCCTTTTTCTATAGTTCCGAACCATTTCTAAATTCGTCACTTTAGATATAGATTTCTAGTGAAAAAACTGAAAAAAATTAGTTTTTTTAAAGTACTACTTTTCGCCGATTTTGGACTGGTGGGGATCTAGTTCCTATCGGACTAGTTCCTTTTCAGCGACAAAGACCTAATTCGGAACTAGAAATTTTATTCACTAGTCCGCGATTTCCCTGCAGGGTAGGTTTAGGTATACATACATATATGTATATGTATGAAAAAATTAAATACTACACCACTTTGAAAAATCCCGATGTTTGTGTAGAATTTTTAGCGACGTTTTTCAGAGAATCATTTTAATTGAATATTCATTTTGCATACCAAATTTGTTTATATATGTACAGTGACCATATTTTCGGCACCCTAATACGGGACAAAAAATAATTTGCCTTTTTTCCACAAAAGCTAGAGGATTTTAAAATTTTATTCAATGTTCCCAGAATTAATTTTTCGATACAATCTTTTGTGAAAGCAGCACATAGAATATTTCTCAAAATGTATAACATTTATTATTAATAATTTTTCTTATCTTTAAATTTTATTTAAAGTAACCACGTGTGTGGACTCCTGTTCGCTTTTATGTACGATTACTAGGTAAGAACAACAAAATTAAAAAAAAATATGGTTTTGGGAAAATCGAGTTTTTAGATTTTCTGCCATTTTTTTAATTTTCAAAGTTTTTAAAATTTCCAAATTTGTTAGCAAAGAGCATGAAAAATATTACTGCATTCAAAAAACAGAATGTACACATGAATTATATATGGCACTACATTGCCCAAAATACTGAGTTTTCTTATTTTCAGAAAAAAACTTCTTACGACTTTCGAGGCTTTTTAGCGGGCATCAAACCTATTAGACAAAGTACTATATTTTATCTAGTAACAACAACCAATATTTCAAAAGATTAAAAATGATGTTTCTGAGAAAGTTATGTCTTTTGATTTTTCCATTATGTTTTTCTTTGTTAATTTAAAAAATTTTTCAATTTCAAGTATGCAAATTTAGAGCATCAAAAACACTTCTACAATCAAAAAACCGATTTAAAGAATATTGATTAAAAAAAAAACTAAAAAGATTAAAAAAATTGTCTGCCATTTTTCTCTAAAACCACACTTTTCCCTAAAATTTTCAGATGCTCGTAAGTCAGCGATTTTTTTTTTTTGCAAAACAAAAAAATACGTGTCTCTTTATTTGTCTCAAAAATATAAAAATCATATCAAACTTCATGATGCAATAATACAAGGTGTTGGATGTTAGCAGCTGCTCGCTCTAATTCCGCCATAATGACTGCCTTAGGTGAAACAATGTCACTTCTTTAACAATTCTTTGCCTAATAATGTAGTTGAATGTTTTTTATTGTTTCTCGGTATACACATTTTGTTTTCTTAAAAAAGTATTATATCTTATTTTATTTCATTTCATTGCGAATATACTATAAAAAAGCTAATTTTCTTTAAAAGAAAATATGAAATTTTATATTTTTCCCCAAAATGGGGATTACTTTCTTCCCGTTTTTCTTCTTATTCCACTGAGCTAAGGCAGCATCAAATCGAGCTTCCACAACGCCCAACACATTGTTTTATTGCGCTATGATTAAACTGGATTTCGAATTTTGAACCCATTCACCCTGCATGAATTGAAATAGAATCAGCCCCTATTAAATATGCTTTGCGCCATACAGAATATTTAATGTCAAATGCGTTGAAATAAAACCTTTGAAAAGCTAAATACTAGTGAAATTTCATTCCAAAATTTAACAACAATCATTAACGTCGAATTTCGGTTCACACTCACAAACACCCAGTTTTTATACGCAAAATTATAGCTTCAGAAACCATCTACATACATACTTATTTATGTGCTCCTCGTTTCGAATCACAAGCGTCCAGATTTAAAAATAAATATCAATCATAAAAATCATAGGCATGCCATTTTTATGAGCTATTAAGGCGCGAAAATATCGAATACGGGACAAATATAGGACATCAAAAGAAATACAGAACATTTGGCGTCCCGTATGAAATAAATAACTTACCAGGACAATTGACGAAAAAGAGGACTGCCCCGTATAATACAGCGGATTTTGGATCTACCCATGGTGTTCCCAGTTATTTTGAATTTGTACATTCTTATATATATACTTGAGTGACTGACTCGATTTTGACAAACCGGTTTCCACATTGTTCTTTTGGAAATCTGTTCTTTTTGGAAATTTTTTGAAATCTCGATTTTTCGAATATCGAATAAACCGGATCTTTTGACCGGTTTGTTTTATTTCATCCAAATCTGAATTAAACTTTTATGTATGTCGAAGTTTTGCAGTTCAAGCCCCTAAATAGTTTCAAAATTATATACTAGGTTATTTGAGGATGAACATATTTCATATTTGATTACAATAAACGAATGCTTGGCACTTAAAAGCTTTCTACGTGTTTGGCAGAGATTCTCTTGGCATTCGTGTTCTCCTTTTTTATGGCAGGAGTACACTCGGCGGTTTGGCATTGTCTGCCGAGGGCGACAGCTGCTTGAAAAAACTTCTGTTGATGTGGTCGGAACTCAAAACTGAAAGAAGTCAGAAAAAATGCAATAAAGTATTGGAAAAAGGACCAACCGTGAATTTTTCTCTGATTTTTATTTAACTTAATTTTGACATAAAAAACTTTGTATTTATTTTGCTTTGCTCTTTTCTAACTAAAAGCTATCTTTGCTATTAATAGTTTTTTTGGTCATGACTTCATACCAAGATAAGCATTTTCGGTATATATAAAAACTATGGGCCAATTTCACAATGCGTAGTTAACTCAGAATCGGCAGTTAACTACAGATTTTTGTACTGAAAATCTCTAGTTAACTGCCGATTCTGAGTTAACTACGCACTGTGAAATTGGCCCTATGTAAAATAAAACCAGTTTATCTGGTTTTTTCTTAATTTCAAAATCGACAACCGTTTTTTTTTCAAATTGCAACTTTTCGAATAACTCGAAAGCCAGTTTTAGAAGTGCAGAGTATAAATGCTAGCAACCTTTTTTCGCAATTTGGCAAACTCCAAATTTATTTTAGACCCACGGTTTCTCCGGCAAATTTGCTTTGAATTACACGTATAATCCTTCAGTGCTATACGCACATAGTCGAAATAATCTCCCATACAAATTGGCCCGCACTAATGTACATACGTGCTAGGGCTTTTAATCCCGGGATCCAGAATCCCGGCATTCTGGGATCCCGGACACTTATCCATGTCCCGAAATCCCAGGATCACAGCTCCGGGATCCCAAGATTATTACTGATTAATTTAAAGAATGAAAGAGATGTTGAAAACGAAAAAAAGAATTCATTTGACTTGCAACACGAAAAATACAGGACACCAAAATTTGGATTCAAAGTGAACTTGAGCCATTTGCACTTGGAAGTGAATTTTAGGACCTGCCTAAATAACTGTACTTGTTTCAATAGTTTGGGATACCGGGATTAAAATTTTTACATCCCGAAATTTCGGGATTGTTAAAATGCTTCGGGATTGAATGCCCTAATACGTACCTATTTATTCTTTCGCCCGGCGGGCTGCTAAAAGATCAGCAATCTCTGCGCGGCAATAAACGCGGCAGGCAGACGTCGACGAAATTTTCAAAACGATTCACACATTTGTTGCTTTCAATGAACGACACACATATGTGTGTAAATAATTAGGTCTTAACTTTAAGTTGTTTTTTCTCATCTTCGGATGCTAATTTGGTGTCTAAGGAGTAAGGTACAGAGTTCTAAATTGAATTGGTATAACTATGTCACGCAGATGTGAAGCGCACTTGGGCGACCATAAATTTTGGAAAATCGTGAAAATGGGCCAGCATGACGCCGAAATGGTGTATTCGATTTTATATTGTCTTCAAAAAGTTGTTCTGTGCTATTAAATTGAATATAAATTTTTTTGAAGACATCGAAATGTGCATATTCAAAACTGCACAGTGTTGTAAAATTTTCATTTAATTGTAGCAATATGCTAAGACAAAAAATAGTTTTATATTGAAATCAGCCACCGTGAATGATGAACGGAGCAAATTACATAATTTAAAAATTTTAATTTATAATATTCGTTTCTACACAAATAAAATAAACATATGTATGTATGTACATACATACATATATAGCTGGCGAAAGTTTATAAAATTAAAGGGGATTTTGAATGGATTTTATGTCTCACACAATGTATGCCTCATACTAACCCTTGTGGTCAGCTGATTAAGTTAAGTGATATTTTGACCAGTTTTGGGATATTTTTCTTTTGTCTGTTTAATGTTTTTAATTTTTTTTTCCATAAAAGTTTACCGCATTACATAACCAGCACCATATAAATACTTATTTCAACCTTCAAATTTAAACAAACTTTACAATTACTAACTTTAACCATTATACCATAAATTTTATACTTTTTATTAAGTTTTATAGCCCATTCAATTTTAGTAGGTGTAAGGTGCAAATTTCAAGACGCTAGAAAATCGCATTGATTTTAATAATTTTCTTTTTTCTGAATGTGTTGGGCATTTTCTCCCATACAAAGTATGCGCGACAATTACTCGAAAATTCCGTAATCTATACATATAATAAAATTGTAACAGGTCGATGTCTGTACATTATAGATATTAAAGAAAAATTAATGTGGAGGGTCTTTTTTAGAGCACCAGAACCCAAATCAACCATTTTTAGAATTTTTGTCTGTCTGTCTGTCTGTCTGTCTGTCTGTCTGTATGTTTGTTCGCGCATCACTCGAAAACGAATGCATGGATTTGAATGCAGTTTTCACCGATGTATTTCTAGAGGTCTAAATTAAAATTTAGGAAGAAAAAAAATTAGGGAGTTGCCACCTGTTTGAAAGTTGGAGTTTAAGTAAATTGATAAGAAAAAATGAATATTGCAATATGGGCGTCAAAAGAAAGAGAATGAAAAAGGCTTACAGCCAGAAATATTTTTTTAGAGTTGCCACCTGTTTGAAAATTTACATTTAATTTAATTTATAAGATAAATTAAATATTGCAATATGGGTATCAAACTGAAAGGGTTTAGGAAATTATATTGCCGAAAATATTTTTAGGGAGGGCTGCCACCTGTTTGAAAAATTTTATTGAATTAAATGATAAAATAAATGAAATCTTAATCTACATCTAGATATCTATACATATAATAAAATTGTAACAGGTCGATGTCTGTACATTATAGATATTAAAGAAAAATTAATTTGTGGGGTCTTTATTAGAGCACCAGAAGCCAAATCAACCATTTTTAGAATTGTTGTCTTGTTTGTTCGCGCATCACTCGAAAACGAATGCATGGATTTCAATGCAGTTTTCACCGATGTATTGCGAGAGGTCTAACTTAAAATATAGGAAGAAAAAAATTAGATAGCTGCCACCTTTTTGAAAATTGGAGTTTAAGTAAATTGATAAGAAAAAATTAATATTGCAATATGGGCGTCAAAAGAAAGAGGCTGAAGAAGGCTTACAGCCAAAAATACTTTTTTAGAGTTGCCACCTGTTTGAAAATGTACATTTAATTCAATTTATAAGATAAATTGAATATTGCAATATGGGTATAAAATTGAAAGGGGCTAGGAAATTATATTGCCGAAAATATTTTTAGGGAGGGCTGCACCCTGTTTGAAAAATTTTATTGTATTAAATTGATAAAAAAAATGAAATCTATATCTACATCTATACATATAACAAAATTGTAACAGGTTGATGTCTGTACCTTATAGATATTAAAGAAAAATTAATATGGTGGGTTTTTATTTAAGCTACAGAAGCCAAATAAACAATTTTTAGAATTTTTGAATCTCTGTCTGTCTGTATATTTGTACGCACATCAGTCGAAAACATGGAATTGAATGCAGAAATAAAGAAATAAATTTACAAAGGCTTACAGCTGAAAATATTTTTGGGGAAGGTTGCCACCTATTTGAAAACTTTAATTTAATTTAATTGATAGCATAAATTAAATATTGCAATATTGGCATCAAACTAAAGAGGCTAGGAAATTTTAATGCTAAAATATTTTTAGGGGATTTGCCAACTGATTGAAAAATTGTATTCATTAAAATTTGTAAAACAAATGAAATATTCTTGAAGCGGGTTTGAAAACTTTAATTCAGTTAAATTTATAATACAAACTAAGTGTTGCCATATGGGAATCAAACGAGAGTATTTGAGAATATGTTAAAAAAAAATTAATAGGGGGTTTATTAGATCAACAGAAGCCAAATATAAAATTTTGGTATGTTTGTCTGTATGTTTGTAAGCGCATCACGTAAAAGCTAATGTATGGAGTTAAATGAGGTTTTCACCGATGTACATATTGCTAGAGCTCTAATTGAAAATATAGAATCCATTTTTTTTTTGTTTTAGTTTATCGTCGATCATTATTCCTAGGTATTTGAACGTATTAACTTTTTCCAGTGTGTCGTAGTTTATATTTAGAGTTAGCAACGGACCGTTCTCAAAATTTCGCCTTGATATAACCACAAACTTTTTTTTTCTGTGTGGAAGGTTTTTCGCTAAAAAAAATTAAAACTTTTCGTTGTTGCTGCCAAAAAATTAAGAAATCTGAGACGTCACGTTTTACAATTTCATACAGTTCTCTTTACAATGTATTTCACTAAACTACTAAACGGCTGCACCGACTTGGTTCATATTTGGCAACATCTTGAAAATAAATATTCTGACCAAAAATTTACTCTACATGTCGGGATATTCCTAAAATTCTTATACAGACTAACCGCCCAATTCTATGTTTTCTTGATAAATTTTTTGTTAAGAAATTTCATCAAGATTTGTATCAAGCAAAAGCTTCGTTCGCATTCTGTGTCAATATTTATAAAACAAAAGCTCTACGATTTCCACATTAGTGGAACTGATTTCCACATGAGTGCAACTGATTTCATTGTCACATATGAAAAATATGAATTTAAAAGCGAAAAAGCTTTTGACTGCCGTATCCGAGTAGGTAGAGATGTCGACTATAATTCCGTGTGTCGCAGGTTCAAATGCCGGCACATGGAGTATTTAATTGTTAGAAACAAATTTATTAAGATACAAAATTTATACATTTCACATGAAATTTCAATTTGTCAATAGCATTTTCAATCTTGATAATTTATCAAGAAAAGGGCTTTTGATTTCTGTGCTAGAATACCAATTCTTGATAAATAATAAAAAATTGACAAATTATAAAGATTTTAAATTTATCAAGTACACAGAATCGGGCTGAAAAAAACCAATATATATCTAAAACCAATTGCGCTGGGAACTGAAACTTAGCACTGATGTATATATTGCAAATGCATTGGGAAAGGGGGCGTGGCTCCTTCCTTCCATACAAACTGAACTTCCCATATAGCTTATCTCTGGAACTACTTACGCTAACGTCCTGAAATTCTACACAGCTACATTTTTTATCAATACCGTACTTATGGCGAAAAGTGGTAATTATTGGAAAGACTGCATCGATATACATTTACGTAAACGCGCAAGTATCACTCGATTGGGACCCATTTTCTCCTAGATTTCTAAATCCCATTGAAATATTGTAACTTTGTTTTTAGTTTTTAGTAAAAGGTAAAATTTATGTGAAATTTTTGAAGAATTTTTTTAAATTTTGCACAAAGAATGGAGCTTTGATTTTTTGGGTTTCGTTATAGACTGCCCTATATCTACATACCTATTTGCATAAAATGATAGCCGTTTTCGTTGTTCGGAATAAACTCAAAAACCACTGAATAGAGTTCCGTCAGATTGTCGGAGGTTATCTGACATACATATATTACATGCTACTAGAAAACTCGCTAGGTGGTGCTGGAGTAGAGTTATTTATAAAAATCGTATTTATTAACCGATTTCGTTCAAATTTTAAATGTGAGCTATGTACCTGTATGATGGAAAATTCTTTTGATAAAAATTTACCCGATTAGTGCCGCTGGAGTTAAGGTTGAAATTCATAACACGTATTAATTTTATGGTAAGCAATGGTTTTACAGAAAATGAACCAAATGGATGGCGCTGCAGCCGAAATGTATAGAAACCCCGTGGTTGTTCTGCTTTGGCCCTATGTTTAAGTTATACGAATTTAGTTTTCAGATGTCTAAATGATGGATGGGGTTAAGTTTGTAAAAGTGGTGAATTAACAAGGAAAGATCACCGTAGGTATATCAATTGCTCCATTTGAAAGATACTTAAGAGATCACACGACTCATTTAGCAATGTACCGGAAAACTTTTCATCATATAGGACAGCGAGGATTCTTGGCCCTCCTATTAGAGGTGTCAAACTATCGATAGTCACACCATCGATAGTTTTGATAGTTTTCAGAAAAACTATCAATATTCACGATAGTCTCGAAAAAAA
>NW_023458555.1:52213171-52215856 GCF_013731165.1 Rhagoletis pomonella
TTTAGTGGCCCAAGGATTCGCCGCCAAGCGTTCATTGTAGCAAGCATTCTTTTAACGTGCGTTCTGTCAAACCAACGCCAACGCCAACGCAACGCCAAAGTTGTATGTAAACGGGCCTTTACATTTAGCCGCTTTGGCGACCGCCACCGCAATAATTCAATGGCAAACACTCATTCATTCAGTGCTAATCCATTCATACGTATTAGAGATGTATGTACCCCGCAAACATATTCTGAGCATTCGGAATATATGAGTCCGAAAGGAGTTCTAGGTAGGTTAGAAATATGAGTTTCAAAAACAAGAAATTTTTTACGCTTATAAGAATTTTTTCGGAGTCATATATGTATGATCCAAGTTATGAGCCAGCACTTTGTGCCAAACTAAAGGTGTTCTTACACGATATGTATTTGCATCTGTAAATGTGACTTTTTCAATACATATGTAATTGCGTATGTCTGTCAAATTCACAGTCTTTATTTAATTACTTAAAAACAAGGAATGAAACCGAAACCCAAACCGAAACCGTAACCGTTTAAAACCGTTTCGTTTTTCAAAACCGAAACCGAAACCGTAACCGTTATCTTAACCTGAAAAGGAACGATACCGAAACCATTTCAATCACAGGTTTCAATCGGTTTCCAGAAATTTACAAAAATAATAAATAAAAATTTCTTTGAAATAAATGATTTATTTAACCAAAATCAGCAACATTTTGCTAAAATTCTTGTTAAGTAGTAAATAAGTATGGCAAGGTAAAAGTGTGTTTGCATTGTTCAACTTTGCGTTCAACATTTGCGTTCAACTCAGCGCAGGGTTGCACGAAAAAAAAAGTTGAATGGCTAAAAATATCAAAATATGAAAAAATATCAAAATATTCGCCATAAAAAGGTGTTTGCATTGTTCAACTTTGCATTCAACTTTTGGTTGAATAGCCTTTCAACTAATCGCTTTCAATAAAGTTGGTCGCCAGCCAACATTTAGCCATTCAACTTTTTTTTCGTGCAACCCTGCGTTGAGCTGAACGCAATTGTTGAACGCAAAGTTGAATAATGCAAACAGTGCTTAACTTTTCGCAAAAATCTGCTGATGACTTTGTTGTTGTGAATCGATAATCGATTAATTATATTTAAGTAGTTTCTTTCCCGTACGCAATGCGAGATCCCGCGTGTGCCCAAAATAGCCCAGAAATCATGCCTGTACTCAACAAAATGGGTAATAGAGAGCGAAAATTCGAGCGTATTCGATCGTAAGTGTATTCTTCTTCCTGCCCGAAACAGCCCGAAATTTTCTCCGAGTAAAAATGGATAAAGTGTCAAAGTGCATATCACCTGTATTGTGTTTACATGTTGCCTGCATTTACTTGGTGCTTTTAAGGAAAAGTGAATGGCCTGTTGATGTATTTTCAATCTATGTACTTAAAATCAAATTTGTGAAACCAAAATTCAATTTCCAAGTGTTTGCATTTAATACCAAAACATTTTTCCTTCATTTTCTTTTCATTTACAACCTTTAACTTTCATTCTTATTTTGCTTTGACCAGGCAATTAACAATAAATCCGAAATGATTAAAGATGATAAAATATGACTTCCACTTCGATAAATAATCGAAAAAAACTAGTGAAGACACCGATTGGAATGAGTAGAAAGTGAGTTTTGAAGTAGTATTCAGCGAAAACTGGTTTTCGTTTAACAGATTTTATATGGACGAAAACACAAGTTTTAGGTCGAAAACCAGTTTTAGCAATAATATCAACAAAGTTTCTGTGAAAAACCGAAACCGGAACGAAACCGAAACCAAAACCGAAATAAATTTTGAAGAACGAAACCAAAACCGAAACCGAAATACTTGGCAAAACCGAAACCCAAACCGGAACGTTATTTTGAATCGGTTTCATTCCTTGCTTAAAAATACTTTCTTTGAAAACGATATAAACTAAACTCAGATGATTCTATCTGTGTGCCAGATGAAAATAGAAACATTCCTATTTCGTATGTACGTGCATCTGCTTTGTAAACAAACAACAGAAACGAATCTAATTTTCCTTTACACGATATGTTGACATTTCCATATGTAAAAAGTGGCATGTACACATGCAAACACATATCGTGTAAGAACACCTTAAGCACAATAATGATTCGAAATTTGTACATACATATGTATCTAAACTTGCTTATACAGATATGAAAAATAATTAGGAAGCAAAAAATAAACAAAATTTAGCTGTAGCAAAATTTAGATGAATGTTGCAATCTACACATATGTACATGTACATTTATGCGCAGGGGTATGTATGTAAGTTCAATAAGAGTAAAAAAATAACGCCAACCATGAGGCCAATAAAAGCCATTTAAGAGCCTCAAAAAGAGTCCAAAATGAGCCGTATATGAGGCCAATAAGAGTCCAATATGACTCACATTGAGGCTCATTTTATGTATGCATTTAAGCTCATATAAGTCAACCTTCAGCAGAAGGTAAACACCTTCATTTTGCACTCTTAAATGAACTCATTATGAACGTAAAGTCTTCGAAATAGGACTCCTTAAAGATTCACTTATGACTCCAAATGTTTGCTGGGTACATACGTATAAAGCATTGGTGAATTTTCCACTCATGTTGCAAAGTATATACTCACTACTTTTTTACTTTCATTCGTGATTCTTAAAGCCTGATTATGGAAACTTAAC
>NW_023458555.1:52215956-52218567 GCF_013731165.1 Rhagoletis pomonella
TAAGCACCTACCATTGATATGTCTGCATACCAAATTTCAAGTTCGTGTGACTTTGTGGGTGCGAAGTTATAGCTGATAAAAAATTTCACGCTTATGGGATGGGCCACGCCTCCTTTTACAAACTCGCTTTTGCGTACCCTTCTATAAGCACCTACGATTGATATGTCTGTATACCAAATTTCAAGTTGGTGTGACTTAAGGTTCCGGAGTTATAGCTGATAAAAAATTCCACGCCTATGGGATGTGCCAAGATTCCTTTTACAAACGCGTTTATATATACCCTCCTATAAGCACCTAGCATTGAAATGTCTGCATACCAAATTTCGAGTGCGTGTGACTTATGGTTCCGAAGTTATGGCTGATAAAAAATTCCACGCCTATGGGATGTGCCACGCCCCCCTTTCACAAACTCATTTATATATACCCTCATATAAGCACCTACCGTTGATACGTCTGCGTACCAAATTTCAAGTTCGTGTGACTTATAGGGCATTCGCACGAGGCGATTTTACAGGCAACAAAAGTTGAATGCGGAGTTGAATGAGAAGTTGAAAGTGAAAAAGTTGCTATCCCTATTCAGACGAGGCGATTTTCAATTCAACACGAATAGTTATTTACATTATTTAAAATGAATTTAAATCGCAAAATTTTATCAATTGGCGTAAATTTGGTAAGCCAAGCGTTGGTAGAAGTGCTTTTAGCGAAGCTGAAAGATAAAATAAGAGTAAAAAGTAGAAAAGAAGAAAAAGTATGTATACAGAACAGTGTTGGCATTTTTGGTACAATTGTACTTGTTTGATACAATGGCCCGTAGTCATAGTCAAAATAAAGTCGACTTTAAAGTTAGTTGCAGCTTTTTGACATAATTTTCAACGGGATATCTGTCAAAAAAGCTGCAACTAACTTTAAAGTCGACTTTATTTTGACTATGACTACGGGCCAATTTCATTTACAATATACTTTCCTACTACGCAGTACTTTTTAGTATAATTTTGTAATCAATACTAAATATATATAGCTCTGAAAATTCACAGCAAGAAATTTTTTGTATTCTCTTTTGTTGTTTTGTTTTGAAAATGGCTTGAACGAACCAGTATAATATAGCCTAGGCAAATTTTTAAGGAAACTTTTCGATGCTAAGTTTTATTAAAACAAAATGTCAAAGTCAGCTTCATATAGAAACAAAGCCTTCGTTAGTTTTAAGAAGAGATTTTCTTAAATATAATACCTTTACGGCACTCACATATTGACAAGATTTTACTATTTATTTTATTATTCTTTAATTTTAATTATCTGTTTATAAAATATAATGTATTCTTTGAGAAAAACTGTATAAGCCCAAGATTAAATCTTTGCGAAACAGCCAAAAGACAACATACTTTCGTAAAAATTTCGAGCTTTATTAATATTCTTTAGTTTTTAGCCCATTCAATTTTAGTATAATAAAGTACAAGTTTAAAGTAGCTGGGACATACCGTTGAACTTGGCAATTTTTTTTGTCGACGATGTCAGCTGTCAGAAAATTAGCAACACCTTCATCAAAGAAATCTTAAAAAACTTAGTTATATTAAAATTTAATGGGCTAAAAAACCGCACACTCAAAATAAATCTAGGAAATCGAATTAAAAAGTTCGAAATTTTTACGAAAGTGTTGTTGGTTTTTTTTAATGTTGCACAAAGTTTGAACCTTGGATTTGTACGGCTTTTCTTAAAATATAAACAGTATTTAAAAAAAATAATTAAAATTGAATAATAATAAGATAAATGGTCAAATCTTGTCGCAAAGTTTTGATAAGCACTTGAAGTGCTATTAAAATGTAAAATTTTAGTACTGAATCCAAAGGAAAATGTCTCTTTTATCCATAAATAACAACTTAAATATGCTTTTTGTTAAGATGTATACCTGAAAATGTGTAAATACATATTTGCGTTAAATGCAGTACATGTGCGCGTGGAATCAATTTGTAAAAGTGTAAAATACGTAAACGTATGTACATAAACAATAAAACTTTCTCATGAATACCATAAAATCATTGGTCTTGAAGGGAATATACTATGAAAATATATGAGCGAATTAAAAAGTATGTACAATTTATAGCCGAAAAGTACATTTTTTGTATAGATTTCGTACTGAAGGAACAATTTTATTTTCCAACACTGATACAGAATGTAAACAAACACAGGGTTGCAAGGAAAAAAGTTGAACGAGCTCAAAGTTGGCTGGCGACCAACTTTGTTGAAAGCGATTAGTTGAAAGGCCGTTCGGACGAGGCGATTTTTGCTTTCAACTAAAAGTTGCCTGTAAAATCGCCTCGTGCGAATGCCCTATTATGGTTCCTAAGTTATAGCTGATAAAAAAATCAACGCCTATGCGGGGAGCCACGCCCCCTTTTTCAAACTCGTTTATACATACCCTCCTATAAGCACCTACCATCAAAATGTCTGCATACCAAATTTCGAGTTCGTGTGACTTATAGTTCCGAAGTTATAGCTGATAAAAACTTCCACGCCTATGAGATGTGCCACGCCCCCCTTTTACAAACTCGCTTATGCGTACCCTTCTATATAAGCACCTACCATTGATATGTCTGCATACCAAATTTCAAGTTCG
>NW_023458555.1:52218667-52219737 GCF_013731165.1 Rhagoletis pomonella
CATACAGACCAATAAGCTTACTGCCCTGTCTTTCCAAAGTATTCGAAAAAGTACTCCTATCAAAGATATCTCCCTTTATCCATGAACGCAATTTAATACCAGCACACCAATTTGGCTTCCGAGAAAAACATGGTACAATTGAACAAGTTAATCGAATTACAAATGAAATCAGAAGGGCATTTGAGCTCAGAGAGTACTGCTCTGCAATTTTCCTCGATGTAGCACAAGCATTCGACAAAGTGTGGCACGACGGTCTTATATATAAAATTAAAAAATTGTTGCCGCCGGAATTCCACAAAATATTTGAATCATACATAACTAACAGAAAATTTGCTGTTAAAGTATCTAATTTCACTTCAGAAGACATGTGTGTGCTCGGGCCTATGCTGTATATCATCTACTCTTCAGATATTCCAACTAGCAAGAATATACTCACATCCACCTTCGCTGATGATACCGCCTTAGTAAGTCGTAATAAATGTCCCAACAGAGCTTCAAGAGTACTAGATGAACATTTACTACGCATAGAAGAATGGCTGGTAAACTGGCGCATAAAAGTCAACGAACAGAAGAGTAAACATACAACATTTTCACTCAGACCGTAAGTATGCCCCCCCAATCAAATTAAATAATGTCCCTATTCCACAAGCCAATGAGGTGACATATCTAGGAATACACTTGGATAGAAGACTAACTTGGCGCAAACACATATCAACCAAGATTACACAAATGAAGCTAAAGTCAGCTAGCGTGAACTGGCTTATAAACAGTAAATCAAAACTGAAACTAGATTATAAAGTACTTGTATATAATACAGTGATTAAGCCTATATGGATGTATGGTATTCAACTGTGGGGTACGACCTGTGCAACCAACATTGACAGGATCTAAAGATTCCAATCTAAAACGCTAAGGGCCTTAACGGGAGCACCGTGGTATGTCCGTAATGAAAATATACAGAGAGACCTTGGTATACCGATGGTTAAATCTGTAATCGAAAGCAGCAGAGAAAATAAATAATATAAAAAAACTTTTTAATATACAACGCTTTTATAAATGGACTAAAAAGT
>NW_023458555.1:52219747-52226769 GCF_013731165.1 Rhagoletis pomonella
TGATAACTTTTGATTTTGAAATTTTAGCAAAAGTCATTATAAACAATCTATGAAATTGAAAATGAAAAACGTGGAGCGCATGCAATGCAAAGCATTCGATTTAATTGACAATAGTCAAACTACATAACGTAGACCTAAAATTTCTACAGCGAAAGTAGAACTTTGAAATCGATTTTAAGCGGTCGTTATTCATATACCCACATACATACATACATATATTACTTTTCATATCAATTCAAGTGTATTACATGCGCCCTACGATTTTCATTTTCAATTTCATAGATTGTTTATAATGACTTTTGCTAAAATTTCAAAATCAAAAGTTATCAAAACACATTCTATGGGACTGAGAAATATTATTTTCTACTTTTTAGTCCATTTATAAAAGCGTTGTATATTAAAAAGTTTTTTTTATATTATTTATTTTCTACTTTTTAGTCCTGTCTGAATAAAATTTTGCAATAGATATTAAAATAATTCAACGATATTAATAGAAAGGTGCACACACATGCATTTACATATGTATGTACATACAAACGAGCACCAATTAATTTTATTTAAAGAAATGGCGTGTCGTCTATTTCCGCTGTAGCAAACGTAGTACATAGGGCGACATCTAGATGTCATCTACCTCGCCCTGTTCACTACAGATGTCGCCCTATGCACTATGCTTTTTTATAGGAACTTTTCAAAGGAAAGGTTTTATGGTGCCGGACACACAACATTGAAAGTTTCTGGATCCACAACATTGAAAGTTTCTGGACACACAACATTGCAAGTTGATAAAAGCGTTGTAAAAAATACAAAATAAAACTGCGTAACCACCCAAATCCACTGGCAAGTGGCCTGTGCAACACAACAAATATAACACGCCTGCGAAGAAGAGACCTACCAGCCTTTAATTGAGCGACGTTAAACCAACAGGGTTTGAGCTACATTATTGTAAAATTAGACGTAAGATTTTTAAACTTGTTGTTAGGCTTAATAGATGTAAAATAAGCAGATTCAACAAATAAATGCAAGTATTATATCAAAAAAAACCTATGCTTAGAAGGCTGATCCCGCAGTCGTTGGCGCGAATGGCGGGGTCACCTTTCTTGTGGATTGGGCAGAGCACACTTAAATTCCAGGCGTCGGGCATGCGTTCATCTGACCTATCTCGTAAAGCAGTGATCGGACTTGAAAAACAATTTGTGTGGTAGAATCTGGAAAAAAATGTGGTAGATTTCAAAAAAATGTGGTAGATCTCCTTTCTTTGATCAAACTTTGTACAAAAATTTAAAAAATTCTCCGAGGATTCACCTAAATTGCAAACCTTTTAATTAGAATCTAAAATAAATTAATTTTAGTATAATAAATTGCAAGATTGAAGTTGGTAAAAATTGTGTTGAGTTTTGACAATTTTTTTCCTTGGCAATGTAAGGCAGTTCCTTCTATATCAAGATATTTTTCGAACATATTTTGAAAGATTTCTGCAACCTTGCGGAGTGCTGCTAGCTTTTTTTTTACCACATCAAGATGTAGCCAACAAATGTGGCACGTTCCAGAAACCGCTGTGGTCGTCATCATAAGGGGGGGTCTCATCCGAGGCTTTGCCTTGCCTCTTCACTGTAAGTGGTTTTTACGTGGCGGGTCCCAACCCCAGCGCACAACCCATTTCTGGGACGGGGGTGGTTTCGCAACCAAATACACGATTATATAGCGAGCCGCTTGCTCCAAGCAGACACCCGCTTGCAGCCGCACCTACTGGTAAACAAGACGCTGCAGACTTCGACGAGCCCTTAAACCGTATTAGAGGCAGTGGCCCCGAAGCTCCCTCTCTTTCTGCCGTGAACCAAGGCTGCACTCGGATTGGTTACCGCATCTCGCACATGGGTTGCTCACGTTGCCCAGCGTGCGCGGACGAGGACGCAAGAGTCGGGATTGAGTATACCCGTGCAACTGTAACTGCATACCCACCGCAACGACTATACCCCATTGCACTCCCATAGCACATTGCTGGATTAGAGCCCCGCAAACATATTCTGAGCGTTCAGAATATATGAGTCCGCAAGGTGTCCTAGCTGGTAAGAAATATGAGTTTCAAAAACAAAAAATTTTTTACTCTTATATGAATCTTTTAGGATTCATATATGAGCCAAGTTATGAGCCGGCACCTTGTGCCAATATAAAAACAAGAAAGATTTGAAATTTATATCTAAACTTGTTTATACAGGAATTGAAAATAATTAGAAAACAAAAAATGAACAAAATTTAGCTTCAGCTGCTGCTATTGAATGCATGTTGGAATGTGTATATGCATGTAAGTATGTATGTATGTTATTTGCAAGGACTTTTTGCGGAATGCCTTTGCAAATATAGTGAGTTGAATAAGACTCAAAGAGCAACCTAAAATAAGAGTCCGAATGTAGCAATTTATGAGGCCGATAAGGGTCTCAAAAAGAGTCATATATGAGGCCAAAACTTGTTTTAAAAGAGTCCAAAATGAGCCGTATATGAGGCCAATAAGAGTCCAATATGACTCATATTGAGGCTCATTTGATGTATTAATTTAAGCTCATATAAGTCGACATTCGTAGGAAGGGAAACACACTCATATCGGACTCTTAAATGAGCTCATTATGAGCGTAATAGCTCCGAAATAGGACTCCTTAAAGACTCATTTATGACTCCAAATGTATGCTGGGAGGAAGTTATATTTTTCAAACAAATGTATGTTTCATTGAACTCGAGCGAATGGTTCCCTCAAAAAAGGTGTTTCAACATTTTATTTTGACGTATTTATATATATATATATAAATATAAAACAGTAATACAAATATTCAGTTCAGCATAATTGAAAGGAGATAAACTATTTTCTTTGTTTACATTAAGGAATCCTTACTTTTAGCTTTTCGTGCTTTATCTAATATATATTGATCATAACTTGCACTACAAATCTTGTTCCATTACTAATGTTAGGTGGATTAAGGTAACGATCAAATTTCTAAATTAAAATTAGTCTACTACGGTACATTCCATTTAGCTGCCTATTCGCTAAGCTGTTTTAGTATAACTGCACTTTTCTGGTATAATGCCAAATTCGGAATGAGTTTATTCATTATGTATGAACCTTTTTCGTTTACCAGCATCGCGAGATTAAAAAACGATTTAATCTTTCCATTTCAAATCTAAAGGCGGTAAGGTTTAAACACAACACTGTTTTAAATAACCGTGTTATCTAATAGATGAATACATGTATGTATATTCCTCTTTGACAAACCCAGTTATATATACTTTACTCTGAACACCTCCCATAGATACCTATGTCTGAATACCAAATTTCAAGTTCAAGGGACTTATGGTCCCGAAGTTATGGCTGATAAAAAATTCCACGCCTATGGGATGTGCCACGCCCCCTTTTACAAACTCGCTTATACAAACCCTTCTATAAGCATACCCAATTTCAAGTTCGTTTGACTTATGGCTCCGAAGTTATAGCTGATAAAAAATGCTACGCCTATGGGATGCGCCACGCCCCCTTTTTCAAACTCCTTTATACATACCCTCCCAAAAACACGTACCATTGAAATGTCTGCATACCAAATTTCAAGGTCGTGTGACTTATGGTCCCGAAGTTATAGCTGATAAAAAATTTCGCGCCTATGGGATGTGCCACGCCCCCTTTAACAAACTCCTTTATACATACCCTCCTAATAGCACGTGCCATTGAAATGTCTGCATACCAAATTTCAAGTTCGTGTGACTTATGGTTCCGAAGTTATAGCTGGTAAAAAATTCCACGCCTTTTACAAACTCGCTTATACATTCCCTCCTATAAGCACCAGCCATTGATATGTCTGCATACCAAATTTCAAGTTCGTGTGACTTATGGTTCCGAAGTTATAGCTGATAAAAAATTCCACCTATGGGATGTGCCACGCCCCCTTTTACAAACTCCTTTATACATTCCCTCCTATAAGCACCTGCCATTGATATGTCTGCATACCAAATTTCAAGTTCGTGTGACGTATGGTCTGGAAGTTATGGCGGATTAAAAATTTCACGCCTATGGGAGGTGCCACGCCCCCTTATCGGATCCCAATTTTTTCACCCTATTATAGGCCCAGGTGTCATGGCAATACTCTATCAAAATTTTGTTCGATTCTGTCCATCTGTTTAGACTGCAAGCTGACACATACATACATACATACATACTTTCACAAATATATAGTAGATATCTATCCTTCTCTCGGCGTAAAATAATTTTTGGGGATATCTCGGCCACAGGAGGACATCGTGTACGTTTTTAATCCAAATATTTCTTTTCAATTGGCTAAATTTTATTCTAAATATGGGCCAATCGGCAAGTAAATGCAATTTTTAGGAATATCCCGACTTGAGCGCCACCTATCGAGCAAATTTTTGGTAGGAGTATTTCTTTGTCAGGTGCTGATACGTGTTCCAAATATGAACGAAATCGGTCCAGACGTTAGTTAGTTAGTAGTTTAGTGACATTCAATATACGGAAAACTCTATGAAATTGTGAAATCGTGACGTCTCAGCTTTCTTAATTTTTCGGCAACAACAACAAAAAATTTCAAATGTTTTTAAATCAAAGAACCTTCCACACAGAAGGTCCAAAAATATGCTTTTTACAGAATTGAAATCGGTTCAACCGTTTGGTCAGGCAGCGCCGTCATACGAAAGACATTTCACTTTAATATATATTAGATAGAATAGATTTTTCTACCAGTTCAAATTTGTTCAAAATCTTTCTTTACATTTAACATATCGTCGTTTAAAGCACAAAACTGCGTATCGTCATTCTTCAAAACCGCGTAACTGACATTGGCTGCCAAAAATTGGATTTGCTCACACAAACTCTTGGCTTAATCCCTATCCATTCGTCCTAAAATATACTAACCAGAAATGCGATTGCTTTTTAAAAAAGAGAACCATTTAAATATGAATGTTTTTACTGTCTAGCAAAAAATATATGGAAACTAGCATGCGCGGTTTTGCATTTCGTTGATACGAGGTTTTGTACCTTAAGCGACGATATGGGTGCTTCCATGCAGCCGCACGTGACATTCGTACGCTTATGAGTAACATAAATATCTCAAAAATAGAAGTTACTGAAAAACAAGATTACGGTTATGGTGCAACCCAAGGATACTATGTTTGAGAAAAATATAAGCAGCCTGTTTTTAAGGCACATATACATATATGCGGAAGTCTGCAAATCATGGGAGTTTTTCTTTTCTTTAAAAATTCCTAAACTAAGCTAAATAATGTACCTTTACAACCGTTAATCTTTTTTATGTTCCAAATACGAAGCAAATCGGACCAACCGTTTAGTATTTAAGTGGCATAAAATATACAGAAAACCATGAAATTGTGAGATCGTGACGTCTCAGCTTTCTTTATTTTTTATTCCCAATCACACCTACACTTTCGTTTTTATGGCGAATAACTGTTAAATTAGAAGCTACTATGACTGCTCTAAGCTTATTAGGGCCGTTTTCTGAAGTAACCTTTAACTTTAAAGCTCACTTTTTATTTAAAAGTTGGATTAAAAATAAATCTATGTCTAAACTTAAGCGTTTATATTATCCGTTTTTACGTATATATGTATGTTTATTTGTCGCAAACCAATTTACAATCGATTATAAAATGCTTTACTTTAGACACAATCATACATTTTAATGCAACCTTTAAATATAAAGTGAGCTTTAGGGCTGGTTTCTCCAACTCAACTTAACTTAGTTTAGCCAATTTTTTAGACTTAGTCAAGAATAAGCTTTGTAAAGGGTAGGCTAACTTTTGACTTAAGTCCAAAAAAATGGCTAAACTACGTTAAGTTGAGTTGGAGAAACCAGCTCTTAAAGTTACTGGTTACTTGAGCAAACGGTCATTACTCTTTTAGCATGCATGTTTATTTATACATATGTATGTGCATAAATAAATATATATGTCGATATTTTTTCGGATTGAATCAAGCACAATGGTCACTGCAAACAAAAACATAACATGCCTGTTATTTGGATTTTTATAGCTTGTTGGTTAGTTGATGAGCCATTTAGGAGCACAGAGCCACTCTCTAATAAATTACTTAATTAGGTTCATAAAATTCGGCTCTAAGTGATGTCAACTTTTCTTATACTTAAATATGTAGACACCCTTAATTATTATGAGATATGAAAGAAAACAATTAAATTTAGATGTTAAAATACAACAAATATTTTGTCCCGAAAACTGAAAAAAACGCTTGACAAGATTTCTTGCTTCTTAAAAAAAAACACAAGTTTCGAATGTCAGTTTAAATGTAGTAAAAGGTTTATAACCGAGTTCGTACATCAATGATGCTTCGCTCAACCAAAGTAACAAATGATGGGTGCCATAAAAATACAAACAAACAGTGGTTGTACATCGCTGGATTAATCAAGTCATCAAAAATATACACTTTATTGGATGTGGGATTGATAGAGAAGATTTCAATTGTCCATATGTATTTGGTTTATGATCTATATATACATATGTACGTATGTATGTATGTGCATATGCACGTACATGTAAACATATTTGGTAGATGAGTCGCTACGTGGAATTTACGACTTTTTAACTGGTCTGTAAAGTGAAATAAAAAATCTTTTATCCGATCCTTCATTTACGATTTAATAACTTTATTAAAAGGTCTTTGCACCAAGGGGACTTTTTAACACCCTAGTTGTGGTTGTAAATGACCCTAAATGACTTTGGTTTTGAACATAAACATTCGTAGTAATTATTTCTCGATGTTTTTATATTGATGAACATATATCTATACTAATTATATAAAGAGAAGTCCCTTTTTTTGTAACAGGTAATCTCGCGAACGGCTGGTCCGATTTTCATGAAATTTTGTATACAAATAGCTTTCGGTAACCACCATGTTTTAGGCTAAAAAAATTTTACTTTTTTTCGGGTAGGTGGACCAGGGACCGGTCTATTCGAAAAAATCTTATTATGGTCCGATTTGCTTAAAATTTAGTACGTAAGTA
>NW_023458555.1:52226869-52229505 GCF_013731165.1 Rhagoletis pomonella
TTGCCTACTCAGCCCAAAGTAGCACTTGTTGGCAAGAGTGATTCTCCTTTGGATTTCAAGGCTGACATGATTATTGGTGTTAATGCTGGTTCCCACATAAACGAAGTTGTCTACTTTTTCAAACTTGTAACTGTCAACAGTGACGTGTATGCCAAATCGCGTATGCTCTGACTGTTTGTGTGATGACAGGAGATACTTCGTTTTGTCCTCGTTTACCGCCAGACCTATTCGTTTTACTTCTCTATCTCATCCCGAGAAGGCAGAACAGACGTAGCCCTTGATCTGTTTATATTTTAAACGCAAATATTTTCATAATTAAGAACAAAAAATAAAAAATCTTAAATTTAATTTTAAATTTCCGTCTGATGGGGATTGAACCGGGACAACCTTGATAGCAACCAATTGTATCTTTGCACACTCAGCTACAGCCACGCATGTAAATGTGCTTTCATATGTTCAGTTTGAATCAACACCACATTTCGCTGTGTGCAAACATTTTCTATTTCGGTTTGGATTTTAAACCAAATTTTCTATATATGAAACCTAGAAACTAGAATTACAATATTTTGGTTTGATTTTTAAACCACGAACTATTTGCACTAAAATTTAAACCAGAATATATTAAAAATTGCTTAAAACTATTGACTGGATAAAAAAAGAGTACAAAAGATTAAACAAATTTTAAAAATTAAAACCAAGTTTTTGACCGTGTAGTACTGAATTAAGGAATGCACACACATAAAAGATTGCAGTCTTTTCAGTGGTAAACCTTTTTATACCCGAGCGCACTTGTGCACAAGGGTATATTAATTTTGTTCACATAACGGTTGTTTGTAACAGCCAAAACGAATCGAGATAGATATAGACAAATGTATACATAAATGATCAGGATGAAAAAAGAAATCGATTAAGCCATGTCTGTCTGTCCGTCCGTCTGTCCGTCTGTCCGTCTGTCCGTCTGTCCGTCTGTCCGTCTGTCCGTCTGTCCGTCTGTCCGTGTACACGATAACTCGAGCAAAAATTGAGATATCTCAACGAAATTTGGTATGTGGGTTTCCCTTAATCCAAGGTAGGTTGGTATTGAAAATGGGCGAAATCGGACTTTAACCACGCCCACTTCCCATATAACGGTAATTTCCAGAAATACGAAAACTGCGATATTTTAGTAACTACTGAAGATAATTCACTCAAAATTGATATTTACAATAATTTTTAGACAAAAAATAAGAATATTATAAATTTTTGGAAAATGGGCGTAGCCACGCCCACTTATGGTTACATGTGTATATCTTGGTAACCGCTGCACCAATTTCTTCCAAACTTGGCACAGTTGTTGGCCCTCGCATAACATACAAAACGGCCGAAAATTTTTAAAATCGCTCAATAACCACGCCTACTTCCCATATAACGGTAATTTTCAGAAATACGAAAACTGCAATATTTTAGTAACTACTGGAGATTATTCACTCAAAATTGATATTTATAATAAGTTTTAGACGAAAAATAAGAATATTATAAATTTTTGGAAAATGGGCGTAGCCACGCCCACTTATGGTTACATGTGTATATCTTGGTAACCGCTGCACCAATTTCTTCCAAACTTGGCACAGTTGTTGGCCTTGGTACAGCATAAAAAACCACCGAAACTTTTTAAAATCGGACAATAACCACGCCCACATCCCATATAACGGTAATTTAGAGAAATACAAAATCTTCGATAAATCATTAAATATTGAAGCTAATTTATTCAAAATTGATGCTTGCAACAATTCTTTACCAAGAAATACGTTTATGGTAAAATTTTAGAAAATGGGCGTGGCACCGCCCACTTATGATCACATATAAGTATACCGGTAACCGTTCTACCAATTTGTACCAAACTCGGTATGGTTATTGTACTTGCCACGTGTAAGCAAAACGTTGAAAATTATTGAAATCGGACTAAAATAACGGCCGATTCTCATATAACGGTAAATTTAAGAAATGCTTGAAACTTCAATATTTCAAAAATTGATACACCTCGGCTTACCATCTAGCGAAAGGTTTCGGAAGGGTGAAAAAACATATATTTAATACTTGCGCCGGGTATTTAATGTTCGGCTCCGCCCGAACTTAGACTTTCTTACTTGTTTGATTTGGCATTGTTTTTTTCAATCTTGCGATGAATATGTTGATGTGTGAATTCATAACTGCTTTGAGTGAATGGAAATTTTAAAAACTATAAACCTCAATCTTAAGCGAGGAGTAAGTAATGAAAACTGAATAGAAAAAAGTTATTTATTTAAAAATGAAAATGATCTCACACTTACACAGTTCTGCTGTGTATGACCCCTCGGCCGTGTATTTGATCAGGAACTTGCACATTTTGGCATTTGCCCAAAAACAAATCAAGATTTTGACCCAATAAGCTAAACAGCAAAAAGGTAAACTCACCAGATATTCAACATGTTAGAAAAAAGGTTCCCTATCAATTTTCGACTACTAATGACAGAATGTAAAAATCTGCTAAAAATTAGACACCAGGACAATTTGTCTAAATCAGGACAAATCCTCGAAAACCAGGACGTCTGGCAGCCCTAATATAGATATATAGATTTGTAATTAAAACAGAACCATAATTGTCTCAAAAAAAAAAA
>NW_023458555.1:52229605-52229716 GCF_013731165.1 Rhagoletis pomonella
CAAAAATTTGGTAATTTTTTTCTATAGTTTTGGTAAAAAATTAAAACTCTTTGTGGCAACACTGGTTGTGTTGTGTTGTGTTGTGTTGTGTTGTGTTGTGTTGTGTTGTGT
>NW_023458555.1:52229726-52231548 GCF_013731165.1 Rhagoletis pomonella
TTGTGTTGTGTTGTGTTGTGTTGTGTTGTGTTGTGTTGTGTTGTGTTATATTATGTTATGTTTTTCAACGCATTTCACCTCAATTCACTTCAATCAATTCGATTAAACTCAGCTCGGCGCATCTCAGCCCACCTCGACTCCCCTTAATTTAAAAGGGCCGCTGGGCGAACACTTCTCTTCTTCTTCTTCTTATTTGGCGCTGTAACCGCCTATGCGATTTTGGCCAAGTTCAACAAAGCACGCTAGTCGTTTCTTTTCTGTGCCAAATGAAGCCAAGTCCTTCTCCACCTGGTCTTTCCATCTCAGTGCGGGCCTCCCTCTTCTCCGAGTTGAATACTTTCAGAGCTAGAACGTCGGTTTCGAACGGCATGACCAAACCAGTATATAGGTTAGGTATAATATCAATGCTTAATTAAGAGTAATATAAATATTTATGTACATAATTAACGCTTCTGTTTCTATGAACTGCAAAACTCAAGTCGTAATTAAAGCACTGGATGGAGTTTCCTTAAATGTAAGTTTAAAATTTAAAAAAAAATATCCATTGTAAGATTAGATTTTTAAGTAATTGTTACCGTATAAATTAAGGATATGCATTTGCTTGGGGACCCCGTTGGCTGGTAGTGGAGGCGCTCCAACATGATGAGTAGATTTTAGTGACCCTCACATGCCACTCCCTTCTGGTTACAAGCCGGATATCTGAATATTAGAAAATAAATAGCCATTATCTCGTGAACCAAAAATACAAGATCACGGAAGAAGAAGAGTAGCCCGTTATAATCGCATTTAGGAAAAAAGTAGGGCGATTTTGACATTAGCCGTTTGTTTACACATCGACCCCCTTGCGCAAAATTATCGTATGTTAGAAAAACCAAATTTTACAGGAAAGTGTTTCCTGTATTTTTCTCTGCTTTGGCTAGCAGCATCATTTACAAGGTTTAGATTTGCTAAGATAATTGAGAAATAAAACTAAAGACAAGATTTTTTTGTAGAAAGGTCTCTACATTCTAATTTTTTGGCACATACGATAATTTTGCCCACAAGAAAAAATTCATTGTGGCATACGATAAAATTTGCAATAAATTTTTGGGGTAGCTATAGGGATTTAAGCCGTAATATTTTAACAGGTGATGCGTTATGTGTTGTAAAACAAAGTTGCCGCAAAAAGTGAATTTCGTAAAAAATTTAACATATGATAATTTTGCGCAAAAAGGTCGAGATGTTCGTTGTTTACAATTTGGTGGTGGCTTTTTGCTGCAATTTTCCTAATTTTCGCTTGTGACAACGTTTGTACACATAAGCTAAAGAATAATTTAACACAACGGCATCACTTATAGAAGAATTTGCCTAATAAAAATTATTATTCATGCGTTCAACAATTACAATACGCGGGTTTCTTCGTTTTCTTCATTGTTTACTTCTTACAACAAAGTTGGTGTCGAGATTTCAACAGCTAGAAAATAACTTATTTGTTTATTTCCTTCTTGCGTGATCTTGTGTCTTTCGTTAATGGCAATTTTCTATTAAAATCGTAAGTGTTTCTTTACAAAATTACTTACTCTTCTCGCAATTTCTAAGAAAAAATAGAAATTCGCCACTCAGAGGAACCTCAAATAATGTGAACCGGAACTGCATTTTTATGTAAAGTTGGTTTAAGCCAACTGGCTGAGTCAGTTGGGGTCGTTGGTTCGAATCCCGCTGAAGAAGTCTGATGAGTGGTGATTTCCGAAATAGCTATTACTTCTACAATTTTTTCAATTTGTTGTTGCTTTTCCACAATAGTTTTTCTTTAAAACGGCCTCAAGCTACGGTTGCCAGACGT
>NW_023458555.1:52231648-52238361 GCF_013731165.1 Rhagoletis pomonella
GAAATGATGTGAACTTTGATTGAAAATAGCAACAACTACAAGAATATTTCTGGTGGCAATGCAATACTAAAACGCGTTCACATAGTTAATCATTTGAGCTTGAAATATCTCTGGGTGGCCCAGCGATAAACGAAAATTATTGTACATGTAATAAGAAAGAAATAGAGGTAAAAATGCTTAAAATAACTAAAATCATATTTAACCGCGATCTTACTAAATAAATATGAGGAATTATGAGTACAAATTCCTGAAGTGGCCGCTTCAATTTTCACAAAGTAACGAATACTGCAATAAGTATTTTTATCTCTTAACTTGAGTATCACCAAATACATCAACAACATAATTCCCCAGTATTCGATTTATATATATATATTTTTTTTTTAAATTTAATATTTATGGATCTTATTTTTGTAATAATTATTGCGACCAAAGTTTTGATGCGATGTGTGAGTTCGTAAAAAAATAAAATAGTGTTCCAAAAGATAGAAGGAATTTTTTTAGCAATTTTTATTTTTTCAAACTTTTTTAAAACTTTATTTTTTTTAACACTAGAGTACACGCGCGGCCTACTATAGTAGACCACGGCAATATTTTTGTTGATACCTTGACAGTTTTTTATGTAGAGCGGTGCGGTTCCAGGTAAGCCTTCTGCATTGACGTACGCGTATGTACTTTTTTTGTGGGTTGGCGCGAAAATCGCGAGTATTGGTGTACTGAATTTATAATTTGGTTACTTTTCATATGCGGTCCATCAGAGTTCCTAGAAACTGCCGCCGATAGCCACTTAAAATATTTTTCGATTTGATGAACATTGCTGTAATCGAAGCTCCCATAATCAACCAAATGAATGTCAATACTGAAAAAAAATTCACGGTTAACTTTTTATAAGAATAAACCCTCGCTTCTTTTAAACCCGCTTTGAATCGCTGACATCCATTGAAACACTTCTCTAACAACTAAAATTTGGAATAGGGAAGCTCTTAGGAGCATCTCAAGAAGTACAGCACGATGTAGTACCAAATTTTAGTTGGTCGGTTCACCTATTGTACCAGAGCACTAAGTCCATCCACAAAAAGTGGTGCAAGACATTTAACAAATGGATTTGTCCTGATCACCCACCAGCCTGCGATGGTCACTCGATGTTACAAAAACTGATAGTTTTTTGAATAATATTGGTTAAAGTGGATATTTTAAGACATTGATCTAAGAAGTAAAATTATTCCTATTTTTCTGTTACATAACTAAATTATTTATTTTTTCAAATTCCTAGCTGCTATGAAAAAATTTAAGGTTGTGATCGTAAACGTAATAGATTTAACTGAATTTTTTAACTATAAGTTTCATTTAAACAGTTATTGACATTTTAAAAATTGTCTACTATAGTAGCACATTAGCAAAAAATGCGATAAAAATCACAACGATAAATTTAAAAAAATATATAATTTAAAAGAAGTTTGAAAAAATAAGATCCATAAATATTAAATTTAAATAAATATATATAAGAAAATTGAATACTGGAGAAATATGCTGCAAATACTTATTGCAATATTCGTTACTTTATGAAAATTGAGAACGGCACTTCAGGAATCGACGCTGTAATTGGACAGCTGTAAAAGCAAACGTATTTTTATTCAATAGTCTAATATTTACGATATCGTTTCGCTTAACTACTGCACAACGAACTGCAAAACCATAGTGTAGAATAGGGACACGAATTTCGATACGATACCATACCACATCGATATTTTCGCCATTCGATACCGATATTTCTTACTCGTTAGTCGAGTTTGCCACTCTAGTTCTTTTGAGTGAACCGTTCAATTGTAGTTCGCTCACCTTAGTGAACTAGTTCTTTAGTTCATTCAGTTCATTTAGTGCAAATGACGAATTACCATACTATTATCATACTTTTACAAACATAAAAAACTCACATAAATATGTTTAGGGACATAAATCACATAAAAATTATGCAGTCTTTCAATCGAAGGAATACATTTGCATTATTGTTATTACACATAAATATTTACTTTCATACGTAGTATATTTAATTTTAATATCGTTTTATACGGTGAGCTTAACAAGTTATTATCAAAATTCGAAATCACCTCGATATTCTTTCAAGATTGTATTCTAGGGTAAAAGAGAAGATATTGCGACCCATAGACCTATTTGCGAAATTTGGATATTTCTTCAAATATTGCGGTATTTATCGATGAAAAAGTGTTCGTAAGTATATAAGAATATTCACACATCTATGTATCATATATGTACGTGCTATTTCAGATATTCCAAGCAATAATGTATTGTTTGAGCGAAACAATGATGGTACACTATGCTACTTACAAATGTATTTGGAAAACATTTACATATTTAGAGAATCACTTGTTAAATAATGAAACTCAGTAAGCTATGAAAAGCCAAATAAACATATCGCCAGTGCTCGGACTCAAAAAAAATTTGTGTGGTAGAATCTGGAAAAAAATGTGGTAGATTTTAAACAAATGTTATAGATCTAAGGTTTTGGGACAAATTTGGACACAAATTAAAAAAAATTCTGCAAGGGTCCACCCAAATTGCAAACATTTTAATTAGAATCTAAAAAAAATTATTTTAGTATAATAAAGTGCAAGACTGAAACTCCTAAAAATTACGTTTAGTTTTGGCAATTTTTTTCCTTGACAGTGTAAAGCAGTTCCTTTCATATCAAGATATTTTTCGGACATATCGACCCCTTTGCGCAAAATTATCGTATGTTAAATTTTTTACGAAATTTGCTTTTTGATGCAACTTTATTTTACAACCCATAACGCATCACTTGTTCAAATATTACATCTTAAATCCCAATAGCTACCCCAAATTTTTGGTCTCGGTTGAAGTCTCATACAGCACTTCCATATACAAACATATTTCCAAATATCCTCATTTGGCATGCATTTGACTGTATACATTGTGCATGTGAATTTGCATGTATGTATGTACTTACATAAATACATAAATATTTCATATTCCGCCATTTGGTAATTAAGCATTTACACATTTGTTTATATTACCCGCAATAAGTATTTGCCATTTATTACAAAACAAGAAATTCGATTAAGCGAGTATCATTACAATAAATCTTGCCACTGATAAGCAAATATTTTTCAAAAAGTAAATAAGATGTTTATCGCATCCGTTTGATCATTGCGTAGCATTCGAAAGCATTTCGCGCTATTTCGCGCTTATCGAATACGATAATCTGATGACTACATTTCGGACAAGCCGTGCAGCACGTGAGCCATAAAAACCCGCATTGGTTAGCGCACAGTCCGGCACTGACGCAATCACCAGATCGTGATCTGTGGCTTTCTGGATGAACAGATGGATGGATGAATGGTTGGCTAAATAGGCAGATAGATGGATGGATGGATATGTGAATGTGTGTACGCAACTGATCGATCGATCGGCCGATCCGCACAGATCGCATTGATATTCGTCTGGCAACAACACCATCACCGTCCAATGGGTCGAAACGGCCTGAATACGGAGGGAAAACAGAAAACTCATTAACGCAATAATTAAGACGACAACACAGTTTTTAAGATAACACAAGCAACTAACAACCGGCAAGCCAAAGAGTGTGATCCCCACAATTAAAGCCAAAAAAAGATTGGTGGAACCGAAACCATGAGGGAGACGGTACAGCGGGTACGAAAGGAATGATTGCGCGCACGATTCAACAATCGTTACGGCAAGAGCGCAGCTGTTAGGTCTGGTGGTTATTATCCACAGCATCGCTTATTGCTATTATTATTGTAACTGCCGCTGAGCGCTACTTATATGGAGGCCACAATGACGATGGTGGCGATGGATATGATGATCTTGGCCAACTCTGCGCACTCTTAATAAGTTCCACAACATGGCAATCGCTTGACTTTAAGCGGCACTTAGTTGTACATACGATACGTTGACCACCGACCGATCCCCTTTTCCTTAGTTGAGTGCGCGTACACATACATACACAGATGTGCATATGCAGGTATGTTTGTTTGAACGCGTACACATTCTGACGCCAGTGCGAGCTCAAACGGATTTTAGATGTGATAAAATGATAAAGGGCCCGTACATCAAACGATGACAGTTGAGCTACCAGATTTCCCCAACGATTCGATATAAGGTGCAACCACTGCGCTACGCCGTCGTTGGTACTTCTGAATGCTCCAAAGTCAGGCTGTCTGTTGAGTCTGCTCTTTTCATACATACATATGTACACATAGGCATACATACTATGTGCATATGCAGGGCTTTGTGTGCTTGAGTATCTTGCGATGAAATCGCTCAATTCGTGTTTTTCAAGTGCGTACTTCGCACTAAAACGCTGCGATTTCAAAAGACGATAACGAATGCTACCGCAGCGGTTCTTCGCTATTGAAAAATTGATTTTTTACTACGTTGTAACAACAATTTTTGTCTCACCTCTTTTCAGAATCAATTCCAGAAGCGGCAAGCCGTTTTACGCTTAATTTAACTTGTAACGCGTTTCAATATTTTCATGTTATTTATTGTGTATTCCTCTACATACACACATATTTATGTATTTATGCTTCAACGTAGAGGATCCTTTAGAACAGTGGTTTTCAAACTGTGGGTCGCGACCTTCTGGTGGGTGGCTCCGCCATTTCTTGGGGGTCGCAAGCTGAATTACATAAAATGCCAAAATTTTTTTGCTGGTTCAAAAACACTTCATTTTTGATTATAAAGTTATAAATTACATACATTCGTGTATACAAACATACATACATATATATATTAACGCGAAGAATGGGCTCGCCTATTTTTAAGTTAATTAGAATAACGTGGCTGCATATGTGACACGGAAACAATCAAATCATTTTTACCTTCCTTTTATTAGCTCGGGATGTAACTATGTAATATTGATGCGTCTAAAAGATGCAGCGCTTTCTATTCTCAAGCAATTATAATAGGTTGGTTTAAGTTTTTTAAACTATAATTTTATTTAAATTTGGTTTATATCCTTTCTTGTTTTACTGTTTACCATTTGTGACAAACTGAGTTCAAATTGAGTTTCAATTCAATTATTTACTCCTGTCAACACATTTCCTGCAGATAACCGCCTCACCTCTGTGTGATAAAAAAACGTCCATGTCTTCAATGACGCGTTCAACCTTACGTCTGGACAAGGTGTTGTCTAGCGCAGGCCACCATACGGTGACCCTGTAGGAAAGGATGGGTATTATCACAGCTGTGTACATCCAGTGTACTGTATGTGGTTTTATTCCCCATTTTTTTTGCCAATAGCTGTCTTATAGGCGTAAAGGGCGGTATTGGCCTTCCCGACGCGGTCTTCAATGTTTCGCCTCCAGTCCAGTTTCTTGTCTAGAATAACTCCAAGGTATTTGACCTCGGTTGGGAGAGTAAATGGCACCGCATTTAAAGTGAGAGGTTTAAATAGAGAAGTTTTGTACTTCCTTGTGAAAAGTACCATTTTTTAGTTGGATTGGGACTAAACAAGTCCGCATTCCTCGGGCCACACGTTTACCAGTCCGAGTGCGTTATGCAATAACTCATATCATCAGCAGGGAACGGCTTTTAGGACCTAAAAACCTATAAAAAAAAACTAAATAAAATAACGAAATAGGCAGGAAAAGGCACTAGAAATAGCCAAAAAGGCGAAAGAAGGCACTAAAAAAGACAAAAACTTAAAAATAACACTGGTTTAGAGGAAAAATGTTCAACGAACGTCACTACATATCCAATTCCTATATAGAATTGCCTGCTGATTCCGGAAATCGAGCTAAATTTTTATTCTATGGATACATGGCGTATGAGTAACATTATTTCCGGCTAATTTTTCGTACAAAAAATTGTTGCACATTTTCATATGACCACTTATTACCTCTTTATTTATCCATCGATTTGCTTCATTGTCAACTGGATTTTTTGTAACAGAACAGGCTTTAACACAGCCTTGAATGTATTAAACGTTCACTCGACGTGAGTTGATACAAGTGGTGCCCAATTTAAATCTGGAACATTTGAAACTTTTATAATATAAGGAATAAAGGCTTTTTCCTTGCTATAATCACTTTTTTAAATGTACAATAGGCAAAAAAGCAAATATCTTAAAAAAGCCAAAAAAAAGCCATATCAAATGTGTATATATGGAATCAGGGAAAGCTAAATCGTGGATATTCTTAGTCGAATATACTCTATTTCTTTAGCAGAAAAAAGGCAATTTCCATATACAGTATATTTTGCTTTGCTGCCTCTATGCTTAAGTGCACATTTAAGATACCTACCCCAAAATGCGCATCAAAAGCATTATTTTTAACATTTATAAGGAAACTGCTCCGATAGATGCATTCAACATACCTGCACATTGGCGATACCTGCCTTAAAAATTGTGCGACTAGTATCAATTATCAATGAAAGTATTACGTTTACCTTCACTGGCCCTACAGTTTCGTTTTGCTAGATTGAAGCGCCTCCTGCTGTTTTTCCTCAGTGCTGAGATTTGAGGCTTCCACCATTGGGGTTTCTTTTTACCCTTCGGGAGGGTAATGCGGCAGGAGGCTTTGAAAGCAGCATTACAGGCATTTGTCACAAAAGTTTAAAGGAGCAGGATCAAAACTAATTAAGCTAATTTAGAGTTGGTCAGATAAAGAGTGTTAAACCGGCACAACGCTTGAGCAAGGTCGTGGCCGATTTAATTT
>NW_023458555.1:52241361-52261396 GCF_013731165.1 Rhagoletis pomonella
ATTAAAGAATGATAGAAGACGAAGTACGAATGTTGTAAACTTGTCCTTCTCTTCTTCTTATTTGGCGCTGTAACCGCCTAAGCGATTTTGGCCGAGTCCAAAACAGCACGCCAGTCATTTCTCTTCTGTGCTAACTGACGCCAATTGAAAATGCCAAGTGAAGCCAAGTCCTTCTCCACCTGGTCTTTCCAACGCATAGGAGGCCTTCCTCTTCCTCTGTTCCCAGCATCGCGGCCCGCGTTGAATATTTTCAGAGCAGGAGCGTTTCTGTCCATCCGAACGACATGGCCAAGCCAGCGGAGCCGCTGAATTTTAATTCGCTGCACTATGTCTATATCGTTGTAAAGCTCATACAGCTCATCGTTAAACCGTCTGCGATATTCGCCATCACCAACGCGTAAAGGTCCGTAAATCTTTCGCAGAATCTTTCTCTCGAAAACTCCAAGAGCCGCCTCATCAGATGCTTTCATTGTCCATGCTTCCGCGCCATACACCAGCACAGGCATGATGAGTGACTTATAGAGTGTGATCTTTGTACGACGAGAGAGGACTTTACTTCTCAATTGCCTACTCAGCCCAAAGTAGCACTTGTTGGCAAGAGTGATTCTCCGTTGGATTTCAAGGCTGACATTATTATTGGTGTTAATGCTGGTTCCCAAATAAACGAAGTCGTCTACTTTTTCAAACTTGTAACTGTCAACAGTGACGTGTAAACTTGTCCTAACGGGTGATTTTTTAAGAGCTTGATACCTTTTTTTTTAAAAAAAACGCATAAAATTTGCAAAATCTCATCGGTTCTTTATTTGAAACGTTAGATTGGTCCATGACATTTACTTTTTGAAGATAATTTCATTTAAATGTTGACCGCGGCTGCGTCTTAGGTGGTCCATTCGGAAAGTCCAATTTTGGGCAACTTTTTCGAGCATTTCGGCCGGAATAGCCCGAATTTCTTCGGAAATGTTGTCTTCCAAAGCTGGAATAGTTGCTGGCTTATTTCTGTAGACTTTAGACTTGACGTAGCCCCACAAAAAATAGTCTAAAGGCGTCAAATCGCATGATCTTGGTGGCCAACTTACCGGTCCATTTCTTGAGATGAATTGTTCTCCGAAGTTTTCCCTCAAAATGGCCATAGAATCGCGAGCTGTGTGTGGCATGTAGCGCCATCTTGTTGAAACCACATGTCAACCAAGTTCAGTTCTTCCATTTTTGGCAACAAAAAGTTTGTTAGCATCGAACGATAGCGATCGCCATTCACCGTAACGTTGCGTCCAACAGCATCTTTGAAAAAATACGGTCCAATGATTCCACCAGCGTACAAACCACACCAAACAGTGCATTTTTCGGGATGCATGGGCAGTTCTTGAACGGCTTCTGGTTGCTCTTCACTCCAAATGCGGCAATTTTGCTTATTTACGAAGCCATTCAACCAGAAATGAGCCTCATCGCTGAACAAAATTTAAAGCGCGAAACACATTTCGAACCGAACACTGATTTTGGTAATAAAATTCAATGATTTGCAAGCGTTGCTCGTTAGTAAGTCTATTCATGATGAAATGTCAAAGCATACTGAGCATCTTTCTCTTTGACACCATGTCTGAAATCCCACGTGATCTGTCAAATACTAATGCATGAAAATCCTAACCTCAAAAAAATCACCCGTTATATATTGTGTTTACTACAAGTGCGGTTGTGCGGTTGTGCGGTGCCGGTAAAATATTTGTGCTTGTGGATTGGCAAAACCCATAAAAAAGCGGCGCGAGTGTAGCAAAATAAAAACAACCCGTTGGTGTTTGAAGCAGCTTTACTTCGTGAAAATAAATTGGTAACTCCAGGTAATTAAATGTGTAAGTAGTGCGAATGTACATACAACCAAAACAAATATGCGAAAACAAAAAACAGTGCCTCAATGAAGGAATAAAGGCGGGAAATTATTGTTAAAAATGCGTAAATTAAAGTTAATTCGAACCTGAAGAAAAACGTGCGTAATAAAACATATGTACATACATAGGTATTGAGAAACATAGGTACCGAAGTACCGGTGCGATATTTAATTCTCGTAAAGTTCTGTGTAAAAGTGCCTTATACATACAAATATGTACATACATATGTACATGTTGTACTAGTTGTTCGCGTTAAGGGTGTGTCAGACGGGAAGGATAAAATTTATTTCTACATGCGAAGAAATAAACATTGCGAAGTGTGACTGAAAAGAGTGCAAATCGATTTCGAAAAAATATATTTCAACTTGCTCGTGTTTCCCTAGCAATTTTCACTTCTGCTGCAAGTTATGTCAAATTAACCGAGTGTTGCCGAATGATACTGATTGCAAATTGTGAGAAATAATAAAAGATAATTTGGAATAATTGAAAAAAAAAAACGTTTTGGAAATAAACCTAATTTCAGCAGACACTACAAATTTTCCTGTGATAGCTTATCCGAAAAAATATTGCACTACAACGTCTGACAACCCCTTTATGCCGTCGTAGTTTCAGTACATGCATGCATACATGTACATACATACATACTTATGGATGTTTGAAATGCAGCTCAACGCCTGAACGGCACATTTTTTGCACATTCCATACTTTTGCCTTAGAGTCGTAGTTTCAGTACATGTATGTATATATGTACATACATACATACATATGTATGTATGAAATGCAGCTCAATGCATGAACGGCACAATTTTGGCACATTCCATACTTTTGCCTTAGGGATGGTCAATGGCGCGTATGCTTGTGTGTTGACACAGTGTGTTGGTATCATTGTGTCATTGCTGCTGCGCCACTGTACTGGGTTACAGATTACTAATGTGTGTAATTTAAAATGAAAGAAATTTAATACGTGTATGTATGACGGGTGACTGCGTTTGAAATTATGACGGGGATCTGCTTAAAGCTGTTTTTTTTTGTTGTTTATAAAAGAATGTGCAGCACAGGACATGGATTAACGCATCGAAGGAATGGTGTTGCAGATGCAGCCAGGATGGCCGGCAATATGCGCTATCCACAATGCCCAGTGGAAGGTGAATTCTTTGAAGCAGAACCAGCCACCAGACGACCAAAGAAAAAAGATCGGAAGAGACGAAAGGAAAAAAGGGGGTAAGTGCTTTACAATTAAAATGTTTCTATGTTCTCCTATTGTATTATTAATGTAAACCAGCCTACTCTGTTCGCGGGCCGTTCCATGGTGACTGGTGCAATGTGATTGTGCGAAATAAATTTACATACGTAGATGGAAAAAATTAATGAAATTTAAACATTAAGTACGTTACTTCTCATTCGGTATAGCTAGAATTGGTTTTAATTTCATGTTGTTTACGTCTTTGAAATAGCAACATGTACAATTAGCGATTCTTCTCATTGGCAAGTTGTTTTCGCATACGAAAACGTTAACGACATGAAAAAATTCCTAGCAATTTCTACCACATTTATTGAAAAGTGTGTGTCTAAATGTAACTATCGTCTTAATGGTTCAATTTCATTAAGTATGCAAATTTATTTTGAATTTCAATTCAATATGGAAAGGTGTGGTAGGTGGAAGGGTTTTTTTTTTCATATGGATTTATACAGACGCCATAGTTTCATCGTTATCCGTGGTATAGGGTGGTAGTAGTACTAGTTTGACAAGGGGTCTTGTCACTCTACCCTTTTCAGTTATGACCTCTACAACACGAACTCGATTGTCAGAACCTGGGTGCAAATTAGCCACCCTTCCTAATCTCCATTCGTTAGGTGGAAGATTATCCTCTCTTATGACCACCATGTCTCCCACTCTTATGTTGGATTTAGGATGTTTCCACTTTATTCGTTTCTGTAGTTCGGTAAGGTACTCCGTTCTCCACCTCCTGCAGAAGTTTTGATGCAAGGCTTTGAGTTTCTGCCAACGATTGACGATCGAGGCTGGGTTTTCGTTCACATCTAGTTCTGGTGGAGCCAAGATGTGTCCGCCTACCAAAAAATGACCTGGAGTTAAGGGCTCAAGGTCAGATGGTTCATTGGAAGCTGGGCTCAGCGGACGTGAGTTGAGACACGACTCAACTCGGCATAGTAGAGTGTTGAATTCCTCAAATGTGTACTTCATATTAGACGCGATCTTTTTAAAGTGGCTTTTAAAGCTTTTCACACCTGCCTCCCACAGACCACCCATGTGCGGAGCTGCGGCAGGTATGAAATGCCAAGTCAATGCCTGATGGGCATATTTTGATAACGTATTCGTCCGAGCGTCGGATAAAAATGCCTTTAGTTCCGCTTTTAAAGCCCGTGATGCTCCTACGAAATTTGTCCCATTATCTGAGTACACATTTTTTGGACACCCTCGTCTGGAAACGAATCTGGAAAATGCTGCTAAAAACGATTGAGTACTTAGGTCGCTTGTGGCCTCTAAATGAATGGCCTTGGTAGAAAAGCAGACAAATAGACACACATAACCCTTTGACATTCGGCAGCCTCGTCCACGATAACTCTTAATGTCAAATGGTCCAGCAAAATCCACCCCAGCATTGGTAAATGGTCGCGAAAAGGTTGTTCGCTCGTGTGGAAGAATCCCCATAAGTTGGCCTTGCGCGCGTTTTTTATAGATAGTGCAGATCTTGCAGTTATGGATTGTGGACCTTATTATCGTTTTCACCTTCGGAATCCAATACTGCGTTCGTATGAGACGCAACATTAGTTGATTCTCACCATGGAGAGAAGTTTCATGGATGAATTGGACAATCAGACGGGATAATCTACAATTGTATGGGAGTATAACGGGATGCCGTTCGTTGTACGCTAGATCCAGAGATGTGCCAAGACGACCCCCCGTCTGCAGCACATCATCTTTATCCAGAAATGGATTAAGAGGAAGTATTTCACTCTTAGACTCAATGCATTCTTTAGTTTTCAGTTTCGCGATTTCTGCTCCGTAATGTTGCTTCTGAGCAAGTTTAATCAGGCGAGTAGTCGTTGATTTAATTTCATTAGATGAAATTAAGCAAGATTCCGACTGAAAAGAAGCTTTTGTCTTCGGATGGGTTCTTTGAAAGAAACGCAATATATAAGATATCACCCTCAAAGCCCTCGGTAAACTAGAAAACCGGTCAAGAATGTCATTGATTTTGTCTGTCGATGTTGTTGCATGAACGTGCACCCTTTTTTCCTCAATGCTCGTGGTGAAGTCTGTCTCTTGGATTGGCCATTTTTCCCTATTTTCTTGTAGCCAAGAAGGTCCCTGCCACCACAAAGAATTTTTGACCAATTCGTTCGCCAGTATGCCTCTGCTTGCTAAATCTGCGGGATTCGTAGCTGAATCGACGTGAAGCCAGTTCAAGTTCCCTACTTTGTCTAAGATTTTTGTAATTCGGTGGGCAACGAAGGTTGACCACGAACAGGGGGGGCTTGCGTATCCACGCCAGAACAATCGTCGAATCAGTCCACAGATGTATGTTTAGGTGGCCTAATTCAAGATTTTTGGTGATTGATTCGACTATTTTTGACAGTAACACCGCCCCGCAAAGTTCTAATCTAGGCAAAGAAATTGTTTTGACTGGCGCTACTCTAGTTTTTGCTAATAGCAGATTTACAAGTACTTTATCCTCTTTTTCCACGCGTAAGTAGACTGCGGCAGCGTACGCTTTTTCGGATGCGTCGCAGAATCCGTGAATCTCTACCTTTTCCGTTGGTGAGAAAGATACCCAACGTGGTATCCTTATATTATTGATTTCCTGATAGTTTCTCGTGAAATTCTGCCATCTATCTAGTGTTGTTGGGGACACCGTCTCGTCCCAGTCTGTACCCTCTAACCATATGCTCTGCATAAGTATTTTCGCGACAATTATCATTGGAGCTAGACAACCTAACGGGTCAAAGAGTTTAGCGATGGCTGATAATATCGCTCTCTTCGTTGGATTGACGTTATCTTCTATTGGCTTGGCTATAAAATAAAATTGGTCGGAATGCGCGTTCCACCTTATACCTAGGGCTTTTACACTGCTTGTGTCCTCAAACTCTAAGAAATTTTCACTCAGCAGATGTGCTTTTGGTATGCCTTGCAATATTTTATTGCAATTCGACGTCCATTTTCTAAGTGGAAAACCAGCTGATTTTAAAACTGCGGAAATCTCATCCCTGGCTTTTATCGCGGAGTCAATAGTATGTCCTCCGGCAAGAACGTCGTCGACATACATACTCTTTCGTAAAATGTTCGAGGCTATAGGATAGAGGCTTTCTGAGTCATCAGCTAGCTGGAGCAATGTCCTTATCGCGAGATAAGGAGCACAATTTATACCGAAAGTAACCGTCTTTAGTTCGTAAATACTAATTGGTTCGTTTGGACACGTACGGAAAATTATTCGTTGGTACTTCGTTTGGTTGGCGTCTACAAGAATTTGCCTATACATCTTCTCAATATCGCTATTGAAGACGTATCTAAAAAGTCTCCAGCGGAGAATCAACACTGGTAAATCAGACTGAAGCACTGGCCCTGGAAGAAGAATATCGTTCAGGCTGACACCATTGGCTGAAGACGACGAAGCATTGAAAACCACCCGAACCTTTGTCGTAGTACTCTCTTCTTTTACCACAGCGTGATGTGGTAAATAGTAACTGTCGACTGCATCTGCTGACTGAATTGCATTAACTTTAGACATATGGCCCATTGTCTCGTATTCCATTATGACTTTGTTATATTCCCTCTGTAAGTCTGGATTTTTTCTAAGTCGAGTTTCGTTCTTGTAAAATTGAGAAAACGCGATTTTGAGTGATGGCCCTAAGTTTATATCAGCCGGGAACTCCGCCTTGAAAGGAAGCGACACGATGTACCTCCCATCTGGATTCCGCTGTGTTGTACGCTTGTAAAGCTCCTCGCACTTTGCTTCCTCAGCTGTTGCAGTTTTATCTCGTGGAAGATCCTCAAGTTCCCAAAAAGAGCTTAGCTGTTTGTCTAGGGCCACTTCATTGAAGAACGATACTCTATTATTGTTGGTTGGGTTGACTGCATCAGCACGACCAGTCAGTATCCAACCGAACACTGTTTCTTGTGCCAGAAGAGTACTAAGAACATTCTTCTTAATGCCACTCAAAATTATATGGGGATATATGTCCCCTCCCAAGACAAGATCGACTTGCTCATTTACATAAAACCTTTTATCTGCCAGGATGAGATCAGGAAAAGCTTGTTGTGTTAGTGCGCTAATGGCGCAAGTTGGCAAATTCCCGGTAAGGGTTGGTAGCACTAACACAATAGCATCAATTGAAATGAATGGGTCAATCGGTGACCGCAACTGTATAAAACACGCTTCTTTTACCTGTGCAGAAACCGTATTATTGATGCCCGAAACTTGAGCATGCATTTTCTTTGTGGGCAAGTTGATTCTGCGTCTGAGCCTCTCCGTAATGAAGGAACACTCAGAGCCAGAATCAATTAGAGCTCTAGCAGCATAATTGGTGCCATTATAATGAATAGTAACCCGAGCAGTGCCGAGTAAAACACCTTTGCTAGTATTAGCGTGATGTGATTGCACCTTTTTTACTTGGTTACTTTTCCCCTTTGAAGCTTGATTCCTCAATTGTGCCTGTCTGGAAGTCGATGGTAAATTGTCCGCAGGATTAGAAGTATTTTCCCTGGTAGCTGTTTTAGGCGGTGCTGTCTGATTGTGTAGGAGCGTATGGTGTCGAGAATGGCAATTGGCGCAGTTGTAAGAACTCGTGCATTTCGACACCGAATGTCCGAAAGACAGACAGTTAAAACAGCTATTGTTCGTTTTTACAAAGGAGATTCTATCAGCTACAGACATCTTCAGAAATTTTGGGCACATATGAATTCTATGCTCATTGCTTTGGCACATTTTGCACATGTATTTGGCGACACTAGTTTGAAAAACGCCAAGTTTCTTGTGAGAGGGTTCAGAGGAATGCTTATGACTTGGCACTTTTGAAAACTTCGAGGTCTTGATTCCTCTTAAACCTGAAACCGATTCTAACGTTTGAAACCTGCTTGAAAGGAATCGGTCCATATCTGACCACTTGGATATTTCTGTTTTATTTTCTACCGATTGTTCCCACAGCGAAAGGGTTTCCTCAGGTAGTTTAGTAGAACACAGATACGTGATAATAGGGTCCCAGTTTGAAATGTCAATCTGGTGACTCTCTAGGGATGATATACAATTATTAATATCCCTTTGTAATCTCTTTATTGAGCTTCCACATTCGCTATCAACTGTATTCAAGTTGAAGAGAATCTTCAACTGAGTGTTAACTAGGATCCTCTTATTTTCGTATCTATCGCAAAGATTCTTCCAGGCTGTGTTAAAGCCTTCATTCGTTAAGTCGCATTTCTTGACAATTTCTTTGGCTTCACCCTGCGTTTTTTTGATTCAGATAATAAAGCTTCTGTATGGGTGTAAGCCGTTTGTTCAAGATATAAATTGCCGTGAACATGTCACGAAAAGTTGGCCACGACAGATAGTCACCTTTAAAAACGTCAATATCGCAAGGTGGAAGATGCAAACTATGCGAAGCGAGTGACATCTCTTCACTTTCCTTTTCTGATTTTTCCAACTTTTCGGAATATTCGTTAATTTTTGTCATACACCGGACAAAAGCTGCATAGCAGATCTTATTTTTCTTTCTTATAGCGCTAACATCTTTAGCACTAGTTGATTCGGTAGTCAGAACTTCGTCGAAGAGTGCTTTGGCTTTCTCCCACAGTACACTAAGCTCGCTTTGCTGAATTTTCAGCGAATGTTTGGTGTGCTCACCTGTGGGAGTGCTCAGAAATTCTGTATCAAATTCAATGACCGAATCTGCTAACCGGGTGTATGTTTCCATTTTATTTTATTTTTTCACTAATTTGCGAAATAACAACTTCACAAGAAATTTTTGGAAGTATCACTATGAGAGACTGACTCAACAGAAGCCGATTTTCCAACCGTAAAGGTAGCACACGAAGAAAATCCTATGTCAAGGTAACCCAAAACTATATACCCAATGTATATAAGCAGAATGCGCCACCAAAATACCACCAATTCAACCACAAAGTAATAAAAATTCTCAATTTTTCCTTTAAATTGTATCTGTGAACTTTCTATGTTTATTAACACCGATTTAGCAATATAAATGCGTTTTAAGTATACGTATGTATGTATGTTTGTTTGTTCACAAGAAATTGCTCGCCAACCAAACCAGTGAGATCTGTATATGTATGTATGTGTATATATTCTTATGTACAAGCGCGTTATATGCCAAGTGCAAATAAATAATGAATATGGAAAAACACACCACTTGACTAATTAGAAATAGTGCCAAAATTTGTATTGGTTTTTTAATAAATTAAATGCAAACGCGAAAGTGATTTTGTGAAAAGGAAATATTGCAAGTACCAAAGTTCGGTGCAGTGAAAAGTTTGGTTATGTAAACCGAATACAAGTGCAGTGTTGTTGTTGGTAAATTTCGGTACTAAAATGCAAGTCACCAAGGAAAATATGATTAACAAAAATTAAACTATTTGAATTAATCACCGTAAAGAAACTTCTTGCAAATTGTTTCGCGATAATTCTAAAGCAAAACAAAACACTGCCTTTTTTTTTATGCCCGATCACACTTGTTTAATATTTAAATGGCTTTAGCGCCCACAAATGTATGTACATATATATGTGCGTGTGTGTGTGTCACTTAGCACTTCGGTTGCAATTAAAACTTTAAATTTTCACAAAATCACTCGCGAATTCTTGATTATTAACTAAATAAATGCTACACAAGATAATCTAAGTGCAGTGAAATTTGACCCACGTACCTTTAATTTAAAAAATTGATGACTTTATTTATCTAACAGGTGTCGGTGTTCGTGTGTGTGTTTTTGCTGTTGATGCTGGAAGCTCCTTTGGTTGCTTTGTGCAAAAATTTTGTAGCTGCTGCTCCAATGTACGGCTGCTTCAGATTGGCTCAAAAAGCTGGGCGCTGGCAAGTGGAAAATGTTACGGCGTTGAAGGACCAGTATGTAAAACCGGCACAACGCTTGAGCAAGGTCGTGGCCGATTTAATTTGTTGGAATGAGAAATAAAGCAAAAAAACGTTTGTATTAATATTAAATATAAATTCGTGTTTATTCAATATCGATATTGGTATTAATATATGTATGTATATATTTGGTTTTACAGGTTACCTTTGATTTGACTCAGGAACACAATGGCTGGAACACGTCCTCTTGGATTCACTCTCGGAAAACAAGTAAGTGACCGGTTGAAATTTCTTCTTACTGTTGCCTGTCGAACTGTATATTTACCGAAGGGACATTTTAGCATAAGTAACATAGTGGTAAACAGTTCGACAGTTGACATAATAATGAAGTTATGTTAAGCATTAGGGTGGGTCGAAAATGCTGCGACAAATTTAGGCCGTTGGCCTAAACAAAGAGTGTTCTTTGGACACCTGCCAGTCCCTTATCCAATCGGACAAACCGATCGCCACAAGGGTGATGTCCAGCAATTCCCTTCTAACAGAGTCACGAAGGTTCATACAGTTACATACAGTAAGATTGTATAAAAGAATAAAGTCATAAGTGTTATGCAAATTATAGTCGGCCCCCATTGTTACCGGTAGTTTTCTGCGATTTGCTTCCTTCACAGCTTCTTCCAGCCTATAGGGTGGAAAAACATGGCTATCTTGGGCTATGTAGATTGTTGCCAGCCAGATCATGCTCTCCTTCAGTTGGACGCAGATGCAGACAGTGTACTCGTCGCTTTTTTTTAAGTAGAATGCAAGCTCTGATCCTACTTGCCACTGGAACTGTTACCACCTGGTAGGCGTCAGAGGACAGTCCGCAAACCTTGTTTATGACGATCCAATGCTCTTGGACTAGAATTAAGTCCCCAGCTTTATCGCTGAGGGAAAGAAAAATGGCAGCCGAGGAATGGCGCAGAGTAATTTGTAGGTAGATACTGAGCCCGTGTCTCTCAGTGTCTGTCGCGGTATCGGGTACACCCTTTGGTAGGTCCCAAGTTCACTCGTGGTGTTTCTAGAGGGCCACACGCTGTCTGCCACCGATGTCAGAGGCACGTGGTCCGCTCCGAAGTAGCGAATCCCGTCTCCTCCGCTTGTAGGTCCGTTTTCCGGTGGATTTTTACCGTGATGGAGTAAAAGCCGTAGCTTATTACCCCACCACAACCCTCGATAACTGCGACGGAAACATTGTTGATGACAAAGCCAACAAAACATTGCTTCCCCTTGATTTCGCCAACTCGGACTATACTCAAATCACTGGTGGGCAGTCCTCCGTTGCCCAGTCGGATAAATTCCAGAATCTCCTCCGGCTTTGATGGTTCAGCTGGGACCCAGGCCCAGGCTCGCGGTCTGTTAGGGATTTCATCCCTATGGGTGGCAACTAAGTCTGCCCGGGGCCACAGATTTACAACCGTGGAGACCGCTTCCTTGTAGAGCTGGACCGCCCGTTCATCTGCACACGCTACCAGCTTTACCCTCCCCTAATTCCAGCCAGCATTACGGACGACTGGGGCAGGGCCGAGATACATGTGGAGTAATCTTTTATTCACCCTGCATAGACCCATCAGTATGGACTTCCAATTATCCGTAGTAATGTGGCCATCCGGATGGCCCTTGTCCAATACCGCCAGCGTAGGGTGCTCTTTTTGGCGGCTTTACTAAATGGCTCCGTGGTGGACACGGCCATGGACGCACGATTAGAAGGGGAGGACGGTCTATGCATTTTGGATCCACTCGCAGTGTCGTCCTGAGATCATTGCCTCTTGGGGCTAAGTCCTTCCGTGAGTTCGCCTTATTGGGTGGTTTGTCCTTCCCGCCTTTACCGGAGGATCGTTTGTCGCTGGCGGCGAAGACTCCCATTGCCCGCTTGAGCGAGGCTTTTTGCTCCTCCATCAGTTGGTCATGTGGAATAACACCCAATCTTTTAATGACCAGAGGGGCTGCCCTTCGGTCGCGCTGAGCCCTGGCGGATGGAAGAATTATTATTGCTGTATTGGAGCAGCCTGGGCGCCGATCGAGGGCGTTTTCCCCGGTCGTCGGAGTTTTACTCAGAAGTAGAAGTAGTCCGCTGCTTGTCCATGGAGGACTTGGGCTCGGCTACTACCCCCTGTGAGTTGGATTTGCCCGAGGTGGGAATAGAGAAAGGGGCCGTCCGCAGCTTCTCCACCGCCTTCGACTTTCCGTCGCGGGGTATAGCTCCGCCGGTATCGCTGGAAATTTGCTTTCCCTCTGAGGGCTTAGCATTCCCTCCAGATTCTGTGGAGGACCGACACTGACTGGGCCCTGTCTTCCGTTCCCGAGATGGTAAGTTTTTTTAAAGACTCATCTTTGCCGTGTCCAACAGCGGCGGTACCCGAGCAGGGCTCCGAGTCTGCTTTGTTTTTTGTTTTTCATTATTTATCTGTTTCTTTGGTCGCCTACTAAGCAGAAGCCTTTCGGCGGCCGGAAAGGGGAAAAAACTGTCGACTTCGGCAGAGCCCCATCCCGCAGCAAGTTCATTGTTACCTTTGGAGGCGGACAGGTATCCGGGAGGCGCCATTAGAATACAGTCGGAAAGCGCCCTGACTGCAAACCGTCCAATGGGTTCGGTGACGCATGACCCCCTGGATTAGGGGGGATTTTTTTCCTACCGCCAGATGCCCCCTAGAAATAGCCTCAGTAAGCCCAAGCTAAAGCCACACGGGCCATATGAGCCTGCAGAACAATTTTTGGTAGAACAAGGGAATTGAGCTTAAGGCTGATAGGTAAGCTCTACCGGTTGTGTCTTACGCATCCATAGAAAGGTGGCAGAAGACGTTCCAAAAACTGCCATACTTTGATTTAAGGAATAGCAAGGATGGGCATGCCTAGCCGTCACTCAATCTATAAGAATATGCTCAGCTACGGCTCTAGAGTCGCTTCTGGGATGACCTCCTCGCCGTTGTTTTATCCAGGAAACATCAGCCATGATGGAGCTGCAACTTCGACTATCTAACGACGGCATTTTAATAAAGCAGCATCCTCCTGGTATTCTTGGGTATATACCAGGGTTGGAAATATGCGAAATCTATGCCTTCATGACTAAAGAAGTCTGCTTTGGCAGAAAGTTCCAAGTGATAATCACCGATTGCGAAGATTAGGAAAATGGGCTCCCGGCACTTCATATCAGATACATGCACTGGGACACGGTAGGTCAGAGTGGGTGCAGGTATTTTTGGGCCTAGCACCAAACTTGCAATTCCCATGGGCAAAGGGCCCACGGAATGTCAGGCTCAAATAGTCGCAATTTTAAACTACCCAAAAATAAACCTTGAAAACGGTTTGAAAGGCGCTTTCATAGTTATCTTTTCAGAAAGCCAAGCAGCCATCCGGGCGATTTTGAATAGGACTATGAAATCCCAACTGGTTAGAGACTTCTTTAGCAGCCAAAAACAAAGTAACACTGTGCTAGGTACCAGACCGTTGTGGAACAACGGAGATGCACTTGATACATGGAAGTAGGTTGAATAAGGAAAATGAATTAGCAACACGAGTTTACGGGGTGTGCATAGCTCAGTGGTTAACGCTTCTGACTTAGCACATCGATTACGCGAGTTCGATCGCTGCTGAAGGTCTAGACAAAAAGAAGTCTGATGAGGAGATGTGGTGATCTCTGAAATATCAGCTATAATTTCTACCGTTTGTACTTTGTTGCCTTTTTATGTTTCCTAATAAAATAATCGTGGTCCAAAGCTCAATAAGGATATTAAAAATTAATTTTTATGTTGTTTTATGATAATCACCAAAACATTTGGCATGGGATGCAATATTGCATCTTTCATCTGAAGCAGAGTTTTTTGTTTTGCAATATGCTGACCGACAGGAAAAACGCTCGAAATTTTTACCAGAAAGTTAGGCGACTTAGGGAAGGTTTCAAAACTAGGGCGAACTCCTGTATCGAACCCACATAAATAAATAAATAAATTGATTGAACACTTCTCCACCGAACAGAATGGTAACATCCGTCGAGGATGACGGAGTGGATGTTCTACGCCTTACTATGACGAGGTACGAATAGTAATTACACGTCTTAAAAACAACAAATCTGCTGAACCTGATGATCTACCAGCTGAACTATTCAAGTACGGCGGCGATAAGGTGCATTCATCTGCTCTTTTACCGATCCGCCCAATCCTTAAGAAAGGCAACCCCGCCGTACGCGCCAGGTAGGTTACAAGGTCTTATCGGGCGTATGGTGGAAAAGACTGAAGCCATCAACGAACTGATTGGGCCTATCAATTTAGCATTAGACCTGGAAAGTCCACCATAGACCTGGGATTAACAATAAGCCAAATCTTGGAAAAGACCCTCGAGAAAATGGTCGACACTCAACATCTATTTGTGGACTTCAAAGCCGTTTCGACATCAACAAAAGGAGTCTCACATGCCGCGATGTCTAAATGTGCTATCGTCGCGAAACAGATACGGTTGTGTAAAATGACGTTGAGCAATACCACCAGCTCTCTTAGAATTGGAAAATACCTCTCCGATCCTTTTCTCCGACTCCCTTTTATGTGATTTCTTTAGTCTTATGGAGAAGAAAATAAGAGGCGCAGAACTGAACCGCTCAGAAACAATTTCTTACAAGAGCGTACAATTTCTGGCGTATTCCGATGACATCGACATTGTCTGTAACAAGAACAGCGAAATCTGCTCTGTCTTTTCCAAGTTGGAAGTTTTGCCAAATTAGTATAATACTACTACTATGACATAATCTATTGTGAGATTTCTGCAGCTTATCTATTTAAAAAAAAAAATTTAGTTAGAGTTACCAACTTCTTTTAACGAAAATCCAGAACGCAAGTTTTCTGCATGCAGTTTTGAGTCATTGATATCAACTTTTTTTTTTTGTAACAAATACGAAACACTATCTTCGATATCTTCGTGCTGCAAATTTACATTTATTTTTTTTAAATCTAGCCATTTAAAAATTTTAAATTCCGAAAAACTCTCAACCCAGCGTTCCATGTACAGTGAAAGCTCTCATACACAGACGCTCTAATAAGCGGGCATCTCCTATAAGCGGACACATCCTTGAGAACGAACAATTTTTGGTTATTTTCCATACAAAATGCTCTCCCATACACGGACTTTCAGATAAACGGACGCGGATACTCATAAAAAAAAAAAAATCCCTTAAGCGGACGCGAAGTCAAATGTTGACTCTTTCGCATCACAAATGTGTATGTACACAAGAACGTAGTACATATTCAAAGTTATTTTTTTTTCTAGAAAAAGTGTTGCCTTTTCGTTGCTCTCTTCTTGTTGCTTGAGCGGAGCGGGCAATGAGGTTTTTCGGTGGGAAAGAAAACGCCATAAATTTGAATTTACTCTTAATTCATCCTGTTTCTGTCTATTGAAGAGTAAATATTATTTTAGTTTAGAAACCCGCAATTTCAGTTTTTAATGTGTGAATTTTAATTTGATTTTGTACGAAATTCCCATAAGCGGACATCTCTCATAGGCGGACAAATAGAAGCCCATCGGTGTCCGCTTATAAGAGCTTTCACTGTATTCCAAAATTTCATAACATAGTATTCCAACTCTTGCCATGAAATCGTCAGATTTGTTCTTTTCCTTCTTTCTTCAATCTTGACAAAATCAACTGAGCCGCGAGTGGAATAAAATTTTACACAATTCGCTGCTGAAGTTTAACAAAAACGTCTTCGAAAATTGTGTTAATTTCTAGAATTTTTTTCTCCAGAAATGCTATTTTAGGATGAAAACATAAACTCTCACATTATTAATGAAAATGGGGATATTTAGGGCATAAACCAGGATGCTTCCCAAAAGTGCCAAAAACCAGGACATGTCCCCGAAAACCGGGACGGTTGGTAACCCTATTTTAGTTCTTCTTCTTCTTCTTTTTTGGCGCTGTAACCGCCTAAGCGATTTTGGCCGAGTTCAGCAAAGCACGCCAGTCGTTTCTCCCCTGTGCCAACTGACGCCAATTGGAAACGCCAAGTGAAGCCAAGTCCTTCTCCACCTGATCTTTATATCGCAGTGGGGGCCTCCCTCTTCCTCTGCTACCACCAGCGGGTTCCGAGTTGAATACTTTCAGAGCTGGAGCGTCGGTGTCCATCCGAACGACATGACCAAGCCAGCGGAGCCGCTGTATTTTAATTCGCTGCACTATGTCCATATCGTTGTAAAGCTCATACAGTTCATCGTTCCATCGTCTGCGGTACTCGCCGTCGCCAACGCGTAAAGGCCCGTAAATCTTCCGCAAAATCTTTCTCTCAAACACTCCAAGAGCCGCCTCATCGGATGTTGTCATTGTCCATGCTTCTGCGCCATATACCAGCACAGGCATGATGAGTGACTTATAGAATGTGATCTTTGTACGACGAGAGAGGACTTTACTTCTCAATTGCCTACTCAGCCCAAAGTAGCACTTGTTGGCAAGAGTGATTCTCCTTTGGATTTCAAGGCTGACATGATTATTGGTGTTAATGCTGGTTCCCACATAAACGAAGTTGTCTACTTTTTCAAACTTGTAACTGTCAACAGTGACGTGTATGCCAAATCGCGTATGCTCTGACTGTTTGTGTGATGACAGGAGATACTTCGTTTTGTCCTCGTTTACCACCAGACCCATTCGCTTAGCTTCCAACTTGGAAAAGGCAGAACAGACTTCGCGGTTTTTGGTACCGATGATGTCGATGTCATCGGCATAAGCCAGCAATTGCACGCTCTTGTAGTAAATTGTTCCTGAGCGGTTCAGTTCTGCAGCTCTTATTATCTTCTCCAACATCAGATTAAAGAAGTCACATGAAAGGGAGTCGCCCTGTCTGAAACCCCGTTTTGTGGCGAACGGCTCGGAGAGGTCTTTCCCAATTCTGCCGGAGCTGTTGGTATTGCTCAACGTCATTTTACACAGCCGTATGAGTTTTTAGGAGAAGCCAAATTCAGACATAGCGGCGTATAGGCAACTCCTTTTAGTGCTGTCAAAAGCGGCTTTAAAGTCGACAAATAGGTGGTGAGTGTCGATCTTTTTCTCGCGGGTCTTTTCCAAGATTTGGCGTATTGTCAATACCTGGTCTATGGTGGATTTTCCAGGTCTAAAGCCACACTGATAAGGCCCAATCAGTTCATTGACGGTGGGGTTAAGTCTTTTACACAGTACGCTCGATAAGACCTTGTAGCCTATGCCTAGAAGGCTGATCCCGCGGTAGGTTGCGCGAACGGCGGGGTCACATTTCTTGTGGATTGGGCACAGCACACTTAAATTCCAGTCGTCGGCCATGCGTTCATCTGACCATATTCTGCACAAGAGTTGATGCATGCACCTTATCAACTCCTCGCCGCCGTACTTGAATAGCTTAGCTGGCAGGCTGTCAGCTCCGGCAGCTTTGTTGTTTTTCAGCCGCGTTATTGCAATACGTACCTCGTCATAGTCAGGCGGTGGAACGTCGACTCCGTCATCATCGACTGCGGGCTCGGGCTCTTCTTCTCCACATCTTTCCGTGCTGCTTCCATTTAGTAGGGCGGAAAAGTGTTCCCTCCATAATTTAAGTACGCTCTGGACATCAGTTACTAGGTCGCCATTTTTGTTCTTACAGGAGTACGCCCCGGTCTTTAAACCTTCCGTAAGTCGCCTAACTCTCTGGTAAAATTTTCGGGCATTCTTCCTGTTGGCCAGCATTTCAAGCTCTTCGCACTCACGTATTTCGGCCTCTCTCTTCTTATTGCGGCAAATAAGTCTCGCTTCCCTCTTCAGATCTCTATAGTGGTACCACATAGCGCGCGTTGCGCCCGATCGCAGCGTGGCCCTGTAGGCGGCATCTTTTTTTTCTGCAGCTTACTGACACTCCTCATCGTACCAGTTATTCTTTCGGGCTCGCTGAATTCCTACTACTTCTTCGGCGGCGGTACTTAATGAGCGGGAAATGTGGTTCCACTACTCGCATATGTCGGTTTGTTGAAGAGTGCTCCCTGAGAGCAGGTGTGAGAGTCGAGTAGCAAAAGCGCTGGCTGTCTGTTGTGATTGCAGCTTTCGACATTAAGCTTTCCTTGCATATTTGGGCGCACATTTTTTGCTGCGCAGAGGCAGGTGCGTATCTTGGCTGCAAGAAGATAGTGGTCTGAGTCGATGTTTGGGCCTCGGAGCGCGCGTACTTCTAAAACACTGGAAGCGTGCCTTCCGTCTATCACAACATGATCGATTTGGTTTCTCGTTTTTCGATCCGGAGACAGCCACGCAGCTTGATGGATCTTTTTATGCTTGAACCTAGTACTGCATACTACCATGTTTCGGGCCCCGGCGAAGTCGATCAGCCTCAATCCGTTGTCGGACGTTTCGTCGTGGAGGCTGAATTTTCCGACGGGGGTTCCAAAGATCCCTTCCTTGCACCCTGGCATTGAAGTCGCCAAGCACGATTTTGATATCATGGCGGGGGCAGCGCTCGTATGTGCGCTCCAAGCGCTCATAGAAGAGATCCTTGGATGCGTCATCCTTCTCTTCCGTCGGGGCATGGGCGCAGATGAGCGAGATGTTGAAGAATCTCGCTTTGACGCGGACTGTGGCTAGACGCTCGTCCACCGGGGTGAACGACAGTACTCGGCGACGGAGTCTCTCTCCCACCACAAATCCAACACCGAATTTGCGCTCCTTTACATGGCAGCTGTAGTAGACGTCGCAAGGCCCCAGACATTGCTTGCCTTGCCCCGTCCAACGCATTTCTTGGATGGCGGTGACGTCAGCTTTTTTCCTTACGAGGACATCAACCAGCCGGGCAGAGGCACCTTCCCCATTAAGGGTCCGGACATTCCAGGTGCACGCCCTCAAATCGTAGTCCTTTAAACGTTTGCCGTGGTCGTCATCATAAGGGGGGGTCTCATCCGAGGCTTTGCCTTGCTTCTTCACTGGAAGTGGTTTTTACGTGGCGGGTCCCAAGCCCAGCGCACAACCCATTGCTGGGACGGGGGTGGTTTCGCAACCAAATACACGTTTATATAGCGAGCCGCTTGCTCCAAGCAGACGCCCGCTTGCAGCCGCACCTACTGGTGAACAGACGCTGCAGACTTCAGTGAGCCCTCAAACCGAATAAGTCGGAGTGGCCCCACCGAAGCTCCCTCTCTTTCTGCCGTGACCCAAGGCTCCACTCGGATTGGTTACCGCATCTCGCACATGGGTTGCTCACGTTGCCCAGAGTGCGCGAACGAGGACGCAAGAGTCGGGATTGAGTATAGCCATGCAACTGTAACTGCATACCCAGCGCAACGACTATACGCCATTGCACTATTTTAGTTCTGCTGTTGCGGAAACTCACGGTATGATTTGCACAACATGCATCATAGCTTTTATTAAAAACTAGATTTTAATCGATTTTTATGAACAATTATTGTAAATACATCGATGTTGTGAAAATCGATTTTTTTTGCAGCTACCTAGGCGCAGGTGTTGGGATATTTTATGGTCTAATATGATTCGTATCTGGAATTTATATTACTTACATACAAAGAAGGAAATAGCGCCACCATAAGTTTGTTTTCATTTGCAAAAATATACATTGAAGAACATATTGGGGCTTATAATCAAAATAAAGTCTATACATAAAGCTAGTTGTGGCTTTTTGAAATGATTTTAATATGTTATCTAACAAAAAGCTTCAACTAACTTTAAGTACCAACTTAATTTTAACTACGAACGCTCTATTTATTTCAGGACCTTCCATCTTGCTGATGCTCAACTGTGTGTTGATTAAAAGATTGTTAAAGTTTTGCTATCCAAACGCGGTTTGTAGGCCGATTCGCCCATATTTTCGCGTAGAAGTTGATACTCATTCATAAAAAGGAACACTGCCGCATTTATTGAAGCTTGAACACACCCCACCTTTCCCATTGTGTTTTTGGTTTCGAAATCGGTCCAGTAAATCGCCAACGGAAGATGGAAAAAAATTCAAGTTCGCGCTTTGTTTAATTTCTTCTCAAGAAAACGGTATAACTTCATGTTTAGATTCAACTAGGGATTCAAATTTTGCGAGTAATATCAATACGTCGATGCATCAGAAAAAGTCAACATCGATACTAAAATAAAT
>NW_023458555.1:52261406-52276639 GCF_013731165.1 Rhagoletis pomonella
TTTCCACTCTTTCAAATTTTAGTATCAGCACAATCGCAGCGTAGCTTTTTATGTACATGTGTATACATATATCGAATGACCGTCAGTGGTGAGAGCAAAAAACCGCTTTTGTAAAAATGAAAATGAAACCCGTTTCATAATTCTTTCTTGGCGAGATAATTCACTTACGGATTGCACTGCTTGCCATGCAGTTGACACTTGGGCAGTTCATTTGTTTGTATGACTCTACCTCCCGGCGTTATTTAATTATGGCGCTGATAACATTCTGCGTAGATGGTAGCAATTTTTCATCAAACCAAATAAACAAAACGGAAAATAAACCAGAATGAAACGAAACTAAACACATGAAAATCTTGCAATGTTGTAATCACAATTGCAGAAGATGTGGCGGCTGTTGATGGCACTGCATCCATCGCAGCAACAGCAGCAGCACCGAACTAGTCGCAATAAATTATGCCAAATGATAAATTACTTGCAACAGAAAAAGTGTTTTAAATGCGTGCAGCTTAAGCGTATGCGGCCGCCACATGCCGCTCACCATTCGCCGATTGCCACCGCCAAGCGCAGCAGCAACAGTAAAAGTCTTCAATCTGCGAATTGCCACATCGATGAAGTGCAACGACGCGCCGCATCCAACGCTCTGAGCGCGGCTTAATTTATGATCGACAAACATGAAAATGCATTCTTTGCAAGGACCTTCCGCTCGATTGATTTCAAAGTGTTAATTGAAAGAAATAAGAAAAGAAGAAAACAGGAATAAATGCCACTTGCGGTCAAGTAGCAGCTAACGTTTATTACCACTGGGCGCACATGGAGTCATTTGTCTGCAAATATCCACCCATATACATACGTAATACTCATACATACAAGTACACTCACGTATATACGTTATTATATACAAATATACATATGTACATAAATATCATACTTCCCTGCAAAAAATGGGACTAATCCGGGATGACTCCGGGAGCAATCGCAAAGGAGCATGCGACTAATACCACTTTTGACCTCTTTATATGGAATGAACTGATCCCTTTTGTTCGAGCATGTCCCTGCAAAAATTTGTGCGACTAATCTCTAAAGAGAGTATTCCGAGATTATTCTCAATCGGGTACAATTGGGAATTAATTAGTCCCAATTAGTCTCATACGGGTACTAATGTAGGTCAATTAGTCTCGACTTATCCCTTATGGGTATAATTGGAGATCAATTAGTCCCCAACTCATCTCTAACGGGTACTATTAACGATTTAATGATATGTACGCACTTAGTCAATGAAATTTCATAAGCGGCGTTGGCACACAGAGAGAGTATTCGCCTAACAAAACTGAGCACCCCGGTTCGAATCTCAGCTGGCTCAAATTTTTATTTTTATCTTTTAAAAGTGACTAGTCGCTTTTTATATCCGTTTGGATATAAAGGTGAACAATTAGTCTCTTCATAGGCCATGCTCGAACAAAAGCGATCAGTTCATTCCATATAAAGAGACCAAAAGTGGTATTAGTCGCATGCTCCTTTGCGATTACTCCCGGAGTCATCCCGGATTAGTCCCATTTTTTGCAGGGGTCCTATGAAGAGACTAATTGTTCACCTTTATACCCGAACAGAATAAACTGCGACTAGTCACTTTTAAAAAATAAAAAATTTAATTTGCGCCAGCTGCGATTCGAACCGGGGTGCTCAGTTTTGTTAGGCGAATACTCTCTCTACGTGCCATCGTCAAACAGGAAATTTCATTTACTAAGTGCGTACATATCATTAAATCGTTAATAGTACCCGTTAGAGATAAGTCGGGGACTAATTGATCTCCAATTATACCCGTAAGGGATGAGTCGAGACTAATTGATCTCCAATATTACCTGTATGAGACTAGTTCCGACTAATTAATGCCCAATTGTACCCGACTGAGAGTAATCACGGAATACTCTCTTTAAACATTAGTCGCACAATTTTTTGCAGGGATATTATGTAATGTATGCATGTATCGATATTGATACGTTTTTTTTTTGCTTCTTTCCGGTGTGCTACCGTTTCGCAAAGTGTCTGTAATGAGCTCAATTAACAAACAGTTGGCCACCCTCATTCAATTAAAACCGCTAAGGAGCATTTTTGCAGTTATTTTGCGACACACATATAATTCTTTGCGCCGGTCTGCTTGCCAATTCCGTTGGCGCTTATAGTGCTCGCAATTTATTTCAATTAACAACAATTAATGTACTTCGTTAAAATTATCGCAATCCGTGCTCTTAATTAGGTTGTACCGCAAGTTGACCAGTACAGATTTTACGAGGATATTTAATTTTGCGCCAGTGCCAGTTTCTTATGTGCGAATACTATGTATGAACTTATTTATAAACTCGTATAGTGAAATCCCAATAATTCGTAACCGGAGGCACTGCTTTACATGCGTATGTAGTTATATACATACATACATACATACATATGTACGGTGGCGCGAATATAAATAGGGAAAAGACATTTTAGAAAGTTTGGCTACTTTGTTTTGTTTAAAAAATGTTTTTATTAATTTTTAATGAAAATATAGCTTACCTTCTATCTAAAGAAAAATATGTAAATCAAAATTTCAAACTTTGTTCAACATTTACGAAAATTCGACGAATTTTAACATATGTGACAAAAATTTAAACTTTTAATCAGATTTTTTAGAATTTTTTAATATGCAGTTTTTAGTAACTAAAATTTAATGGGCTACAAAACTGCATACTCAGAATGTTTCTAAATCGAATTAAATGTAATCTAATTAATAAGCGCAACATTTTGATGAACATTTGTCGAATTTTGCTAACTTTTGTACAAAGTTTGAAATTTTGATTTCTATGTTTTTTTTTTTTAATAACGAGCTATACTTTCAGTAAAAAAAATAATAAACATTAAATAATCGAAATGAAAATAGTCAAGGAATGCTAAAATGTTTGTTCGATTTTATATTTTCTCCACCGTATGTACAGTGGTTTTCGGTTCAAAGAGATTGGGCTTTATTGGAGGGTATACTACAAGGTAAGGGTGGTTTTATTTATGTTTGAATTTAATAACGCAAGTTCTCACACCAAGCTGGCAAGCCTCAGCGAATCTTAGTAAGAAAACTATGAAAAAGCGGCTTTTTTAATGTTTATGACATTTAGATTTGTTGCTGGACATACACTGAGATAAAATAACCCATAACGATGGCTTTCTTTCAAATGGAATTTTGCTCACTTTTAAACGCGTTTTTTTAGTGCACTTCACAGATCCTTTTTAAAGCTTTTGAAAAACGAGAGAAATGATATAACGAGTTAATAGTGGTCTTGTATCTATAGTATCAAGTATCTATATTTTTTTATACCCGAGCGCAAAGGAAATCGATTAAGACGTTTCCGTCCGTCCGTCCGTTATCGAGTAAAAATTGAGATAGCTTAACTAAACTTGGCACATGCAGTGAAACCCGCTTAAGTACCAACACTACATATTTTGAAATTCAGTTGCAGCACTACACACCTTCGACAAAAAAAGTTTTAAAAAATCAACGGTAATCTTTAGCCACTTGAAACTTGCGCATTATTACACTAAAATTGAATGGGCTATAAAACTGTATACTCATAAAAAATTTAAACACTTCTGACAAATTTTTATGAATTTTTGTCAGTGTTCTGCAAAATTTTAAGCGTATATTTTAAGTTTCTATGATATTTGTCAGGGAATGAATTTTTATAATTGAAAAATTTAAAATATTAAAAAATAAACATACATAAGTGGCAAACAATATCATTTTGAATTTGGTCCAAAATGATATGCCCTGTTTGTATGTATGTATAAATATGTATAATCAATGACTTTAATTTAATTTTTGTTAAAATGACATAACATTGCTTTATCTGTTTTTTAATAAAGTTTTCCTTTATGTGTCTACGTGTTTAAATCAGGGACCGTAACGGTTATAACTTTTATTATAAAAATCACTTTTTAATCGTTATTAATTGAGTTTTATTTTTTGCTCAAAACATAACGATTATTTTTTGAGTTTTATTTTTTGCTCGGAAAATAGTCGTTACGTTTTCAGTTTTATTTTTTGATCGGAAAATAATCGTTACGTTTTGAGTTTTATTTTTGCGCGGAAAATAATGGTTGGGTTTTAAGTTTTATTTTTTGCTCGGAAAATAAAACTTAGTTTTTGTGTATGCGTATGCGCATGCGTGAACAGACGGGGCGGCTAGATTAAACTTTTAACGCCACTGTGGAGTGGGTAATGAAAATACAGAGAGAAAGATACAAGGGTAACGACAAAACCACAGACAATCACAACCTATTGAAGGATCAAGCCAATGATAAAGATGAAGAACTGGACAAAGTTAAAGATAAATAAAAACACAAGGATTAAGATGAAGACAAAGATGAAGATGAATAAGGTGATGAAGATGAAGATGAAAAGAAACTCAAGAAAGAAAATCAGTTCTTCCGCTTCGCCCGTATAATATGTTCATAAACCGGTAAGTGTATAAACAAGTTTTAAGCTAATTATCAAGGCGAAAGTTCTCAAATTTTAATTAATTACACAAGAAAAAAGGTGATTAAAGGTTTTTGATGATAGAAAAAAATTCTTACGTGATGGCTCAAAACGGACTTCAGATTCGTGTTCACAGTTAAAGCCATTCGTAACAGTTCTGTTAAATGTTATTTAGTCAATAAGTACGTTCAATTAAAATCTCCAGTAAAAAATGTCCAACAGCAAAATTCCGGCGAAATGTAATCTGTTTTCTCGCAAGAGAAAAATATCCAAAATAGTACGCGAACAAAAAATTTGCGGAAACTTGCAAGTTAGAAATTTTGTTTACATTCAAAAGTATAAAATTGAAAGCCCAAGAAAACAAATCCCGAAGTCTTATCCTGACACAGTTCACTGACCTAACGAATAATTACTTAGTTCTTGCAAGTTTAATTAGTCGCATTTTAATATTTTAATTTCTAAACCATCAAATTCAATTTAGGGAGTTGCGTAAATTCCAACCAGCTGTTTTCTTGTTGGCAAAAATTTTTCCAGCAGAAACTAGCAGCTTTCCCTCAAAATGAAATCGTCATTTTGCTCTCTCAATTTCCCTTTTTTCCAAGTTTTTTGCGTACGCGAACATAAAAAGCTGATAGCTTTTATAACTTTCAATAATTATCAAATATACGGCACGCAGCTGTTTTCAACAGCGGTTATTTTTAATCTTGTACTTGCTGTCGGAATTCAAGCAAGGGCAAAGCTTTATGTTGCATTTTCAGTGCCTTATCTTCTTTTAATTCCAAAAACTCCAACTCTTCTTCGATTTTCTTATAAAGGAAAATTGCGGATATTGTAAAAATCCTCAATTATGTTACATAAAAAAGGGTTTATGAAGTATGCGCAAATCTTTTTTCAAAATCTGCTTTTAAATCGTGTGATATATTTTGTTCTAGCCATGGAAAATTATGAAATATTCTTTTTTGTGAGATCATGATTAAAAAGACGTATGTAGTTTAGCTTGAAACCTTTAAATAATTTGCGACAAATAAAAAAAACATTTTTATTCTTTTCTTAAGGCCTGTATGCAGCTCTCAAGAAAAGCAAAAACTCCATATAAAATTACGTACAGGAAATGGCTAAGAAATTTTCTTGAGTCAAATTTCCTTAAGGCAGTACGCAGTTCTTAAGAAATTTACTACGCTTTCTACTACGGTTTTCTAAAGTTTTTTGTGAAAAAGAGCACAAGGCAACCCAGGTTTGCAACAGAAATATATGCCCGTTCCATTATTTCTTGAGGAAAGAGAGGCTGTGAGGTATCAAAAATGTCAAAATTCCTTGGACACACACGCGAAATAATGGCAATTTTTTCTTGACCGTTTTCTTAAGAGCTGCATACAGGGCTTTATACAGAAAATTCAAGTTTTGCAAATGTTCCATCATATCGGTAACGAACATTAAGTCAGAAAGCCAATTTTCATTCTCCAATTGCGGCAGTGTGACCAGATGATCGCATAAAGCGAAGCTAAATTCCTTTTTGAAAAAGGTTAGAACAAGTTATACGCTACGAAAATTAAAGTTAAAAAGAAATCAGTACATTCATTCCTTAAAAACTCGATGTGTTCCGCAAATTAGATTTTCTGTAAATAACTTCTTAAATAATTCTCGTTAAAACACAGAATAGTATCGATCAGGCCAATAACGGCTACATAACTTCAAAATATGCAAAAAAAAATAATATATATAGGATAAGTAAAATGCGAAAATTTAAATATTTTTTACATCATCACAAGTAGTATGCGAAAACTCAATTTGCGAAAATATGTTTTAAAGCAAAATTGTTAGTATTGTTTTTTTAAAAAGAGGAGAAAGTATTATATCGAAGAACTTTGCACTGTTACTGTAATATTTCTACAGTAAGTAGTATTTTTAGAAATATTGAAGCTTTTTAGGAAGCTTAGATACTTATTTTTAACCGACTTCAAAAAAAGTAGAAGGTTATCAATTCATCGGAATATTTTTTTCTTTTATGTATGTTACCGCATACCTGGTAAAAAATCGGCAACCGGTTTCGATAATTTTTCTATCGGAAAGGTAGTGTCTCACAGGTGGTCCCATACTAATTTGGTTTAAATCCGAACATTCGAAATCCGAACGTACTCCTAAATTTTTATATGAGAATTGAAGTCGGTTGTGTTTTTTGCTTAAAGATTACTTGTTATAGATCCGGTTCGAATTTCATTATGAAGATATGAACAAAAAATGCCAGAAAAAAACCACGAAGTCAGATCTAAATTTCTGAGGCTATGGCACAAAATTAAATGCTAAATCTAGCCTCGAAAAGGCTAACCTGGTCACACTGATTGCGGGTAATATTCCCAACTAAATATACGAATGTATACATAACAAGTAAGAAAGTCTAAGTTCGGGCGGAGCCGAACATTAAATACCCGGCGCAAGTATTAAATATGTTTTTTCACCTTTCCGAAACCTTCCGCTAGATGGTAAGCCGGGGTGTATCAATTTTGAGTAAATTAGCGTCCTTCAATTTCGAAATATTGAAGTTTCAAGCATTTCTGAAATTTACCGTTATATTAGAAGCGGCCGTTATTTTAGTCCGATTTCAATAATTTTCAACGTTTTGCTTATATGTGGCAAGCACAATAACCACACCGAGTTTGGTACAAATACGTAGAACGGTTACCGATATACATATATGTGATCATAAGTGGGCGGTGCCATGCCCATTTTCCGAAATTTTACCATAAACGTATTTCTTGGTAAAGAATGGTTGCAAGTATCAATTTTGAATAAATTAGCTTCAATAATTACTGATTTATCGAAGATTTTGTATTTCTCTAAATTACCGTTATATGGGATGTGGGCGTGGTTATTGTCCGATTTTAAAAAGTTTCGGTGATTTTTTATGCTGTACCAGGGCCAACAACTGTGCCAAGTTTGGAAGAAATTGGTGCAGCGGTTACCAAGATATACACATGTAACCATAAGTGGGCGTGGCTACGCCCATTTTCCAAAAATTTATAATATTCTTATTTTTCGTCGAAAAATTATTGTAAATATCAATTTTGAGCGAATAATCTCCAGTAGTTACTAAAATATCGCAGTTTTCGTATTTCTGAAAATTACCGTTATATGGGAAGTAGGCGTGGTTATTGAGCGATTTTAAAAATTTTCGGCCATTCAGTATGTTGTGCGAAGGCCAACAACTGTGCCAAGTTTGGAAGAAATTGGTACAGCGGTTACCAAGATATACACATATAACCATAAGTGGGCGTGGCTACGCCCATTTTCCAAAAATTTATAATATTCTTATTTTTCGTCTAAAACTTATTATAAATATCAATTTTGAGTGAATTATCTTTAGTAGTTACTAAAATATCGCAGTTTTCGTATTTCTGGAAATTACCGTTATATGGGAAGTGGGCGTGGTTAAAGTCCGATTTCGCCCATTTTCAATACCAACCTACCTTGGATTAAGGGAAACCTACGTACCAAATTTCGTTGAGATATCTCAATTTTTGCTCGAGTTATCGTGTACACGGACAGACGGACAGACGGACAGACGGACAGACGGACAGACGGACGGACAGACAGACATGGCTTAATCGATTTCTTTTTTCATCCTGATCATTTATGTATACATTTGTCTATATCTATCTCGACTCGTTTTGGCTGTTACAAACAACCGTTATGTGAACAAAATTAATATACCCTTGTGCACAAGTGCGCTCGGGTATAAAAAGAATAAATTAAAAAAACAACACAATGGAAAAGAATATCCAGCAAAGAAATATGTATTTTAAAAAGTAAAAAGAGCCAAAATGTTCTAAGCAAAGAAAAACGAAATAGATCGGCACTTTGCTAAGCAAAGAGCCGCGTTTGCCCACCGTTGGCATAAGCCGTTCCAGAGAAAAGCGATATGAGAATTTCCGTTTGTGTGGGAGGTGTCCGCAGCGCAGGGGTTCGAAGCCCTGGTCAAAGCAACATCGTAAAAGAAAATGTATAAAAAAGATTTTTTCTTAACAACGGTCGCCCCTCGACAGGCAATGGCAAACCTCCGAGTGTATTTCTGCCATGAAAAACAGCTTCTCATAAAAATACAATCGCCGTTCGGAGTCGGCTTAAAAGTCTGGTCCCTCCCCTTTGTGTGACAACATCAAGGCGCACACCACAAACCGGAGGAGAAGCTCGGCCAAACACTAACATATGCGTGAGCGGCAATCTATTATTATTATTAAGTAGGGTATTTACAACCTGTGAATCCTTGACAAGTTTCAGTACCCCAACGAAGTTGGTTTTTGAGAAATATCGGTTTCCACATCTGTAGTCTGTATCTCAGATGCCACAACCGGCATGAACATTTCTGGATTAGAGGAACGGGATGAACATTTCTGGATTAGAGGAAGTTGTATTCTTTAAATAGGTGTATATTTCATTGAATTCGAGCGAACGGTGCCCTTAAAAGGGTGTCCCAAATTTTCCTGTGGCGTATTTATATATAGATAATTTTAAAAGCTCAATAATCTCCACTGAACTACTTTGAGTTGATATTTCTGACTGTTGCGTTTTTTTTGGAAATCAAACATTTCGGTACCGAGTATCGATCAATACTTTAAAGCAGCGATAAGCAGAGAGAGCTTTTCTCTGAACGCGTTTATGCAAAATGTATAGAAATCTTAAAAGAGCTTTGCCCGCGGGCAAGGTGGTGCCCATCACTTAAAGTATCGACTGAGTGAGGTCATATCCGCTTTGAAACTAGTAAATTCTTGGTTTTATGTGTTAATCGCATTCAAAAAGGTACACTGAGGGAAATAATGCATAGTAAAAATAAGAACTGATTTCCTGAGAAGTTATTTGGCTACATTCCAAATGTATATAAAATTATGTGTTTGTACCGAATGTACTATCAAACTTAATGAAGCTACGATTGTACCAACTTTTGCATCAGTGTAGGTAATACGGCAGCTGATTTCATATCGCTAATTGCGCAGCTGACGTGTGTGTGAACACCAAACTCAATGCCGCAATTAAAGCTTAATTGCCTAAGCTAATTGGCCTGTTTGAACATAGTCTTCCTTGCAAGTTTTCGCTAGCAAAAAGTTTTCCAGCAGCAATTTGCAGCTCTCTATGACATTTTGCCCTGTCAATTTCCCCTACTTTGCAAGTTTTTGGGTACGAGAACGCAAACCCCAAGAATGATAGAATAAAAGATTGCGCCGATTGCAGCAGAATTCGTGAGAGTAATTTTGGCATCCTCGTAGATTTGACAACTGAGAGCGGCGAGAATAAAGGCGATTAGTGATGTGCTGAACTGTCGGTACCCAATACTCGGTACCCAATACTTCCTTTTCAGTATCCGATACCGATTCTTTACATTAAACCTTCGCATTTCAAGTTTAGAAAAAACTTTCCTTACTAATTGATATGATATCAGCTAAAACACTTGAACTTATCGTAACAGAGAAATATAATTTCATCAGTTTTAACCTTAGTCGATCCAAGGTTCAAGAAAAATGCTTTGACTGATGTAGAAGCTTTTCAGGGGGAGATCTAACCAGTTAGCGACAAGTTTCGGATCGGTATCGCACTGGTTGGCATAAAAATATTTCATATCATACGTCAACAAAACTGATGCCGATTCGAAAATTGTCGCTAACTGGTTATAGAATCGGCCCCCCGGGCCTCCAAAAAGGATATCGTCCGATTGAGCTGGAACAAAACTGCTTCAAACAAGTAAGAGTTTCTCTGCGTTATGGCCTCAAACCGACATATATACATCTTTCATTTGAATAAGTATTAAAAGCTCGATTGGCTCCTACATTCGAGTTTTGATAGACGAGTCTCCTCTGAGCCGTTTCTTCCATATCTTTGGCCTGTGTGCACTTTTATTCCAAATCTAAATGTTTCGGTACCGAGTATCGAGAGTATTGGATACTTTTTAAATCGGTACCGAATATCGATCAATACTTAAAAGTATTGACTCAGCAGATCACTACTGCTGTCCTCTCGACTTTGACATCAGCAAAACAGCTGATTCTGTCAAATTTACAGAGAGCCGATTACCGGTGTTGCGATCGGCGTCAACTTCTGTATTCTCTCCACCGAGCGCAAAACCAGTGAAAGTTTTCTAAAACTTTTAATAATTTTGGGTACGAGTACACTCCTTATGTATGGCTATAGCTGAGTGCGCAAAGATGCTTGCCACAATTTGTTGTCAGGCTTCGAATTCCACTACAGGCAACATGCAAATTTATTAAAATTTTTTATTTTTTTTTGTTTTTATCTTGATTATTTACTTCACGGGTGCTTTTTTCAGAACGAACGCGGTCATTTTAATATGTGCGTAATTGAATTGAATATTTACTAATATACAGTTTCGTTGACATTTATAGTAAGATGTATTACGTTTCTGACTGATTTTAATATTTTTTCCCTCAGTGTACACAAACAGAAATTTTTACAATATAATCGCTTTTTCGAGAGAAAAATGAGTGAAGGAGAATAACGCAGAATTTATTTTTGTACGCAAAAAATGGGCCGTATGCATAAAAACTAAGCAAACGCTTTTTCTTAAAATTTCATACCTTGCACTTTATTTGAACAAATTGAGTAAAAGGTTTAAATTTTAAGAAAAAGCATTTGCTTAGGTTTGATGCATACGGCCCATTGTCTTTGGCCTGGCTAAAGAAGATATTTAAAACTTTTGAAATTAGTAAAAGCACGCCTACTTTCGCTATAACGCAACTTTTCAGAAAATAATACAGCTCTTAAGATCATGCGCAGAATAGGGTATATGATTTCTGTTGTCGTTGTTATTTTTTCAATAATTTTTTTCAAGATTTGCGTTTTTTTTCATTGAAAAAGGCTTAGCTCACCTAATAATTGGTACACCGCGTAATCGCTCTTTTGTCCATGTCAGTGCAAATAAATATTTATATGTATGTAAGCTGGTTAAACACAATTTGTACGGGCTATTGTAGTCATTCCTAGGCAAACTGCTCTCAAAAATCCCTCAGGCAACTCAGCTGTGACAGCTCGAATCACATAAGTCAAAAGCCTCAATTATTTTATGGCCGCAGGCGAAGCTTACAAACAGCAACAAATGTGAGCATCAACGGCGGCCAATTGTTTAACATCTAAGAGGCGTGATTGCCACAAACATCTACTTGAGGAGACACACCAACTAAGGCAAATGGGTAACCAGCTGAACACCTTCAGCGCATCTGAAAATGATAGTAATTTTCTGTTTAATGCCATCGAGACGCTTTCCCATCGTAAATCACGGGAAAATTTATAGCAACATATAAAGAGAATGTTTCCGACAATGCGCACAAACTGGCTGCTGCGTCTTGTCACCCCCGCTCATGGGTTATTACCATGTTAAACATGGCGACACAGCCGGTGTTAGTAAAGCATGCACTTGGTTTACCAGCCCATAGACACACATGTATAACGTACATATATTTTTATGTAGGTTTGTATGTATGAATATGCCTCTTGCGGCCACACCAGGTGATTCCGTCGTCATAACTGCACACAGGCGTTCTGTTCTGTGATCGATCACCGAATTAATGCACGCCAATGGAAATGGCAAGAAAATCAGGGCAGCATTGGTGCGATTCGTGAGGATTTGCATGGTTCGCCAGCGACTTTGGTTGAGCATATTGCACATCTGTATTCACGAATACTTACATACATATGTGGCAAGCGCACAATTGTTTTTAATCAGCGGCGCACCGACAGCAATGTGGCAAACATGAAAAGTGTGGCACAAATCGGCGGCTGGCAAACAATTTTTACAAAAGCCCTTGACATATCGGCGTAAATATGTTTTCATGCAGGACCTACTTTGTAGTACAGGTCTATGTACATATCTGTCTGCTGAAGCCAAGTGGGGGGTGCAGGCTTTTTAATTTAAATCGAATTTTGCAAAGCGAAGCTTTGAAAATCAATTTTCATCATTTTAGCGCGACTGACACGATAAAATCACTAAGCAAGTAATGTCCATGGGTTAGCGTCGTCGTCGCAGTGTTGCAAGTGGCATGTGACAGCCTAACTTATCTACTTATGAAGTTTATGTAAGCAGTTCAATAAGTGCATGCATACGTATGTACATGCATATGTAGTTCGAGTGTATTATTAATGTGAGTTCACAATCGGCACGACTTGCCATTAAGGCCGATTTGACCTTAATACAAGTGAAAAGTATAATCTTACAGTCAAGTGCTTAATAGACTGCAGCATACCTAATCTTTTTTTAAATATTAATAATGATAATTATGGCAAATTCACTAAATTTACCGGTCACGAAATGGCCATAAAACAAAACAATGATGTAATGCCAAATGCTCAAATGGTATATTAAATTGCCACAAAACGTATTGATTGCAATCAAATTATTATTTCTTATATGGCTGCCTTAAAAACAACGGCATAAATGCGTTTTATCATCAATTAAACTAATGGCCGGATAATTGTTCAAATTTGAATTAAATGCATATTGCAGATGAAGTAGGGCACATCCTAATAAGCTACACGAAATATCATTAGTAGGGCTCGGAATATCAGCAAATGCATGTTTTTACTGTTTAAATAACGGAACATAAACCGACGCAATCACGAAAACCAAGAAAATAAAAATAACGGATTTCTACCCGCCGGCGAATACAAGCAACCAAAAAGCACCTACCTGTAAGATAATGAAACAAAAGCGGTCGCACTTAGATGGGTATGCATGACCTAGTGACAGTTAAAACAGATAGTAACACGAATACATAAAAAAGCGGAAGGAAACACGAACTATTCAGAACGAAAAATTGCCCTGAAGATGGCACAACGCCGAAACCGGTTTGTCTCCACACCAAATTTGACAAGGGATGACGGAAGATCGTTCCACAATACATCTTACTCCTACCCTGTCGGAAACACAAACAACCAAAAAGAAGTTAAATATTTCACTCGAAAATTTTATTGGGAATAGAATTGACAACGCATCGGTAACGAGATGCGAGTTCACTGAGTCAAGCAACACCAAAAATGTTGAATCCTTCGCTTTTTTAATTTGGGGTGTTCATTCCACTCCTTGAATCTTTGTGTTAAAGCCGAAGTTCTGCTTTTAAAACTATTTTAATGTTAATTTCCATACAATTTTAAATACTACTTGTTCCACCCATTGGTTATCCGCCCAGGCAGCATTTGAATGTGTTTAGGTGCAATGAACCGTTTTACAATAATTATTTCACCCTTCTTATATTTAAACAAAAAAGGAACAAAATATTGATAGAATAACAGCGAATCTGGACGATGTGAACAAAGGTTACAGGTTTTTGTTGTATATTTTTAAAATAACACCAAATATACACCATGATATACCATCTCTACCCATTCTTCTTCTTTATTGACGCTGTAACCGCCTAAGCGACTTCGGCCGAGTCCAAAACAACACGCCGGTAGTTTCTCTTCTGAGCCCACTGACCGCAATTGGGAATGCCAAATCCTTCTCCACCTGGTCTTTCCATTGAAGAAGAGGCCTTCTTCTTTCCCTGTTACCAGCATCGCAACGAGGTTTAATACTTTCAGAGCTGGAGCGATTCTGCCTATTCGAACGAAATGACCTAGCCAGCGGAACCGCTGAATTTTAATTCGCTGCATTATGTGTATATCGCTGTAGAGCTCATACGGTTCATCGTCGAACCGTCTGCGGTATTCATCATCGCCGACGCGCGAAGGAGAAATTTTCTGTCGAAAACTCAAAGAGCCAATTCGTCAGATGTTTTCATTGTCCATGCCGCCGCGCCATACACCAGCACAGGCATGATGAGTGACTGACAGAGTGTGATTTTTGTCCAGTCCAAGGTAGCACATGACATTATTATTGCTGTTAATGCTGGTTCCCAAGTAAACGATATTCTCTACTTTCTCAAAATTATAATTATCAACAGTTACGTGGGTGCGTGGTTACCGTATGCTCTGACGGTCGTTGTTTACCACCAGACCTATTAGCTTTGCTTCTCTATTTAATTCAAAGAATGCAGGACAGTCGTAGCCCTTGTTTTTACCGATAATATCAATGTCGTCGGAATACGCCAGCAATTGTACGCTCTTGTAAAGTATTGTGTCTGAGCGGTTCAGTTCTGCGTCTCTTATTATCTTCACCAATATCAGATTAAAGAAGTCACATGAAAGGGAGTCGCCCTGTCTGAAACCCCGTTTTGTGGCGAACGGCTCGGAGAGGTCTTTCCCAATTCTGACGGAGCTGGTGGTATTGCTCAACGTAATTTTACACAGCCGTATGAGTTTTTAGGAGATGCCAAATTCAGACATAGCGGCGTATAGGCAACTCCTTTTAGTGCTGTCAAAAACGGCTTTAAAGTCGACAAATATGTGGTGAGTGTCGATCCTTTTCTCGCTGGTCTTTTCCAGGTGTATTGTGAGTACCTGGTCTATGGTGGATTTGCCAGGTCTAAAGCCACACTGATAAGGCCCAATCAGTTCATTGACGGAGGGCTTCAGTCTTTCACACAATACGCTCGATAAGACCTTGTAACCTATGCTATGAGTTCGTGAATAAATTAACTCAGCTTATTGGAGACAATACGTTCCACGTAACATCAGTTACCAAGGGCAATATTAAAGAGACCAAACTTCAGATTCTAACTGAAGAAAATTACCGGTTGGTAACCAAACACCTTAATGAAGATAAGAAAAACTTCTACACGTACCAGCTCAAAAGCAG
>NW_023458555.1:52281639-52296295 GCF_013731165.1 Rhagoletis pomonella
CTTAATGAAGATAAGAAAAACTTCTACACGTACCAGCTCAAAAGCAGCAAAGCAGCTTCCGCTTCTTGCAAGGCTATCAAAGATGATGTCTCGCATGAATCAGCGCAACACAGCCGTACGCTCTTCCACCACTCCAACTAGCTCTTATACATACCAACACCTCACGCCATCAACCACTACACCAGGAGCCTTTTTTGCCAATGCACAGCGAGTTCCCAACGTTTCTTTTGCCGACGCGTTAAAACTACAAACGCAGCCAAGCACGGCGAAATCAAACTCCAATCAAGAAACATTTGCAAATATTCAAAGGAATAATACTGAGCAAATGCAGCCGAACCCCCCTACTTGTGGCATAGAAGGAATGATATTGAATCTTACTCATTGTATGACTCAATTCATGTCTACTATGCAAAATATGATTCAAGACCTCATAAAGGCTCAAAACCAATTGTTGCAAATTTTAGTGAATAAAAAATGAGAGAATTGAAAATTTGCTTATGGAATGCAAACAGTGTAAGCCAGCGTAGATCAGAACTCAGTCAATTTCTCACTGAATATAACATAGATGTTATGCTACTGTCCGAGACACATTTAACAAATAAATATAATTTCTGCATACCTGGATACAAATTCTATGCCACAAATCACCCAGATGGTAAAGCTCATGGAGGCACAGCGGTGCTGATTAGAAATCGTCTAAAGCACAATATTCTAGAGTCGAAAGCAACAGCCTGTCTGCAAGCAACTACCATATGCTTACGAAACCGCGACCGAGACTTAAATCTATCGGCTATTTATTGCCCACCGCGATTTTTAATTTCTGAAAATGACTTTAAAGATTTCTTTGATAGCCTGGGTAATAGATTCCTGGCAGGAGGCGACTTCAACGCCAAGCATACGTACTGGGGATCACGCCTTATTAACCCAAAAGGGCGGCAGCAATACAATACCATTATAAACAGGCACAATAGACTAGAGGTCACATCTCCTGGTAAACCTACTTACTGGCCTACCGATATAAAGAAGATACAAGACCTAACAGATTTCGCTATTACAAGAAACATATACAGAAATAACATAACAGCTGAAACTCTACCTGAACTATCATCCGATCACTCCCCTATATCAATAAAACTATATGAACAGACCCAAAATATCGAAATTGAGCCTCGTCTAACTTTAAATAACACCAACTGGCTTAAATATAAAAAGTACATCAGTAGTCACCTTAAATTAAACGCTGCACTTAACTGCGAGCGTCATATAGACTCCCTTGTTGAACATTTTAAAGAAACCTTTACTACAGCCGCTGGCCTGGCCACACCAAATCAAGTACAAGTACCACCTACGCATACATCAGTTACAAATACCGAAATAGAAAAACTTGTGGCAGAAAAGCGGCGCCTAAGAAGACAGTGGCAGAGCCGCTCACCAACCTCACAGCTACTGTATAAAGCTGCCAGTAGAAAACTGAAACAAGCACACAAACGTGCAGAGGATCGCAACTTGCAAAGGTACATTAAGAAGCTTTCCCGGAATTCTACTGAAAGATACTCTCTATTTAAATCGCTAAAATACTTCAAACCACCAGTGGCTACAGAAATGCCAATTAGGAACCAATGTGGAACCTGGGCTCGTAGTGAGCAGGAGAGCGCCGAGTGTTTTTCACACCATTTAAAGAATGTGTTTCAGCCAAACTGTCCAACGAACAACTTCAGGCCGAAAATGCTAATGGAGCTACCGAATGTTGCATAGCAATTCTTTCTGACCTTTTCAACGCTATCTTCAAATTCGGTTACTTTCCGAAATCATGGAAAAGGTCGAAGATAATCATGATAGCCAAACCTGGAAAAGACGCAAGCCAGCCGTCCTCATACAGACCCATACGCTTACTGCCCTGTCTTTCCAAAGTATTCGAAAAAGTACTCCTATCAAAGATATCTCCCTTTATCCATGAACGCAATTTAATACCAGCACACCAATTTGGCTTCCGAGAAAAACATGGTACAATTGAACAAGTTAATCGAATTACAAATGAAATCAGAAGGGCATTTGAGCTCAGAGAGTACTGCTCTGCAATTTTTCTCGATGTGGCACAAGCATTCGACAAAGTGTGCCACGACGGTCTTATATATAAAATTAAAAAATTGTTGCCGCCGGAATTCCACAAAATATTTGAATCATACATAACTAACAGAAAATTTGTTGTTAAAGTATCTAATTTCACTTCAGAAGACATGTCGATAACGGCTGGCGTTCCTCAAGGTAGTGTACTCGGACCTATGCTGTATATCATCTACACTTCAGATATTCCAACTAGCAAGAATATACTCACATCCACCTTCGCTGATGATACCGCCTCAGTAAGTCGTAATAAATGTCCCAACAGAGCTTCAAGAGTACTATAGGAACATTTACTACGCATAGAAGAATGGCTGGCAAACTGGCGCATAAAAGTCAACGAACAGAAGAGTAAACATACAACATTTACACTCAGACCGCAAGTATGCCCCCCAATCAAATTAAATAATGTCCCTATTCCATAAGCCAATGCGTGACATATCTAGGAATACACTTGGATAGGAGACTAACTTGGCGCAAACACATATCAACCAAGATTACACAAATGAAGCTAAAGTCAGCTAGCGTGAAAACTGAAACTAGATTATAAAGTACTTGTATATAATACAGTGATTAAGCCTATATGGATGTATGGTATGTATTCAACTGTGGGGTGCGATCTGTGCAACCAACATTGACAGGATCCAAAGATTTCAATCTAAAACCCTAAGGGCCTTAACGGGAGCACCGTGGTATGTCCGCAATGAAAATATACATAGAGACCTTGGTATACCGATGGTTAAATCTGTAATCGAAAGCAGCAGAGAAAAATACAAAATAAAACTGCGTAACCACCCAAATCCACTGGCAAGTGGCCTGTGCAACACAACAAATATAACACGCCCGCGAAGAAGAGATCTACCAGTCTTTAATTGAGCGACGTTAAACCAACAGGGCTCAACCCCAGGGTTTGAGCTACATTATTGTAAAATTAGACTTAAGATTTTTAAACTTGTTGTTAGGCTTAATAGATGTAAAATAAGCAGATTCAACAAATAAATGCAAGTATAATTACAAAAAAAAATCTATGCTTAGAAGGCTGATCCCGCAGTAGTTGGCGCGAATGGCGGGGTCACCTTTCTTGTGGATTGGGCAGAGCACACTTAAATTCCAGGCGTCGGGCATGCGTTCATCTGACCTATCTCGTAAAGCAGTGATCGGACTTGAAAAACAATTTGTGTGGTAGAATCTGGAAAAAAATGTGGTAGATTTCAAAAAAATGTGGTAGATCTCCTTTCTTTGATCAAACTTTGTACAAACATTTAAAAAATTCTCCGAGGTTTCAACTAAATTGCAAACTTTTTAATTAGAATCTAAAATAAATTAATTTTAGTATAATAAATTGCAAGATGGAAGTTGCTAAAAATTGTGTTGAGTTTTGACAATTTTTTTCCTTGGCAATGTAAGGCAGTTCCTTCTATATAAAGATATTTTTCGAACATATTTTGAAAGATTTCTGCAACCTTGCGGAGTGCTGCCAGCTTTTTTTTACCACATCAAGATGTAGCCAACAAATGTGGCACGTTCTAGAAACCGCTGTGGTCGTCATAATAAGGGGGGTCTCATCCGAGGCTTTGCCTTGCTTCTTCATTGTAAGTGGTTTTTACGTGGCGGGTCCCAACCCCAGCGCACAACCCATTTCTGGGACGGGGGTGGTTTCTCAACCAAATACACGATTATATAGCGAGCCGCTTGCTCCAAGCAGACACCCGCTTGCAGCCGCACCTACTGGTAAACAAGACGCTGCAGACTTCGGCGAGCCCTTAAACCGTATTAGAGGCAGTGGCCCCGAAGCTCCCTCTCTTTCTGCCGTGAACCAAGGCTGCACTCGGATTGGATACCGCATCTCGCACATGGGTTGCTCACGTTGCCCAGAGTGCGCGGACGAGGACGCAAGAGTCGGGATTGAGTATACCCGTGCAACTGTAATTGCATACCCACCGCAACGACTATACCCCATTGGCTATGGCTGATAAAAAATTCCACGACTATGGGATGGGCCACGCCCCCTTTTACAAACTCGCTTATACGTACCCTTCTACAAGCACCTACCATTGGTATGTCCGCATACCAAATTTCAAGTTCGTGGGACTTAAGGTTCCGAAGTTATAGCTGATAAAAAATTCCACGCCTATGGGATATGCCACGCTCCCTTTTACAAACTCGCTTATACGTACCCTTCTATAAGCATACCAAATTTCAAGTTCGTGTGACTTATGGTTCCGAAGTTATAGCTGATAAAAAATTCCGCGCCTATGGGATGTGCCACGCCCCCTTTTACAAACTCGCTTATACGTACCCTTCTACAAGCACCTACCATTGATATGTCTGCATACCAAATTTCAAGTTGGTGGGACTTAAGGTTCCGAAGTTATAGCTGATACAAAATTCCACGCCTATGGGATATGCCACGTTCCCTTTTACAAACTCGTTTATACATTCCCTCCTATAAGCACCTACCATTGATAAGTCTGCATACCAAATTTCAAGTTCGTGTGACTAATGGTCTGGAAGTTGTGGCTGATTAAAAATTTCACGCCTATTGGAGGTGCCACGCCCCCTTGTCGGATCCCAATTTTTTCACCCTATTATAGGCCCAGGTGTCATGGCAATACTCTGTCAAAATATTGTTCGATTCTGTCCATCTGTTTAGACTGCAACCTGACACATACATACATACATACATACATACATCCATACATATGTACATACATACATACATACATACATACTTTAACAAATATATAGTAGATATCTATCCTTCTCTCGGCGTAAAATAATTTTTGGGGATATCTCGGCCACAGGAGGACCTATCTTGTACGTTTTTTATCCAAATATTTCTTTTCAATTAGCTAAATTGTATTCTAAATATGGGCCAAATCGGCAAGTAAATGCAATTTTTAGGAATATCCCGACTTGAGCGCCACCTATCGAGGAAATTTTTGGTAGGAGCATTTCTTTTTCAGGTGCTGACACGTGCTCCAGCCGGTCCAGTCGTTTAGTAGTTTAGTGACATTCAATATACGGAAAACTCTATGAAATTGTGAAATCATGACGTCTCAGCTTTCTTCATTTTTCGACAACAAAAAATTTCTAATTTTTTAAATCAAAGAACCTTCCACACAGAAGATCCAAAAATGTGCCTTTTACAGAATTGAAATCGGTTCAACCGTTTGGTCAGGCATCGCCGTCATACGAAAGACATTTCATTTATATATATATATATAGAGAGGTGTTTCTCCCAGTTCAAATTGGTTCAAAATCTTTCTTTACATTTAGCATATCGTCGTTTAAAGCACAAAACTGCGTATCGTCATTCTTCAAAACCGCGTAACTGACATTGGCTGACAAAAATTTGATTTGCTCACACAAACTCTTGCCTTAATCCCTATCCATTCGTGCTGAAATATACTAACCAGAAATGCGATAAAAATATATTAAAAAAAAGAGAACCATTTAAATATGAAAGTTTTTACTGTCTAGCAAATAATTTATGGAAACTAGCATACGCGGTTTTGCATTTTGTTGATACGAGGTTTTGTACCTTAAGCGACGATATGGGTGCTTCCATGCAGCCGTACGTGACATTCGTACACTTATGAGTAACATAAATCTCTCAAAAATAGAAGTTACTGAAAAACAAGATTACGGTTATGGTGCAACCCAAGGGTACTATGTTTGAGAAAAATATAAGCAGCCTCTAAACTTTGGTGGGGAAAATATCCGTTCAAAACAAGGTCATAACGTACGCGACAGAAAAAAGAAGAACATATCCATATATGCGAAAGTCTGCGAATCACGGGAGTTTTTCTTTTCTTTAAAAATTCCTAAACTAAGCTAAATAATGTACCTTTACAATCGTTCCATTTTTTTAATAGAAATTATCTCTGGATAGTTTTTATTAAAAAAAACATAATAACAAACGCGACATAACGTACGCGACAGATTTTCCCCCCTTCCAATATTTTTACTACTAACACATACTAAATTAAATTTTTAATTTAATGCTTCCACCCTTTCGCGTTTTCAAAACCTTTTTCCGCCATCTGAATACGAAATTTAAAGTTATAAAGCCGTTTTAATTCATTTACTTGCATTTTCGGTTTACATTGTTATGGAAACACCCATATGTTGTAAATATACGCCAAATATCGTGACCACAGCCCTCCAGACTACCGACTAAATCTTCAGTCGGAACATTTCTTTTCAAGGTGCTGGCATATGTTCCAAATACGAAGCAAATCGGTCCAGCCGTTTAGTAGTTAAGTGGCATAAAATATACAGAAAACCATGAAATTGTGAGATCGTGACGTCTCAGCTTTCTTTATTCCGAATCACACCTACACTTTCGTTTTTATGGCGAATAACTGTTAAATTAGAAGCTACTATGACGGTTCTAAGCTTATTAGGGCCGTTTTCTGAAGTAACCTTTAACTTTAAAGCTCATTTTTTATTTAAAGGTTGGATTAAAAATAAATCTATGTCTAAACTTAAGCGTTTCAATTATCCGTTTTTGACGTATATACATATGTATGTTTCTTTGTCGCAAACCAATTTAAAATCGATAATAAAATGCTTTACTTTAGACACAATCATACATTTTAATGCAACTTTTAAATATAAAGTGAGCTTTAAAGTTACAGGTTACTTGAGCAAACGGTCCTTACTCTTTTAGCATGCATGTTTATTTATACATATGTATGTACAATGTACATATTTTTGAACCGTTCTGCTCGTATTTTTTCCCTTGCATTATGTACATATAGACGTTTTATTTATAATATAGTCTTGTACTTCAAGACCGACTGCTTCCACCACAGATATAATTAAATGCACGGCTTTTCGATCACTGACCTTGGAAACATCTAAAGCGGCTGCAAGTTTTGGAGTCATTATATTTTTAAATCCTCTCATTTTTTGGCTGGTGTTGGCGTTACAGCTTCTGCTTCCAAGACCTGCTAAAAAGAAATTAAATGTTCTGGTTATATATTTGTTAGGTTACCCTGTGTGTTTCAATTATTTCGCATCTACGTTTTATATAGTTTCCTTTTCACGTTTTACTTATAATTTATAACCTTGAACTTACCTCATAGCTAGCAGCGATTTCGCTAATATCGCTCTCCGAACTGCAGGAAGAAAGTTCAGCTGTTTCATCTGAATAAAGACAGTACAAATATATATATGTAATACTATATTAAAAATAATATATATAATTTCTTCTTACTAGAAGCAGCTAATGCACGATCGCTCTGTTCTTTCCGTTTTAAATGATTTTGTTGGCGTTCTTCCATTCTTTCTTCACTTGCTGCTGTTTTGTAATCGATGCCATACATAAACCCCGGTCTGCCTTTTTTTCTTTGATTCTCCAAAAATAATTTTTCCTCTGAATTTTTAATAAGGTCCAGTGCATTTGCACTTGCTATATCAAATAAGTCATCTAACTTCGACGTCCACGCCTCTTCTCTTTCTCTTTGCGTTTCCGATTTAATTTTAGAATTTTTATTCACTTTCCTCCATGCATTATATAAATCTTCAAGCAATGTTATGCAGTGTTGCTTTTTTCTAGTGGGGATTCGAGCTTTATCCCAAAAAATATTCACTTCTTCGACCACTAATTTAGCACTCTCACGTAAATTTAATTTTACTGCGCGTAAATTAAAAAATAGTACCTTCATAACTTCTTTGTTAGAAGGTAGTTTACACCCATGATTCAATAATGAAAGGTTTTGTAAGAAAAACTTTCTCTCGCTCTAATTTTATCAATGACACTCCCACCATACTCCTAAAAACAAAAACAGTGATATTTCTTTTCCAAATATCTTTGCAAGTTTTAAGAACATTTTTAAATTGTTAGTAGTGAAATTTTTACTTTTTAAATTTGAAGAAATGTTTGTTCTTCATTCGCTGGCGCCAACAAGACAAAATGGGTGAGCATCGTTGGACTACAGAAATTCAATGTAGGCTAAAGAGACGAAATTCTCTTAAATGCCGAAATATATTTGTCGATATTCGTGGAGACCTCTTGATTCTGCCAAGTCGCTGTAAAGTAAAGCATGCAATGGTTTTGGTAAATGAGCCAACGAAGGTATTTAGGTATTGTCCTCCACAACACACTCCTGGTGTCTCCGAATGAGGCTTTGACGCAATATAATATTGCCAAACCGCATCCATAGGCCCAATCGTCACCCGACAGCTCGGTTTAGTCAATGGCGCGATGTATGTAATTGCACACTTAAAAGGTTTACGCACGAGGCGAATGTTGGCTGGCGACCAACTTTGTTGAAAGCGATTAGTTGAAAGTAGAATGCAAAGTTGAACAATGCAAACGCCTTTTTATGGCGAATATTTTTATATTTTTTTATATTTTGATATTTTTAATCATTCAAATTTTCGGGCAACCCGGCGAATGGTTAATATTCTGACAGTTGTATAGTCTCCCCAGAATATTGAAAGTGCGACATCAAAGAATTCGAATTACCATATTCGAAACAATCGAGCCATATCCGCGAAGGAAACGTAAGCTCCAAATTTTTTTATTTGCCGTTTTTTTTGTTTAATAAATACTGCATATTTTCCACAAACAAATAGCTTCTTCATATCCATCATCTGTCAAACAAATAAAACAAAAAAAAAGCTGAAAGTGGACCATCCATTCTCGAGTTATGCGCCATCTGACGTACGCAAGTTTGGTATATACATAGAAATATTTATTTTCAATAACAATCGGGGGTTATATTCGATGTAAATAAGCTTGTTTAAATTAAATAATTAAATCAAATTCGTTTTTGTTTTAAAATACCACCATTCACTATTATCCACACCTTTTTATGGAATTTAGCTCCCATTTTAGGAAGTGTGATTGAATTCTTCCCCTTTTTCCCCTGCTTCCATAAACCATCCCTGTGGGTGGGAGTGCCAAATTTTAGAAAAAAGCTACTTACAAAACCTTTAATAATTGAATCATGGTTTACACCCACCTAAGGAAGGACAAAAATAGCCTAACAAATAAATTTTTTCACGCAAAATTCTTGATGACATGTCTAATTACTTTCAATGCACGACAATAAATGAAATGTAGTCGTCATTAAGTAACAACAAAAATAATATTCTGCTCTGCTACTCAGTAAGAAATAACGGTAAACTGTTGCAAATAATTGGTAAGAAATCCACAAAAATTTGATTATTTAGCTCAGTGAGAGACCGATTCGTCAGTTTTGTTCAACACACAACCAGAGAGCGAGAACACCAGCATGAAGAAAATAAGTGTTTTGGTCTGACACTGAGCGACTGTGTTGTGTTTTTTTCGGTCTTGTGAGTGACAAGATACCATAGAACAATTTGGTTGAGCGTATTTTGCGAGCTCTGGTATTTACTCGAATTAACAAGCCGGCGAATTATTATTCTATTTTGTTTTTGACTTTTTTTAATAATGATGATTGAGAAATAACAAATAAAACATAACGCAGATGAACAAAAGCAATAAATACTAAGAAAATAAGTTCGTATGCAAAGAATGCGAAGATATGTGAAAATTTCGCTGTTATTTTTTAATTTGTTTTTTTCTGGATTAAATTTTAATGTTAAAGAAAATTAATACAGAGCAACATTGTTCATCAGATATAGCCCTAGAATATTTGTGAATAAGGTTTTTCTCTAAAATAAAAATTACTGAAGTTATGAACAAATAAAGCGAGCCATAGTGAGAAAAATAGCATTTTTAGCAAACTTTGTGGTCTCAAGGCACGCTCAATAATTATGCAAACGACCTAAAATTTTCTATACACTTTTTTTTGTAATTTGGAATCAATCTAAGGGGTTTCCCGAATGAAAATACGAAACAAAAAATAACGGTCACACTAATGTACATAAATAAATATTTATGTCGATATTTTTTCGGATTAAATCAAGCACAATGGTCACTGCAAACAAAAACATAACATGCCTGTTATTTGGATTTTTATGGCTTGTTGGTTAGTTGATGAACCATTTAGGAGCACAGAGCCACTCTCTAATAAATTACTTAATTAGGTTCATAAAATTCGGCTCTAAGTGATGTCAACTTTTCTAATACTTAAATATGTAGACACCCTTAATTATTATGATATATGAAAGAAAACAATTAAATTTAGATGTTAAAATACAACAAATATTTTGTCTCGAAAACAGAAAAAAACGCTTGACAAGATTTCTTGCTTCTTAAAAAAAAAAAAATACAAGTTTTGAATGTCAGTTTAAATGTAGTAAAAGGTTTATAACCGAGTTCGTACATCAATGATGCTTCGCTCAACCAAAGTAACAAATGATGGGTGCCATAAAAATACAAACAAACAGTGGTTGTACATCGCTGGATTAATCAAGTCATCAAAAATGTACACTTTATTGGATGTGGGATTGATAGAGAAGATTCCAATTGTCCATATGTATTTGGTTTATGATCTATATATACATATGTACGTATGTACATATGTATGTGCATATGCACGTACATGTAAACATATTTGGTAGATGAGTCGCTACGTGGAATTTACGACTTTTTAACTGGTCTGTAAAGTGAAATAAAAAATCTTTTATCCGATCCTTCATTTACGATTTAATAACTTTATTAAAAGGTCTTTGCACAAAGGGGGCTTTTTAACGCCCTAGTTGTGGTTGTAAATGACCGTAAATGACTTTGGTTTTGAACATAAAGATTCGTAGTAATTATTTCTCGATGTATATATATTTAAATGAAGTTACATCAATGAAAGGCAGCAACGGTAATCCGAATTAATGCAGTATTGCGGGTTAAGCGAGGGTCGAATGCCTATTATTTTAAATTTTTATGCAAGTATAGTCGTTGACATTTTTAATAAACATGCAACAAGTAAAAAAGTCTAAGTTCGGGAGGAGCCGAACATTAAATACCCGGCGCAAATATTATATATAGCTTTTTTACCTTTCCGAAAACTAGAGCCGTATGGTAAGCAAGGGTGGTTTTCATGGGCGTAGCCAGGTAGGGGCAGGGGGGGGGGGGGGCGGGCCCCCCCTAACTTTCAAATTTTTGCCTAGATATTCAAAAATACTACCACGAAATGCTTGCTTGATAATTTCGGCCCCCCCTAAATTTCAAGGTTTTTCCTATATATATACTGTATAACAAATTATACTCCCAACGCTAACTAAATAATTAGTAAATTGATATGAAAAGTAGATATGTGGATCATCCGGTTCTGTATCAAGTTATTATCTCTAACTTCAAAGCACTTCCATTTTAAAAGGGTAAAAACCTGGCTGCAGTCGACAATGAGCAAAAATTTATTGAACGGAAACTATAAATAAATTTATAGTTCAATTGTTTATTACTTTGTCTTTAGGTTTGTGTGTTTACTAAGCGGTTGGGTGAACAGCCAAGACGTTTACTTCTAAAGTGTGACAAAACAAAATCAAGTAATATATTTAGCATAAATCTGCGTACTCAAAATGTTCAATACGCCCTCATACTTATACATACATACATATGTATGTATATCATTTAACGTTTTGTCCGGCTATTTGGTTTATTATACAGGTATGTAGAGCGAATTTAAAAAAATTCATCAGGGTTTAGTTGAGATATTCGTTTTTGGCCACTATGTTTTGTACATTTCCCAGTACTGCAAAGCTTTTGACGGCCATTCACCTGGGAGTGGCCAGAAGTGATTCGTGTGCTTACGGTTCAAATCGCAGCTAACTACGTCCGGATATTTATATCCATGAATACTCTGGGTAGCGACCGAACGCTAGTTTAGGAACGAGGTAAAGTGGGAGGGCGTAACACCCCGCGTGCGCTGGGGATTAATCGGGATGCTGCCCCTGCCCGGCTGGTTGAAGTCCTAGGGAAAATAAAGGCTGACATCAGCTCCATCCACGAAATGCGATGGACGGGGCGAGGAAGGTAAGCGTGAGCCTTGCGACGTCTACTACAGTTGCCACGTAAAGGAGTGCAATTCGGTGTTGGATTTGTGGTGGGAGAGAGACCGGCGTTCACTCTAGTGGACGAAAGTCTAGCCACAATCCGCATCAAAGCGAGATTCTTCAACATCTCATTCACATGTGCCAATGCCCCGATGGAAGAGAAGGACGAGGCATCCAAGGCTCTCTTAGCTTAGAGCGTACATATTAGCGCTGCCCCCGACACGTATAAAAATCGTGCTTGGCCATTTAAATGCCAAGGTGGGCAACGAAGGGATCTTTGGTGCCAGTGTCGAAAAAATCAGCCTCCATATAGAAACGGCGGGCTGAGGATGATCCACTTCGCCGGGGCCCGAAGCTTGGCAGTATGTATTACTGGGTTCTAGCATAAAAACATCCATCAAGCTATTCTCATTTTCGTTGTTGGTGTTTCCGACAGGGTAGGAGTGTGATGTATTGTGGAACGATTTTCCGTCGTCCCTTGTCAAATTTGGTTTGGAGACAAACCGGTTTCGGCGTTGTTCCATCTTCAGTGTCATTTTTCGTTCTCTCAAGCTACATGGATGTCTCCACATCGAAAAACGGGAAACCAAATCGAGCATGTTGTGATAGACGGAAGACATGCTTCCATGTTTTAGATGTACATACGTACACTCCGAGGGCCAAACATCGACTCGCACTACTATATTGATGCATCCAATATACGACCTAAACTCGGAGAAGCAAAAAAAGGGCCCCCAACAATGCAGGGAAAGTTCAACGTCGAAAAGCTGCAATCAAAACAGACGGCCAATGGATTCGGCGCGACCCTCACACCTGCTGTGAGAGAGCACTCTTCAACAAACCGACTTGCGCGAGCAGTGGAACCACATTTCCCGCTAATTACTGGTACGATCACGAGTGTGAGAAAATGCTTGAAATGCTGTCCGACAGAAAAAACACCCGAAATTTTTAGCAGAGAGTTGAGCGACTTACGGAAGGTTTCAAGACTCTTGTATGAACAACCATGGCGACCTAGTGACCGATGTCCAGAACGTACTCAGATTATGGAGGGAACACTTTTCGACCCTTTTGAATAGCGGAAGCACTTCGAGGTCCCAGTCGATGACGATGGAGTCGATATCCCAGCGCCTGACTATGAAGAAAAGTGCCAAAGCTGTTTGAGCTGACGGCCTGTCAGCTGAGCTATTTAATTACGATGGCAAGGAGGTAATAAGGTGCATGCCCGACGACTGGAATTCAAGTGCGCTCTGCCCAATCCACAAGAAAGGCGACCCCGCCATGCGTACCAACTACCGCGGGATCAGCCTTCTAAGCATAGGTTGCAAGGTCTTATCGAATGTATTGTCTACCATAGACCAGGTATTCACAGTACGCCGAATCTTGGAAAAGACCCGCGAGAAAATGATCCGCACTCACCACCTATTTGTCGACTTTAAAGCCGCTTTCGACAGTACTTAAAGGTATATGCCGCTATGTCTGTCATACGCCTGTGAAAAATGACGTTGAGTAATACCACCAGCTCTGCTCTGTTGTCTTTCGCCACCAGACGGGGTTTCAGACAGGGCGGCTCTCTTTCATGTGGCTTCTTTAATCTGATGTTGGAGAAGATAATAAGATCTTCAGAACTGAACCGCTTAGGAACAATTTACTACAAGAGCGTACAATTGCTGGCTTATGCCGATGACACTGACATCATCGGTAAGAAAAACCGCGAAGTCTGTCCTGACTTTTCCAAGTTGGACAAGGAAGCAAAGCGAATGGGTCTGGTGGTAAACGACGACAAGACGAAGTATCTCCTGTCATCAAACAAACAATCAGCTCATTCGCGCCTGGCACCCACGTCACTTTTGACAGTTATAATTTCGAGGAAGTAGAGAATTTCGTTTACTTGGGAACCAGCATTAACACCTGTAATAATGTCAGCACGGAAGTCCAACGCAGAATCGCTCTTGCCAACAAGTGCTGCTTTGGACTGAGTAGGCAATTCAGGAGTAAAGTCCTCTCTCGACGTACGAAAGCCACACTATAAATCACTCACATGCCCGTGCTGGTATGTGGCGTATTCAAATACAGCGGCTCAACTGGCTTGATCATGTCGTTCGAATGGACACCGACGCCCCAGCTCTGAAAGTATTCTGGCTTCACTTGGCATTTCTAATAGGCGTTAGTTGGTCAAAATCGCTTTGGCGGTTACAGCGCCAAAAAGGAAGAAGAGGAAGAGAATAGATCTATAACCTTATCAGTCACACAGTGTTATAATCCCGACGAAATCCTTGACGGTGGTACCGGGAGGGGAACGGTACATGGCGGTAGGAATTTTAGTTTGGGTTAAAGTCTCACACGGAAGGGGTTAGGCTTTCGATGCTTCCTCCTCGTAAAATAAACATGCTCAGTAAAAAGTTAGCAATTTAAATCGACGAATAGTTTTATATCAACTTTTGTGAACTTCTGTTTATTTGTTTTTTGTACAACATATTTACCTTTATTGGTTACAATAATTTTAAGCTATAATAAAACAAATTTTAGTACATAAGTAAGTTATTGGTTTTGAATTTTTTATTTTGTATGGGACCCGCCCCCCCCCCCCCCCCCCCCCCCCCCC
>NW_023458555.1:52296395-52306466 GCF_013731165.1 Rhagoletis pomonella
AAGTAAGTTATTGGTTTAGATTTTTTTTTGTATGCCCCCCCCCCCCCCCCCCCCCCCCCCCTAAATTTCGTTCTGGCTACGCCCATGATGGTGTTACCCCTATTTCAAACATCTTCGATTAAATTATATAGTTATATGTATGTGGACGGTAACATACTCATTTTCAAAAATAATGTTCAATACTTCTTTCAAGGGATTGTTGTTAGTATCAATTTAGAACTTTCGAGCATTTCTGAAATGAACCGTTAAACGAAAAATTTGCGTAATTTTAGTCCGCTTTCAATAGTTTTAAACGTTTTTCTTTTATGTGGCAAGAGCAATAATCATATAGGGCTGCCAGATATCTCTGTTGCCAAACCGGGACACTTTAGGGAGGGCCGCTCGCTCCCTTCTCTTTTATTTCGACGTGCGAAAGAATGTAGTAAAATTTTATTTTGACAGACAAAAATAAAAACATAAAAACATGAGATCATGAGATCATTACAACGTACGCCAACAAAACAAAACACCTTATCACAACAAAAGCATAGAGAATTTTTCACAATGCATGAACCTTTTTTTATCTATACATATAATAAAATTGTAACAGGTCGATGTCTGTACATTATAGATATTAAAGAAAAATTAATGTGGGGGGTCTTTTTTAGAGCACCAGAAGCCAAATCAACCATTTTTAGAATTTTTGTCTGTCTGTCTGTCTGTCTGTCTGTCTGTCTGTCTGTCTGTCTGTCTGTATGTTTGTTCGCGCTTCACTCGAAAACCAATGCATGGATTTGAATGCAGTTTCCACCGATGTATTGCTAGAGGTCTAACTTAAAATTTAGGAAGAAAAAAAATTAGAGAGTTGCCACCTGTTTGAAAATTGGAGTTTAAGTAAATTGATAAGAAAAAATGAATATTGCAATATGGGCGTCAAAAGAAAGAGAATGAAGAAGGCTTACAGCCAAAAATATTTTTTTAGAGTTGCCACCAGTTTAAAAATTTACATTAAATTTAATTTATAAGATAAGTTGAATATTGCAATATGGGTATCAAACTGAAAGGGTTTAGGAAATTATATTGCCGAAAATATTTTTAGGGGGGGCTGCCACCTGTTTGAGAAATTGTATTGTATTAAATTGGTAAAATAAATGAAATCTATATCTACATCTATAAATCTATACATATAATCAAATTGTAACAGGTCGATGTCTGTACATTATAGATATTAAAGAAAAATTAATGTGGGGGGGTCTTTATTAGAGCACCAGAAGCCAAATCAACCATTTTTAGATTTTTTGTCTGTCTGTCTGTTTGTCTGTCTGTATGTTTGTTCGCGCATCACTCGAAAACGAATGCATGGATTTGAATTCAGTTTTCACCGATGTATTGTTAGAGGTCTAACTTAAAATATAGGAGGAAAAAAATTAGAGAGTTGCCACCTGTTTGAAAATTGGAGTTTAAGTAAATTGATAAGAAAAAATTAATATTGCAATATGGGCGTCAAAAGAACGAGGCTGAAGAAGGCTTACAGCCAAAAATATTTTTTAGAGTTGCCACCTGTTTGAAAATTTACTTTTAATTTAATTTATGAGATAAATTGAATATTGCAATACGGGTATCAAACTGAAGGGGTTTAGGAGATTTTATTGCCGAAAATGGTTTTAGGGAGGGCTGCCACCTGTTTGAAAAATTTTATTGTATTAAATTGATAAAATTAATGAAATCTATATCTACATCTAGATATATATATAATAAAATTGTAACAGGTCGATGTCTGTACCTTATAGATATTAAAGAAAAATAATATGGTGGGTTTTTATTAAAGCCACAGAAGCCAAATAAACAATTTTTAGAATTTTTGAATATCTGTCTGTCTGTATATTTGTACGCGCATCAGTCGAAAGCATGGGATTGAATGCAGTTTTCACCGTTGTATCGCTAGAGATTTAGCTTCCAATATAGAAGAAAAAATTAGAGAGTTACCACGTGTGTTTAAAATTTCAGTTTAGGTCAATTGATACGGTAATGTGAATACTGCAATATGGCTGTCAAATGAAAGAAATTTACAAAGGCCTACAGCTGAAAATATGTTTGTGGAAGATTGCCACCTATTTGAAAACTTTAATTTAATATAATTGATAGCATAAATTAAATATTGCAGTATTGGCATCAAACTAAAGACGATAGGAAATTTTAATCCTGAAAATATTTTTAGGGGATTTGCCAACTGATTGAAAAATTGTATTCATTGAAATTTGTAAAATAAATGAAATATTGCAATACGAATATTAAACTAAAGAGGATTAGGAAGCTTACTTTTGAAAATATTCTTGAAGCGGGTTGCCACTTATTTGAAAACTTTAATTCAGTTAAATTTACTATATAAACTAAGTGTTGCCATATGGGTATCAAACGAGAGTACTTGAGAATAATAAAATTGCAATATCTGTACATAATAGATGTTAAAGAAAAATTAATAGGGGGTTTATTAGATCAACAGAAGCCAAATCTAAAATTTCGGTATGTTTGCAAGCGCACCACGCAAAAGCTAATGTATGGAATTAAATGCAGTTTTGCTAGAGCTCTAATTGAAAATATAGAATCCATTTTTTTTTTGTTTTAGTTTATCGTCGATCATTATTCCAAGGTATTTGAACGTATTAACTTTTTCCAGTGCGTCGTTGTTTATATTTAGAGTTAGCAACGCACCGTTCTCAAAATTTCGCCTTGATATAACCACAAACTTAATTTTTTTTATTTCTGTGTGGAAGGGTTTTCGCTAAAAAAAAATTAAACTTTTCGTTGCTGCTGCCAAAAAAATTAAGAAATCTGAGAAGTCACGTTTTACAATTTCATACAGTTCTCTTTACAATGCATTTCACTAAACTACTAAACGGCTGCATCGACTTGGTTTATATTTGGCAACACGTTGAAAATAAATATTCTGACCAAAAATTTACTCGGTATTTAGCTCGGGATATTCCTAAAATTCTTATACAGACTAAAACGTAAAAAACCAATATATCACTAAAACCAATTACGCTGGGGAACTGAAACTTAGCACTGATGCATATATTGCAAATGCATTGGGAAAGGGGGCGTGGCTCCTTCCATGCAAACTGAGGTTCTCATATAGCTTATGTCTGGAACTGCTTACGCTAACGTCCTGAAATTCTACACAGCTACATATGTTATCAATACCGTAGTTATGGCGAAAAGTGATAATTATTGGAAAGGCTGGATCGATATACATTTACGTAAACGCGCAAGTATCACTCGATTGGGAACCATTTTCTCCTAGATTTATAAATCCCATTGAACTATTGTAACTTTGTCTTTAATTTTCAGTAAGGTAATATTTTTGTGAAAATTTTGAAGAATTTTTTTAAGTTTTTCAAAAAGAATGGAGCTTTGCTTTTACGAGTTTCGCTATAATCTGTCCTATCTACATACCTATTTGCATAAAATGATAGCCGTTTTCGTTGTTCGGAATAAACTCAAAAAACACTGAATAGAGTTCCGTCAGATTGTCGGAGGTTATCTTACATACATATATGGTCCAATTACATGCTACTATAGAACTCGATAGGTGGTGCTGGAGTAGAGTTATTTATAAAAATCGTATTTATTAACCGATTTCGTTCAAATTTTAAATGTGAGCTATGTACCTGTATGATGGAAAATTCTTTTGATAAAAATTTACCCGATTAGTGCCGCTGGAGTTAAGGTAGAAATTCATAACACGTATTCATTTTATGGTAAGCAATGGTTTTGCAGAAAATAAGCCCAATGGCTTATGCAGCCGAAATGTATAGAAACCCCGTGTGGTTGGTCTGCTTTGGACCTATGTTTAAGTTATACGAATTTAGTTTTCAGATGTTTAAATGAAACATGGGGTTAAGTTTTTCTGACGCCCTCATGCACGATCATGCGGTCTTGCATCTACCCTGAAATCAGTTCATAAATTTTACCACGAATTGTAAAAGTGGCGAATTAACAAGGAAAGATCACCGTAGGTATATCAACTGCTTCGTTTCACGATACTTAAGAGGAGATCACACTACTCATTTAGCAATGTACCGGAAAACTTTTCATCCTATGGGACAGCGAGGATTCTTGGCCTTCCTATAAAGAAAATGCACTTCTGTGCTCTTGAGTTTCCCTATAACAACTTTTATTGGCATACGTAAGATCATACAAAAAGATTACGCATGATTGGCAGAGATCTCACAGGTGAAAATAAGACCATCAGTAAAGCTCATGACACCAAAAGGGATTGGTATTCCATATGGTATCACAGCGTTACTACTATTTGCCTATGTGTGAGGAGGATACTGCGCCTTAGTGGTTTCAACTTAAATCAAAAACTTTGACTTTACAGACTAATTTTGTTTTTAAACGCTCTTTTGCATTGGCTAACGCAAAAGCTCTTATTAGGCGCCGCGAAGTTAGCGGGCATTGGCTAGTTCTTTATAAAAATACAGTTTATATTAAATATATAAAAAAACATAAAAATAAAATTGTTAAACTTTGTGCTAATCTCGGGAAAAATCAATAAATTTGTATACAAATTTGCAACATTCTAATCAGACCTTTTATAAAAATTTTTAAAATGAAGTTTTGCAGCCCATCAAATTTCAGTTGATTTTTGGTATTGTTTTTACTGAAAGTTTCTTCTATACTAACTATGTTCGATAATTCTTTTTATATGGAAGACACTGTCAGCAAAAAAACAATAAATGCTAAAAATCAACGAAAGTTGCTGGCAACTTCAGATTTGCACTTTATTAATTGGCTCAAGAGCTACTTTTTAAAAATTTTTCTAAAAGATCTGATTGGAAATTGTGATCTGATGAAAGAGCCTCCGAGCCAATAATGTTGTACGGCACTGTACTTATAAGTACTCCAGGTTTCATGAAAGAAAAAAATTTAAGTACAAGATAACATTAAAATACCAGTCATATTTTTCGTTGCTGTGAACTTGTTTCAAAACTTCTGTATTTTCCTTAATATAATTGTAAAACTCTGTGCACGTCATTTTGAACGTATTTAGGTACATAAAATAATCATCAACTATTGTTTGTGCAAGTTCAACACTGAGAGAAAGAAGTTTAGAATTAAAAAAGCGTGCTAAATTAAAAAAATATGCATATGAAAGAGCACCAACCCAACTCGTAATACATTTAAGTATACAAATTTTAGTATCTAGTATAGAAATATTCAATTCAAATACGCCCATATTAAAATGAAGCGATTTGCAATTACCGATTGGTTTTTCATAATTAAGTTAAAATAATATTTAAATCCCATGCCGATTGTAATGGGATTTGAACCCTGACGCTCTGGAAATTAGCAAATTGTGGCAAGCATCTTCGTGCACTCCAGACATGTGCTACAGCCAGACATGTAAATATGCATTCAAATGTTCAGTTTGATTCAACACCACGCGTGTGCGTGGTATGAAAGTATTATTTTTAATTACGAACATTTTGAAACGATAATCCAATAGAAAATATTCATGTTTACTATGCGTTATTTCCCTCAGTGAATTCATAACATTTTTCTGAATATTAAAACGCGTTTTTTCTCTTAGTGTAGTGATTTTTGAACTTTTATTCAAATTTGTACAATCAAATCAAAAACCGGGACACTTAAACGAAACCCGGGACAATTTAAGGTTGGACCGGGACACCGGGACAAATAGTCTAAAACCGGGACATGTCCGGGAAAACCGGGATGTCTGGCAGCCCTATAATCATACGGAGTTTTGTACAAATTGATCGAACGGTTACAGAGATTCACATGTAAGTGGGCGGTGTTACGCTCATTTTCCAAAATTGTATAATATACGTATTTTTACCTCCATTATATTAGCTCGGGATGTAACTAAGTATGTAATATTGATGCGCCTAAAAGATGCAGCGAGTCCTATTCTCAAGTTACATACCTGAATGGAGCGAATGGAAATTATAATAGCGGGGTTTTAGTTTTTTAAGCTATAATTTTTTTGATATAGTATTATTGCAAACATCAATTTTGAATAAATTACCTTCAGAATTTACTGATTTATCGAAGATTTCGTATACTTCAACAATTTTTATTGAGCTTGAGGAGGGTTGCCAGAGATTTTATGCGCGAAATCAGTACATTCGACTTTTTCATGCTAAAAAAATCAGTACTTTTCAGTACATTTTTATTCAAAGCAAAATCATGAATGTAAGTAACAGAAAATAATTTAAAATGCCTGAGTACTTGTTTTTAATAATATTTTGGTATATAAGTAAAATATAGTTCATAAAAAGTAAAAGTGTTATTCATTTTAACATGGGTGTACACATCATTATACACAGGAGCAAATAAATTATTTTATATTTGTGACTTTTTGAATAGCAATAACACTGTACGGAAAAATCAACATTTTTCTGGGTATTGGACCAGACCAATTTTTTTAAGAGGTTGAGTCATAGTTAAAAAAGTAATTTCTAAGTTTTTCGAAGTTAGGCTCCGAAATCGAGATCTGAGCCTTCGAAGTTCGAAATTGGACCTTTGGTAAAAAATTAGTTTTAATTACTGTATTTAAACTACTAAAAAAAGTAAAAACATAGTCGTGGTACGCCCTTTTGTCTTATTTAAACGATATATAACTTTTTCTTTGTTACAGGTGCTATAAGGGGTCAAAGGTCGGGTCTTCGAAAAAATTAAAACCTTATATTTCAAACAAGTTTGAACTGATTTTTTTTAAAATTAATATCGTCGTAAACGTGATTACACCCGCTTCCTTCTGACATGCAATTTGTATACTTCGTATGTATAAATCTGAGAAAAAACATTTAAAAGAAAAATAAAAAAATAGTAAAAAAAATATTTTAAATAAAAACGTCATACGGGTTCACTAGTAGTTCATAAAAATATAAAAATGTTATTCATTTTAACATGAGTTTACACATGATCGTGCACAGGAGCCAATAACTTCTTTTATATTTATGACATTTTTGAATAGCAATAATGAGATCATTCCCATTTTCAGTGTTTAAATAGTCAAAGAATTGTATACATTTCAATTTGAAATTACTTTTAATTTGAAGTTCACTTTCAAAACTTTTAATTAGAAGATCCTCTCATACTGTAAAAAAGTTCATCTATATTTCCTCATGGCTTAAATAATTTTTCAACTACGCAAAAACTGTGAAAGACTGAGAATTCGCTAAAGAGTATCTAACTCTATATCTTGTATGCAAAACTCTTTTACAGAGTCAGTAAATTGAGAAAAAGGGGGTGTAAGTTATAGTCAAAACCATTCGAATATTGAAATTTATTGTTATTAAACTGAAAATTATTTTCGAGATAATTAACAACACTCGACAAAAATTTAAGTCTTCTTTTCAAATAATTTAAGCTCCATAATATTATCGCAACTGGTACGTAACGACCCGGCGATATGCCCATAAAACAATTAATATTTTTGTTGTATTAATTTCTTGGTCATATCAAACATTATCTGAAACATGCCAACTATAATTAAATTATTTTCTTCCTACTTTTCAAAGTACAGTTTAAGGAAGTTCCAACGTTATGTAAAAACCTTAAGAAAATACCAAAGTATTTTGTTTGAATGGAAAATTCAGTACAAATCAGTACAAATTTTGAAAAATCAGGACATTAGCGTACTGATTGAAGAAATGAATAAAATCAGTACAAGAGTTGAATAATCAGTACTGTACTGATAAAATCAGTACGTCTGGCAACCGTAGCTTGAGGCCGTTTTAAAGAAAAACTATTGTCGAAAACCAACAACAAATTGAAAAAATTGTAGAAGTAACAGCTATTTCGGAAATCACCACTCATCAGACTTCTTCAGCGGGATTCGAACCAACGACCCCAACTGACTCAGCCAGTTGGCTACGCACTGCGCTAAGTTCGCCCTGTGAATTCTTGTTCCTTTTTTCCACTATTTCATTTGTTAGCCAAGTACAATCAAGCGCAGCAACAACCACATGATCAAGTTTAAATAGCACATGAATAGCTGCGCTTGATTGTAGTTGGCTCACATGAAAAAAGTGAAAGTGCTTCAGTAGTTACTACAATATCGCAGTTTTCGTATTTCTGAAAACTACCCCTGTGCACAAGTGCGCCCGGGTATAAAAACTAAACTCCTTATGACATGATAATGAGAATAAAATCAAACAAACGGTTAGGCACAGTATTTACAGTAATAAACCTTTTTGAGTACTCCTCGGGGTAAAATCTGATCAGGGTTGTATACAAAATGGCTGAACTATAGCAGAGTGGCACAAGATATGACTGTGTAATAGTGACCGAAATTAATTACAAAAGTGTAAAAAAATTTGCAAATTATTCTCTATTATTATAGATACTGATAGATACAGATTGTCATAGCTCAGTGCTTAACTTGTTATATTACATCGTAAATGGTAAGGAACTGTTAAATGCTGAAAACGCTAGTACTTAAACCAACTTTACATAAAAATGCCGTTCTGGTTCACATTATTTGAGGTTCCTCTGAGTGGCGAATTTCTATTTTTTCTTAGAAATTGCGAGAAGAGTAAGTAATTTTGTAAAGAAACACTTACGATATCAATAGAAAATTGCCATTAACGAAAGACACAAGATCACGCAAGAAGGAAATAAAGAAATAAGTTATTTTCTAGCTGTTGAAATCTCGACACCAACTTTGTTGTAAGAAGTAAACAACGAGGAAAACGAAGAAACCCGCGTATTGTATTTTTTGAATGCATGAATAATGATGTTTATTAGGCGAATTCTTCTAAGTGATGCCGTTGTGTTAAATTATTCTTTACCTTATGTGTACAAACGTTGTCACAAGCGAAAATTAGGAAAATTGCAGCAAAAAGCCACCTCCAAATTGTAAACAACGAACATCTCGACCTTTTTGCGCAAAATTATCGTATGTTAAATTTTTTACGAAATTCAGTTTTTGATGCAACTTTGTTTTACAACACATTGTTCAAATATTACGGCTTTAATCCCAATAGCTACCCCAAAAATTTTCTGTAAATTTTATGGTATGCCACAGGGAGTGTAGAGACCTTTCTTCAAAACAATCTTGTGTTTAGTTTTATTTCTCAATTCTCTCAGCAAATCTAAACTTTGGAAATGATGCTGTTAGCCAAAGCAGAGAAAAATACAGAAAACACTTTCCTGTAAAATTTGGTTTTTGTAACATACGATAATTTTGCGCAAAGGGGTCGATATGTAAACAAACGGCTAATGTCAAAATCGACCTACTTTTTTCGTAAATGCGATTATAACGGGCTACTTTTCTTCTTGCGTTATCTAGTATTTTTGGTTCATGAGATAATTGCTATTTATTTTCTAATATTTAGATTAACGGCTTTAGCCAGAGGCAGTGGCATGTGAGGGTCACTAAAATCTACTCATCATGTTGGAGCTCCTCCACCACCATAACCAACGGAGTCCCCAAGCAAATGCATGTCCTCAATTTATACGGTAACAATTACATAAAAATATAATCTTACAATGAATATTTTTTTTTAATTTTGAACTTACATTTAAGAAAACTCCATTCAGTGCTTTAATTACGACTTGAGTTTTCCAGTTCATAGAAACACAAGCGTTAATTATGTACTTAAATATTTATATTACTCTTAATTAAGCATTGATATTATACCTAACCTATATACTGGTTTGGTCATGCCGTTCGACACCGACGCTCTAGCTCTGAAAGTATTCAACTCGGAACCCGCTGGTGGTAGCAGAGGAAGAGGGAGGCCCGCGCTGAGATGGCAAGACCAGGTGGCGAAGGACTTGGCTTCACTTGGCACAGAAAATAAACGACTAGCTTGTTTTGTTGAACTCGGCCAAAATCGCATAGGCGGTTACAGCGCCAAATAAGAAGAAGAAGAGAAGTTGTCGCCCAGCGGCCCTTTTAAATTAAGGGGAGTCGAGGTGGGCTGAGATGCGCCGAGCTGAGTTTAATCGCGTTGATTGAAGTGAATTGAGGTGAAATGCGTTGAAAAACATAACATAATATAACACAACGCAACACAACACAACACAACACAACACAACACAACACAACACAACACA
>NW_023458555.1:52306476-52352833 GCF_013731165.1 Rhagoletis pomonella
ACACAACACAACACAACACAACACAACACAACACAACACAACACAACCAGTGTTGCCACAAAATGTTTTAATTTTTTACCAAAACTATAGAAAAAAATTACCAAATTTTTGTGAGCACAATATCTAAACGAATTGGAAATTATTTTTCCACGTATTCTTATGTAAATATTTAATTATTTTTGGGACGACAGAACTTTTATGAAAAACTCATACAAAGTGACGATGTCGCCGGAATTCAGTACTAATATTAAAGCATACATTTAGGAGGCATTTCCGACCCAACCATGTACATGTATGGCATTGGTATTGGTGTCGCTTTTGAATTGATTTTTTCGCTTTATGTTAAACAATTTTGAAATTTTAAAAAATGTCTGCATATCAGCATCAAAATACCTTTCTAACAATATATAATTGTTTATACTTTAGAAGTATAGTTCATTTATATATATTTATATATAAGATTTTATCCTCGTAAAGAATTTTTGTATGCATGAGAAGAAATTCCCCACAGTAAGTGTTGCCGTGCGCGCAAAACGAAAACGCTGCACACAGCCCAAAAGTACTCCTCGGGGACCAATTGGTGAAAAACTGAGAAAAGGTTTGTTACTGTATATACTGTGCTATTAGATGGTTCACAAGGTGTTGTAAGTGTCGTATTGTCGTATGTCGTGAAGCTTTTAACGGCTAAAAAAATGTTTGGAGGACTTGAAACCAGAAGAAATATTACTTACCCGGTGGCATATTTATTCTCGTTAAGTAGAGCTGGAGAAACATCGTTGTTTGGCAACATGTTTGTTAGACTATTTAGCATTTCTCTTTGTAAATTTTCGCTTGAAAATAAATTCTATTAAACAAAAATAGTTTATAGAAATATAGAGTTTAGCTTTTTTCAATATGTAACTTGAATATGATAAATTATAATGCTTTTGTCCCTTCAAGGGCTTGATATAAAAATCACTAATGTATAAATTAGGTACGTTTTTAAAGAACTATAAAAATTATCAAGATTTTTGCTGACTCATGAGTAATTAATTTAAATATAACAAACTATATGAAGACCCCCATCTAAAGTGATAAGCTGCTGATATATGATAAAATGATAAATTCATCATTTTGCTAAATGAACTGTCAAACAATGCATCGAAATCTATTTAAGCAAAGTTTATCACTTTGGCAAACGATTATGGTGGATAAATTTATAAATTTCAGCAAAATTCAACCCTGACAGATATCCACCTAGCAGCTTTTGTTAAGAACATAGTATAAAAAGCAAATAAACACAATGGACGTGGTAAGAATGCAACGTAACTAGCCATATAGATATGTTAAATAATAAACAATTGTATTCAATTATTTATCAAGGTGCGTTCATGAAATAATGCTGACACCAGTGTTGCCAGGTCTTCGGCATGACAAAACGTCCCTCTTGGTCTGAAAAAACGTAATTTCCTACCCAAAAACGTCTTTTTCAAATGAATGTACAAAAAATTCGTCTTATTAAACTTTTATTGCATACAAAGGTACATAGATATGTACGTAAGGTATATTAAAATGTCATTTTAACAGAGCACATTTAAAATTCATTGTAAACTGGTTTGAGATCGTTAATATAAAAATCATTTTATACATATACTTGTGACCAGCTGATTAAGTCAACAACGTTTCGATCGATTTTGGCTGTTTCTCTTTTGTCTATTTAATGTTTTTTATTTTTCTATAAAAGCCAAGCTCATTATATAACAAACAAAATATAAATCCACATTTCAAACTTTGTGCTAAAGTTATAAAAAATCTGTAATGTTTCAGCTAGATTTTCAAATTTTTTAGAATTTTTTTGAGTATGCAGTTTGATAGCGCATTAAATTTCAGGGCAAAATGTGCAAGTTTGAATGGGCTAAATAACTGCGTTGATTTTTAATAATTTTTTTTTTCTTGTAGGAATTTGGTTAGGGGGTCGGTTGTCGAAAATGCTAAATTACGTTCTGCTAAGAATATTTAAGCCTTTTGTGCATTCGTTACATTTTTAATGAAGTCTTAAAAAAGTGACTTTTTATGCCGCTACAGCTTTTTTGTTGCTTTTGCGAGCGTGCGTGTTGCAATAGATCAGCTTTTCCTGATTTGACTTTTAATGTGCCTATTGCAAACATTACGATAAGCCTCGTAACCTCAAGTGTTTACGCAACCAGCCTTTGAACACGGGATCCAAGATTAAACAAAAGTGCGCATACGCTTGGTTTGCATCATATTTAAGTCATCTGTGTCCAAAGAATAAATATCTTTTAAGGCAGCTGCTGCAAAACACAAAGCTTGTAAAGATTTTTTAAGAAAGTAATTCAAAATCAGTTCTACTTACAAGATCCTTACCGTCAAAAAGAAAAATTACTGGGAAGTTAAAAAACGTCATTTTTTTACACAAAAAACGTCCAAACGTCAACGGGATACAAAAAACGTCCAAATGACGTTAAAAACGGCAACCTGGCAACGCTGGATGACACATACAATGATAAATTTAAGCAATTTATCCCTTTACCACTTTAGATGAGACCCCATATGTATAATATGTTTGTGCCTTCAAAATATCAAAAATTGCTTATGTATAAAACAATGTACGTTTTTAAAGTTTTTTAAATATTATAAAGATTTTTGCTGACTTATGAATAATTGCTTCATTTTTCCTTTTTACAATTTGCTATTACGATTCGATTTGTGAAATTTTCTGTTTTTCGCTCCGGTCTACTTATCATCCGCCACGTCAAACTAATTCTAATGAAAAAGTCGAAAAATCCTTGGTTGAGATATTCTTCTTTTTATGACGCCCACGGCTAAACTTTAAAGAACTTTGATTTAAGGATATGCACCTGAGACGAGGGTTACCAACTGTATTATAATATATAACATTGTACTTTTTTTCGGTTGGCGTGCCATATACTGTTGGAAAAAATATAGTATGCAAAAATACTACATTTCTTCAGCTATAAATATAAATATATTTCAGTAATTTGCAAGAAAAGATGGCTATTAAAATGGATGCCCGTTATACTTAAATAACAATATTAAATGAAATATTCCTTAAAGTTAAAGGTCATAGTGAGTTTATAATCAAAAATGGCAACATATTTTTAGTTATACTGGGATTGAGTTACCAAACTCATTTAAAATTATTTATTTTCTGCTGTCTAATTCTGCAATTTCGGCATTCTTTCTTCTTTCTATTATGAATGTGAAATAGCAAGATGAGAGAAACAAAGTGACTACCTCACTGAACTACTGATTTAAATTAATTTAAATTTCTTTTGAATAAAATACTATATGTATGTATCTATTTGAAGGGTACTGCGCATATTTTTTCCGATTTTTTTGAAGAAGTACTATAAATATCTTGGAAAATGGCGGCAAACCTACCTGAGACCCTTAATGCAGAAGGTGCCTTCTTATTGTTTTTGTAACAGCATAAACATTTTCCAAAGAATTTTTGAGTAATACTCCTGAAGTGAAAGTCCATTGCCGGGAATAAAATTGGAAATACAAGGAGGTTTTATACAATTTTCACACTTACACGTGTCGATCTGAAACTCATAATATTGATTTTTCGTTGCAATAACAAATTAAGAAATTTGCAATCAAGAACCAGTAATTTTAAAAGAATGAACAGTGTATGTATATTTTCGGAGTCAGCAACCTAAAAATATTATAAAAATGGGTAATTTTCAGGAGAGAAAAGAAACTGTTGTAAACATGTTGTTGTCATTAGAGAAAAGTGTGGGATTGGACGCTTTGTTAAAGTCAGTATCTTCTGCTTCTAAGAAGACTCGTAATTGCGAAGGTATCGTAACTGAAAAAGCGCATTCGATAGTTTGGCATGGCAGCGACGATATATTTTGTTATTATTTTCGTTCAAAAGTTGTGTGCGATGATTCAATGGCTGTCTGTTCTGCCTTTTCCAAGTTGGGTAAGAATGCAAAGAGAATGTCCTGACATCAAACAATCACCCAGCGCATTCGCGCCTCGGCACCAACGTCACTATGGACAGATATGATTTCGAAAAAGTAGAAAATTTAATTTTTTAGGGAATCAGGATTAACGCCGATAATAATGTTAGCATCGAAATTTAAAGTAGAATCACCCCTGGCAACAAGTGCTACTTTGGACTGAGTAGGCAATGGCTCTCCCATCGTACCAAAATCACAATCTTTAAGTTAAGGTGTTTTCGTTTCCACCAAAATTCTCTTTTTCTCATTTTATGTTCGATTCTAAAAAAGCCAATGGTGTGTTTCGTTCGTTTCTTCAAATGTCACACTCTCGTAAGAAAAAAGGCACATTGTATGCCCTTTGAAGCTTTGTCAGGGGAGATGGTTGCGCTGAAAATCAGATGGTTGCTTTAAATGACAATATTATGAAATGCGTGAGCTAGACAAGGACTAGAAGGCAAAAACATACCCTTTTACAGGGTAACATCAAACACATTTGCACCGCAGAAGGGTAACATTTTTTGGAAGAAACGAAATCACCTAAAACACTAATCATTACCGTACCGCGGAAGCATGAACAATGAAAACAACGGATTATAATACAGCTGCTGCACTGGCTTTATCATATTGTACGAATGGACACAACCGCTCCAGCCCGGAAAGTATTAAACTCGGTACCTTCTGGTGGTAGTAGATGAAGAGGGAGGCCTCCTCTGCGAGGGAAAGACCAAATGGAGAAGTACTTGACATCGATTGGCACTTGCATTTGGCGACAGTTGGCAACAAGCTGGGTGCTTTACTGACCTCAGCCAAAATTGAGAATTGCCATTTTAACTGGGTTGTTACAGTTGCATACTAACGCTGAGTAGAACTCAGGAAAATCAGAAAAACTTTTCCAAAGAGCAGTCACCATGGCGGCAGGCATGGGAAACCAAAAAAAAAGCAACTTACCGGCCAATATGCATATGCATCACTCTTTTTAATCGGTTGGCACAATTCCTAGATATTAACAACTTTTTAATCTATCATAAACCGTTATTTAGCGATATCTCGAAAGCTGTGTCTTAGTTCATACTAAATAATATTCCTGCAAGTCATGCTTTTAGGTAAGCAGATCTGCCTTGCGCCTCACAATTGTCAGGTGTTCCCAGTTGGAAGCTGCAAACGTGGCGCCAAAAAACTGACCTCGAACTTTTGCTGGATAATCGTTAAAAATTATTTTACTTTGCAGATATGTAAAAAATGTAAATGTTAGCTTTATTTGCAATCATATAACAACTGGCTCATTTCGGAAGTATCAACCAGCTGAGCTGAGCTTTAAACACTTAGCAAAAGCTGTAGTTAGCCTCTTTTGCAACGTTGCGGCAGCGCCAATAAAAAATGTTAACTGACATTTTTCGTTTACGAAAATGTCACAAACTCACAGCAGGACTCATGCCAATACAAGTGATTTAAATTCAATAAATCATTCATATTCGCTTTGATTGCAACCAGGCGGCAGGCAGCCAAGCAGCGACAACTGGCTGCAGCATTAGCGCGGTATGGTGATCACTAGTGGCCAGCAAATTGCTGATGCTGCCTATGAAGAAGAGCTGTCTCCAGCATAACCAGAACAAATACCAGCGAGCAGCTCGTATCCGCGTTGGCCCAGCAAATCGTTCCGCAACAGTTTTAACTCACTTCATTTGCCTAAATCACCTGAAATGCCGCCTCAACTGGCGTCTTGGTGCTTTTTCTGCTCGCTTTGCCTTTCCTTTTCGCAGCACTTTTCAATTTAATTATTTCCTTCAGTCGCCTTCAGTTGTTATTCTTCCAGTTTTTGCTGGTCATATCGGAAATATATTGTTGTTTTCGTTTTGGTTGGCATGCGACTTTTGCTGCTGTAGCTTATTTAAATTTGTTCCATTGTTGTTGTTGTTAATATGGACTGTGCGATAAGTTGACCAGTAAAATGTATTGCCTGCGATGTGAATGGCCATGTTTTCTGAAAGTACCATTTTATGGTAACATCATTTGCGTTCGTGTGGCCGTGTGGAGCGTCTTTGACGCACCTCTTGCCGGCTATTTGCTGCAGTGAATGATTAGCTTATCGGTTATGCCGACTGTCAGCTGCTAAATTTCCTTTTTGTTTCTGTTTGTATTTTTTGGCTTCGATTCAGAGACACCAACCTTCCAAGTGAAGATACATAAGTATATATGTAAGTAGTTTAGTGTCGAGATTTTATGAAACAGAAAAAACTAGCTCGGCGTAGAGATGGTGAGAGCCTGCTTAAAATTAGATACACAAACGTCTAGTGAAAATATAATCTGGAAAAGTAGTTCGAAAGCAGGGAGTTTTCGGGCGGTCCAAGTGGATACAATTTAAGCATTTGCTTTCTTAACTACAGTGTCACATGGGAACTGCAGCTAAAAAGCACTCAATTAAAAAAATTAGATATTGATTGTAAACTAAAGACCGCTACCATGCTTCAAATTGCAGTAAAATAGTTCCCCGCTTATATATACATAAGTTTTTTAAATGTATGTCTGAGATACGAAGAAAGTCCACATGAAAGCCCAGAGCTAGAGTGATCACTGATCAGATATACATAAGTACTAGTGTGTTACTCCTACAGATTACTAAGTATTTGATTCGGTATTTGCAGTCAGCCCTTGCTTTAGTGGTGAAACCAGAGACCCAGAATAATAATTACTAGTAATAAACCCACAAAATCGGGGTGCTCGTGGTCTAAAAATCTGGATATTTCTTTATTCTAAAAACCACATGCACTGCTTTTGGTATTTAACTTTAACTCTGGTATTTTTCCAAGATCATACTCTACTCAGTACGTATACAAATTATTATTTTTATTTAAAAATTGAGATATCTCAACGAAATTTGGTATGTAGGTTTCCGTTAATCCAACATAGGTTGGTATTGAAAATGGGCGAAATCGGACTGTAACCACGCCTACTTCCCATATAACGGTAATTTCCGGAAATACGAAAACTGCAATATTTTAGTAACTACTAAAGATAATTCACTAAAAATTGATATTTACAATAACTTTCAGACGAAAAATAACAATATTTTAAATTTTTGGAAAATGGGCGTAGCCACGCCCACTTATGGTTACATGTGTATATCTTGGTAAGCGGTGCACCAATTTCTTCCAAACAGTAGTTGGCCTTGATACACCAAACTAAATGGCCGAAAATTTAAAAAATCGGACAATAACCACACCCACATCCCATATAAAGGTAATTATCGGAAATACGAAAACTGTGATATTTTAGTAACTACTGAAGATTATTCACTCAAAATTGATATTTACAACAATTTTTAGACGAAAAATAAGAATATTATAAATTTTTGGAAAATGGAAGTAGCCACGCCCACTTATGATTAAATTTGTATATCTTGGTAACCGCTGCACCAATTTCTTCCAAACTTGGCACAATTGTTAGCCTTGGCACAGCATACTAAATGGCCGAAAATTTAAAAAATCGGACAATAACCAACGGACAATAAAATTTTGGAAAATGGGCGTGGCACCGCGCACTTATGCTCACATATATGTATGTATATCGGTAACCGTTCTACCAATTTGTACCAAACTCAGTATTTTTATTGTGCTTGCCACATAATAGCAAAACGTTGAATATTATTGAAATCGGACTAAAATTACGGCCGCTTACAGCGGTAACTTTCGGAAAGGTGAAAAAACATACATTTGATACTCGCGCCAGGTATTTAATGTTCGGCTCCACCCGAACTTGGACTTTCTTACTTGTTTTTCTTTTGTTTATTTAATGTTTATAATTTGTATATAAAAGTCTAGCACAGTACATAACCATCGCCACATAAATCCACATTTCGAACTTCTTACAAAAATTATAAAAATTCAACAAACTTTAACAATTACACCCGAAAATCTTAAACTTTTTATTACAAAATTTTAGAAAAATTTTTGGTATGCAGTTTTATAGCCCATTAAATTTTACTACTTTAAAGTGAAAATTTTTAATCGCTAGAAAATCGTGTTGATTTTTAATAATTTTTTTTTGCTGACGGTGGTAGGCATTTTTCTCCATATAAAAGTAAATATCGAGCATACTTTATATGGGAGAAAATGCTCAATAAACAAAATAGATTTTGTTCCTGCGTTATATGAAAGAAAATGGTCAACACCCTCGACAAAAAAAAGTTCTCAAAAATCAACGGCAATTTTAGCGACTTTAAACTTGGCCTTTGTTAGACTAAAATTTAATGGGCTAAAAAATTGCATACCCAATTTTCTACATTCTGATTAAAAAGTTTGATTAATTTGTATGCAAATTTTTTTTAATTTTAAGAACTTTGTACAATCTTTGAAACATCCACATATGTGGTTTCTGATATGCCGGCATTATGCTCGCATGATGAAATTATGCAAGGTACTTAAGCAAATAAACAGTAAAATCTGCCTCACAAGGGTATAAACAACCGAAATTAAAAATAATTTAATATGCGATTGCAAGCGATTGGAAATTAATCAAAGATTTATTCAGTAGTTGTATATCCATATTTGTTTAGAAGTGAGGTAGCTTAGTACTATTTTAAAGCTGGTAAAATGCACTGTTTTCGAAAAGGAAACATTGATTAATGGCCAGGGAAACCTATAAAAAAGGCAAAATAAAATAACGAAATAGGCTGGAAAAGGCAAAATAAAATAGCGAAAAAGGCAGGAAAAGGCACTAGGTGTTGCAAAAAAGGCAAAACAAAATAGCAAAAAAGGCAGGAAAAGGCAAAAAAAAAAGTAAAATAAGGCACCTAAAAGACAGAAAATACGAAGAACAATCAAAAAATACATTTATATTACAAGTAAAAAGAGAAAAACTATGAACTAGTTTCATTATATGAAAAATTTGTACTTTGAATCTTTGATATTTTATCCTTTCGGGTTTCTAACTCATAAAACTTTAATCTGTATAGTTGTAGTAACATTGAACCACAAGATGCATTTTGAAGTTTTCTGGCAGCATTTTCATTCGATTTTCGCGAAGAAAAGCCTTGAATGTACTAAATGTGCGCTCGACGTAAGTTGATACAAATGGAACCCAATTTAAATATGGAACGTTTGAAACGTTCATATTATCAGGAATAAGGGCGTTTTCCTCGCCCTTTATAATTCTATCAACACCCCTTATTGTCTCCAAGCCTTCGTTAGCTGAGAAAACGGCTTTGAATTTTTCCAACACCAATTTGGCAAGAGGTCTCTGCGCTTCTATAAGCCGCATGGGCAATGTGTATATTTTTTAATCTTAAAAAAAAAATGTAAATGCTATAATCACTTTTTTATCTTATCTTAAATATCTTAAAAAAGGCAAATATCTTAAAAAAGGCAAAAACAGGCAACATCAAATGTGTATATATGGAATCAGGGAAAGCTAAATCGTGGACATTCTTAATCGAATATACTATATCTCTTTAGCAGAAAAAAAGGCAATTTCCATAAAATCCGTTCCCTGTTAATGGCGTTTTCTTTTCTACAAAAAAGGTTGCCTTCTCGTTGCCCTCTTTTTGCTCTTTGAGCGAAGCAGGCAATGAGAAGGTGAAATTTTTTGGTAGAAACGAAATCGCCATTAGTTAAAGGAGCCAGTCAATGTCCAACCCCTTGTAAAATTCCATCCAAAACACTTTTACACTGCACTTATTTCGGTGTGCATTTTTAACATTTCACTTCCCGTCACGATAGATAATGCAGAACGGGAATTAACCCCCTGTTATGTACATATGTGCAAGTATTGCAAATAAGCCAAAACATGCACACGTACTATCAATGCTTTCAAGCGTCAAATATTTGTACATGTTCGCCTTGAATGCACTAATTATTGAATGCACCCTTTCAAAGTGCACCCATTTTGAAGGCGACCCACCAGAAGGACCCATTTCTGCCTTTTCTTTCCTAAGAGTGTGAATTCAAAAATTTGATTGTCATGTGATGTGATGTGATTGTATCCAAGCTTGGGGAGGTCAGCCGCCATCTCCGCGTAAACGTGAGCATCCTTTCTCAGCCCTTGGAGCTCCTCCACGCGCTCCTCCCACAGCTCAAGCACAGTGACCTCGGCCCTCTCACTCCATCCCATTCTTTTTGTTTTCGGTTTTTGTTCTACAATGAATAAAAATAAAAAATGTGATTATTCTAACTATATTGTTATTGAACATTTGTTTAAATTTACTCACCATCAATTTTATCCGCCATTCTGGTTAATTTTGTTTAATAATATTGAAATGTCACTTCGTTTTCTTGACATTTCGTTTTCATGACGTTTCGTTTTCTCATCAAACATACCCTTTGCTCGTTTCATTAAACATATTTCACAGGGTTGCATAGAGAATCGGACACAAATTAATTGTCAATCAAGTATTAATTGGCAATTAATAAATTGAAATTTTGTATGGTAAATTGGGTAACAATTAAGGCTTTAATTGGTGAAAAGGTTCTTAATTGCCAATTAGGTGAACATAGTCTAAGATAGTCCCAAATTTTCAGAAAATTTACAAGTGATTTTCTTTAAAACTTTTGAATGACGTCTTGACTGAACTTACTAATTCGGCATTTCTATTATTACATATAGAGTAGGCTATTCATTAAGTCTGGGTAATGAAATAAAATATTTTCTATTATACGTTCCTTAAATATTAGGAGACTTTTAGTTTTTATTTATATTTTGCGCATAAACTAGTATCTTGAACTTCTTTTTGCAAAAAGTGAGGATGTCAAAATTCTAATCGATATCGGATGTACGGTAATTTTCTAAAAATATCTCTTAATAGATTCTTTTTCTTCTTTACTGGCGCTGTAACCGCCTAAGCGATTTTGGCCGAGTTCAAAACAGCACGCCAGTCATTTCTCTTCTGTGCTAACTGACGCCAATTGCATCCAGCATCACGGCCCGCGCTGAATATTTTCAGAGCAGGAGCGTTTCTGTCCATTCGAACGACATGGCCAAGCCAGCAGAGCCGCTGAATTTGAATTCGCTGCACTATGTCTATATCGTTGTAAAGCTCATACAGCTCATCGTTAAATCGTCTGCGATATTCGCCATCGCCAACGCGTAAAGGTCCGTAAATCTTTCGCAGAATCTTTCTCTCGAAAACTCCAAGAGCCGCTTCACCAGATGATTTCATTGTCCATGCCTCTGCGGCATACACCAGCACAGGCATGATGAGTGACTTATAGAATGTGATCTTTGTACGACGAGAGAGGACTTTACTTCTCAATTGCCTACTCAGCCCAAAGTAGCACTTGTTGGCAAGAGTGATTCTCCGTTGGATTTCAAGGCTGACATTATTATTGGTGTTAATGCTGGTTCCCACATAAACGAAGTCGTCTACTTTTTCAAACTTGTAACTGTCAACAGTGACGTGTATGCCAAATCGCGTATGCTCTGACTGTTTGTGTGATGACAGGAGATACTTCGTTTTGTCCTCGTTTACCGCCAGACCTATTCGTTTTACTTCTCTATCTCATCCCGAGAAGGCAGAACAGACGTAGCCCTTGATCTGTTTAAATTTTAAACGCAAATATTTTCATAATTAAGAACAAAAAAATAAAAAATCTTAAATTTCATTTTAAATTTCCGTCTGATGGGGATTGAACCGGGACAACCTTGATAGCAACCAATTGTATCAAGCATCTTTGCACACTCAGCTACAGCCACGCATGTAAATGTGCTTTCATATGTTCAGTTTGACTCAACACCACATTTCGCTGTGTGCAAACATTTTTTATTTCGGTTTAGATTTTAAACCAAATTTTCTATATATGAAACCTAGGAACTAGAATTACAATATTTTGGTTTGATTTTTAAACCACGAACTATTTGGACTAAAATTTAAACCAGAATTTATTAAAAATTGCTTAAAACTATTGACTGGTTTAAAAAAAAGAGTATAAAAGATTAAAAAAGGCAGTAGTCCCAGCACGGTCTAAAAATTAAACCCAAATTTTTGACCGTGTAGTACTGAATTAAGGAATGCACACACATAAAAAATTGCAGCATTTTCAGTGGTAAACCTTTTTTGATTTGGCATTGGTTTTTTCAATCTTGCGATGAATATGTTGATGTGTGAATTCATAACTGCTTTGAGTGAATGGAAATTTTAAAAATTATAAACCTCAATCTTAAGCGAGGAATAAGTAATGAAAACTGAATAGAAAAAAGTTGTTGATTTAAAACTGAAAATGATTTCACACTTACACAGTTCTGCTGTGTATGACCCCTCGGCTGTGTACCTGATCAGGAACTTGCACATTTTGGCATTTACCTAAAAACAAATCAAGATTTTGACCCTTTCACCCAATAAGCTAAGCAGCAAAATGGTAAACTCACCAGATATTCAACATGTTAGAAAAAAATTTTCGACTACTAATGACGTAAAGCTTTTCATAGCAAAAATCTGCTAAAAATTAGAGGAGTGTCTGCATTGAACTTCATTAAAAATCCAGGATAATTTAAGTGTGGACCAGAACACCAGGACAATTTGTCTAAATCAAGACAAATCTTGGAAAATCAGGACGTCTGGCAGCCCTAATATAGATATATAGATTTATAATTAGAATAGAACCATATTTGTCTCAGAAAAAAAAAAACATCTAAATAAACCATGTAAGATTTATGTATTAGTATATGTACAGAGGCAAAACCAACATTTTTCCCACCAAAAAATTTGCGCTTTATATAAGCCTCATTTAATATGATCGTAAGTCTTAACATTTAATGCATGAAACTTGTAAGGAATACAAGTTGTATGGCACAACCCTTATTTTACACCTGATTTCGCCGTATTGATTTCATTGGGAACAAGGTTTAACTTTTTCTCTCTCAGAGATAATAAAAAAAAAATAAAATTAAATTTTGGGTCCGTCTGATGAGAATTGAACTCGGACAGTCTGGCAGCAACGGATTGATTCAAGCATCTTTGCACACTCAGCTACAGCCATACATGTACATGTGCTTTCAAATGTTCAGTTTGAATCAACACCACATTTTACTGTGTTGATGTCATCATTTCATAAGGTTTGCTCTCTCACTCTCTCTGAGAGACCCTTATGCCTAGGCCTTATAGGTCATATAAAAAATGCTTTAATAATCACTTATAATAAGGCATCACTTGGAGTATAATTACCTTATATAAGGCTTATAGATCATGTAAAATAAACGCTGTAAGCAGGGCCGCAAGTGAATTCCTTATTTCTTACAACTTCTTATATCATTTTTTGGTGGGATTTTTTGCAGATCTTTCACTGTATCACATTCGCATGAACGTAGCAATGTTTTGCTCGACATGAAACAAAAACAGGGACGAAAACGAATAAGTGGAGCATAACAATGCTCAAATCAAAATAAAGCCCACAGCGCTGTAGCGATGTTGTTGTTGATAGTGTATATGAATCAGGGTAGCCAACTCATTCTTGAGAATTCCCCGATTCCGACAATGAAATTCCCCGATTTGCCCGAAATTTCGTAAAATTTCCCACCCATAGATATCTCCTAATTTACAAAAAAAAAACACAAAAATTGAATGTATTTTTATATATTGCTGGTTATTTTATTTTTAAATGTAATTCATCTATGTATTCATAAACCAAAACAAACCTTTATAAAGCTAGTTAACAAATAAAGAATAAAGAATGTTTATATAATATTTACATACATACAGTGGTCGAAAAAATTTTAGTGACACCAATAGTTTCTTTTTTTGTTATATAACTTAAGTTATTTTTTTATAAAAGTATAGTTCGTTTTTTAACAAATACCGTCAAAATCCAAGTTTCAGACCAGACTTTGTGAAATATTAAAAAAAAATCAACAAATGTTCGTAAAAATTTTGAGTTCTTTTATGCAATTTTTTAGAAAGATTGTGAGTATGCAGTTTTGTAGCCCACCCAATTCTATCATAATAAAGTGCAAGTTTCAAGTCTCTAAAAAAAGTGTGTGCGATTTTCTTTCATACAAAAACAAATTATGTTTATTCGTTATATGAAAGCAAATGACACAAAGAAGATTCAAAACAATCAACGGTAATTTTTGGGTATTTGAAACTATATTATACTAGAATTGAAAGAGCTGAAATTCCCCACAAAAACGGTCCATTCCCCGATTCCCCACGCAAACTGAAGATCTCCGGGAATTTTCCACGAGTTGGCTTCCCTGGTAGCAATAATGCATTGCTCAATGTAAAAATTTAAAAACTTTCGACGCAAAAATTTCGAAGAGTTTAATGAATCTTAATAATAGCCCAGTTATGTATACTTGTGCACTGCTATACCATTTTTACGCAAAATTCTAAACCCAACAGAATTTTACATGTTAAGTGCTTTGCGTTGGGTAACCGATTACACGCAAATAGCCCAGTTATGCATACTTAGCTTTGCATGAGAGGTGTCACATAAGAATCTGTTTAATGGGCTTTGCGTGTAAGCGGTTACCCAACGCATAGCACTTAACATGTAGACTTCTGTTGGGTTTTTATTTTTACGTAAAAATGGTATAGCAGTGCAAGTATGCATAACTGAGCTAAAAGCCCGTTTAACAGATTATTATGTGACAACTCTCATGCAAAACTAAGTATGCATAACTGGGCTAAAATCTGTAAAGTTTGAGCACTTTACTTTGATGTATAATTTGTCTCTGTGCGATTTGTAGATCGCTGGGAATAAGCGCTTTGTTTCAGAATAATATTTAGAAGAGATTTCACGGTGGAGTTTTAAAAAGTTATTAAAATTTTCGTAAGAATGACAAAAATCGTTTGATAATAATTGTATGTGAAAAAATTTGTTTAAGTCATCGATAACTGTTATTTTAAGACTTATATAATAAAAGTTTTTTCATAATAATTATCAGCGAGATAAATATTCTTAAGTATTCAAAGACTTTTATTTTTATACCTATATTATAAAAGTCTTGTCATTATAATTATCATTGAGATAAATATTTTTAAGTCTACGAAGACTTTTGAATTAAGACTTATATTATAAAAGTCTTTTGATAATAATTATTTATATGTCGCGTTAATCGTAAAGCAATGGGCGCTGTGCTGTAGCTTTTTAGAACAAATTAAGACAAAGTATTGCACTACACATTGGTGGAGATGAAGCTTAATTTCATATAAAAACTTAAACGAATGAACTTCTTTTCTTCAAAAATTATGGGTTTGGGGAAATTTCTCACACGTTTGTTTACTCTTGTTGGTTATCGCAAATTGGTTTATAATAGGTTTATTCGTTCATTGAAGTGAACTTACGTTTTCTGTGGCAACACTCCAGTGAAAATGGAAATGTAATTTTACAGCACATATGGGTACTTGTGTTTCGTCGTAAGGACATACAAAACAGCTGATCTGAATTTGCGCTATAAGGACATTTTATTTCATTTAATTTTTAGTGCTTCACATCGTTTAGTGCAATTTGTGTTAAAGAAGTAACAGCGCTCTTACGCGATATGTATTTGCATATCGACTGCTGAGTGGAAGATCGACCTATCTCGGCAGCCAGTTCGAAAACGCCCTATCTCAAGAAACTTTTCAAGAACGCCCTATTTCAGAATTTAATTAAAAAACACCCTATCTCAAAATTCTGTTCAAAAACGCCCTATCTCACTTCAAAATGTATTTAAAATATGCTGATATAAGACGTTTTTGAAACGAATTCTGAAATACGGCGTTCTTGAAAAGTTTTATGAGATAGGGTGTTTGTGAACTGGCTGCCAAGATAAGTCGATCTTCCACTCAGCCATCGATATATAAATGCTACTTTTCTAACACGTTCTAACAGGGGCGAATGCTGACATTTTTTTCTGGGGGTGTTTTAAAAAAATTCTTTATGTAGTTAATCTTCTTGTTAACTTACAAAAATAAGTACATACTTGAATAAAACATGAACAATTAATGAATTATACGTAGTGTGAAAGCAAGATCGTAGCATTATTTAAATACATAAACAAAAACTTTATAAAAAAGTCGATAAGTCATTGATTATACATATTTATACATACATAGGGTGCCCATTGGGGTATTTGACCGATTTAGGCGGCCAAAATTATTTTTATAAAATTTTAATTCAAAATGTCTAGAAACGACGTGTTACGATATTTAAAACTGTAAATGTTTAAAATTATGTAAATGGAGGGGGAAGATGTCCAAGTATTCCAGCAAAACAGCGCAGATTAAGTTGCTTAAAGTCTGACATCGATAGACTCCATCTTATCGCGGTCCGATTGTAGATACATTCATACCTACATGTTCGTATTGGCGAGAAGATGGTTTATACCTACGTTAGAACATAAAAAGGGTTGCCACCTATTAAAAAATTTACTGCAATTAAGTTAAATGAATTAAAACAATATGGGTGTCAATCGAGATTGGTTTGAAAAGGCTTTAATTCCATCAAAATCTTTAGAGCCGTTTCCGAGAAAACTTTGGATCTATATACACATAGGGCTCGAAATTTCAGACGTTGGTATCGATACTGAGTACTCATTCTGGCATCGAGCTCATGGTATCGATACTCTAAAAGTATCAGGGAAATAGTATCGATACTACTCAGTATCGGACTCATTAAAATACGGTTTTTGGGATACCAAAATTATTTTATTCTTCAATCGTATATCTAGTTATTTCCTGAAATTAAAACAATAGAAACTTAAAATATTTGATTTTTATTTCATTGCAGAACTTACTTTCACGTTAGAAGAAATTTTAACGTTAAATGTACATACATATATATATACTTTCACGAATTTCAAATTTTATTAATAATTTTAGTAAACTTTTTGGGTATGCATTTTTGTAACCTATTCAATTTTAGTGCAATAAAGTGCAAGTTTGAATTAAAAGTCAACGGTAGTAGGCTACACGTAAAGTTGAATAGGTTACAAAACTGCATACCCAAAAAGTTTCTAAAAATTCTGCATTTTCGTGAACTTTACGTAAAGTTTTATGGCCTTATCATAAAAAATAAAAAAGGTTTATAAACTGAAAAATTTATGAAAATGTAATTTTATTAAGCTCTTTAAACCTACTTTATTTTTTATGAATAAGGCCATTCAACTTATACTTATTTGGTTTATCGATTGTTTAAAGTAATGAGATACATACATACACATATGTAGTGTATGAGAAAAAATGTTTACGATTTTACTGCCTTAAAAACTTATTTGCAAACTTTTACTACAACTTACCCTTAAGTAAATGTACTGACAACTTTTCTCCCTGCAACTCTCCAAATTTTTGTATTGAACTTCTCCGCCCCTTAACGTTGTTGGTTGCAGCAGTATTTTCGGTTTATTTTTCAACAGTAGTAAATATTTCCAACAGTCACTGCACAGCAAACGCACATTTTCGGCTGTTTTTGTTTGTATCCAAACTACGAACTGTTAAGCATAACACCCAATAGGGTTTCATTGTATTTGTCTTTTTTTTAATTAATGTTTTTTTTTATTTTGCAGCACACAACATATAAATTTGTACTTCAAATTTGTTCAAAAATTCTACAAATTTTCACAAAAATTTCAATTTTTTAATCGGATTCTTTAGAAATAATATAGTATGCAGTTTTGTAGCCCTTTTAATTCTAGTATAACAAAGGGCAAGTTTCAAGTTGCTAAAAACTCTCGTTGATTTCAGAGAATTTTTTCGGTTGAAGTTGTTTCACGTTTTTTTCGTACAAAGTATGTTTGACAATTTTCTTTTATATGGAGAACACTGCCAGTAAAAAAAATTGCCAAAAATCAAAAAGCAACTTAAAATATGCACTGCATTAGACTAAAATTTAATGGGCTACAAATCTGCATACCACAATTTTTTCTAAAGATTCTGATTAAAAAGATTAAAGATTTGGTGAAAATTTCCAGAATTTTATAATTTTTCTGCAAAGATTGAAATCGGAGGTTATTTGGTGTCTCTTGCATAACCCACTAGACTTTTATACAAAGATATCAAACATTAAATAAACAAAAGACAAATAGCCAAAATTGATTAAAATATTGCACTCCTATTATTTTGTGGACCACTGTATGTATACATGAACAAAATAGATATAACATTAGTCTACTGCTTAATCTTTAAAAGAAAAAAAATGTATTCAATATTTCCTATTCGTAACTTTTATATCTCTGTGGATGTGAGGTAAAGCTAAACCATTTAATCTTTGTTCCCTAGTTTTACTTCGTAATTATGATTTTTACTTAAGAAGGAGCGAGCGTTCACTTGAAGCAAGTGTCGCAGGAAGTTGTGCGCCTATCTGCACGAGTCCGTCTAGAAATATTTTTGGACTATGCTCGTAGGATATATTGAAAAGGATGCCTGTTAAGAAACATATAAACCGTGTAAACTTCTGATACCGATTTCACTCAATAATCCTGATAATCTAAAACCAAGGCAACCCTGTCGCAAGTGTAAATAAAAATGTAATGTAATAGAGCTCTTAAATTTATAAGAATGAATGTTGTTCACACTTGGCTGGTTATCAGGTTATCTGGTTAAATTATTTATCTGTAGTGTATTTTATTGTTGTAAATTGAATCAAAAATATAACCACATAACCAGACAACCAGACAACCTGATAACCAGGCAAGTGTGAACAATTTGAATTTTTTTTGGTAGGTAGGTGGCAACTACGTATGTACATTAGATTGCGCCTCAGTTGTATGGAGAAAATTCTTCGTTTAGCTACAAAGCTACACTGCCCCTAGAAATGTTCTTTTGGTCATAAAAACGCGGGAAAGATTATTAAAATCGGATAACGAACCTCTAAGACCCTAAATTCCAGCATATTAGTGAAATGTTTCACAAAGTGGTCAAAATTGCCTATAGGTTAGTTGGAAATTGAATATTTTTTAATGGCACTTGACGAAATTTTGTGCCTCGAAGTCGAATATGGCTACAATATTTATAAACCTCTCCAACTTTTAAAGTTATCGAGGTTTTTTGAGAAGTTAATTTTTAGCCCAGTAAATTTATAGTAGATCAAATTGGTACGAAGAAAAAAAATTGTAGTAGCGTACAATGAAAAATTACTTTTTTTTTAACAAAGCTTATACATATATAAAAAATGTGGGAAAATAAATTCTCTACAAATTTGTGTCAGCGGTTAAGACTATGTTCAAACAGGCACCATATTGGCAATTAAGAACCTTTTCACCAATTAAGGCTTTAATTGTTACACAATTTATCATACGAAAATTCAAATTATTAATTGCCAATTAATAACTGATTTGTAATCAATTTGTGTCAGATTCTCTATGCAACATTAAACAAATTGTTGGCAATGAAAAGAATGTTGTAGAAAAGGTGAATCACTTTCCTCCTAGTTGTTCGATCTGACGTTTTAAAAAGAAATATTTTGCATCTATCTGGCGAAATCAACTACAGTTGCGTTACTTTGACCACCCTTCTGTATCATTTGTATGCCTCTTCACAAAGGAGGGAAGCTATTAGACCAGTTGTCCGCACTAGAAAATGCATTGAAATGTCAGTAAAAATAAGAACTGACTTCCTGAGAAGCTATTTGGCTTCGTTTAAAATGCATCTAAAATTGTGTGTTTGTACCGAATGTACTTTCAAACTAAATTAAGGTTCGATTGTAACAACTTTTCCATCATTGTAGTTAATCCAACAGCTGATTTCGTATCGCTAATTGGGCAGCTGACGTGTGTGTGAACACCAAACTCAATACCGAAATTTAAAGCTTAATTGCCTCAGCTAATTGGCCTGTTTGAAAATAGTCTAATGCAATTTGTATCTAACGAAAACTGAAAAATGAGCTTGCAAATCGCAAAAAAATAAAAATCCTCAAATCCGAGATGGCGGGATGGTCCCTTATGAAATTTAGGGGTAAGACGTTGGATGCATGATGAAGTAAACTGCATCGAAATTTCGCTACTACAAACTCTTTTCTTTTTTACCAATTTGATCTACTATAAATTTACTGGGCTAAAAATTAACTTCTCAAAACTTAGAAAATTGTAATTTTACGTGGTAAAAACCTCAATAACTTTAAAAGTTGGAGAGGTTTAAAAATATTTTAGCCACATTTGACATCCGGGACAAAACTACATCAAGTACCGTTAAAGCATATTAAATTTCCCACTGAGCTTTAGGGCCTTTGAGGCACGTCTTTTCCGTTATCCGGTTTCAACTAAACGAATATTTCTAGGGGAGTCTTACTTTGTAGGACAAAGTTACAAAATAAGGCGCAGTGTAATGTACATACTACATACACACATATTTATTTCTATGTGATTTTCCGATCACCTTCTCTGACGACATACATCATCAGCGGATACTTTCCCTGCCGCATGCCGATTATGACAACGCAACAAATGTGGCTGCCAGGAGTTGATTAAGGGGAATCGTCACATCGTGACTGCTGCTACTTTAACGGCTTTTTATTAGCGAACGTCAAAGGCCAGAATATTACAGCAATACCAATCAGCTGGCAACACCTTTGCGAAATGCACGCACTGATAAGGCGCCGGCAGACTGACCACAAGAGATACCTCCAAGTGCTTACTATACGAAATCAAGTAAGTGCAGAGCCGCAAGTCTTCCCAGCTTACTGTGGAGGTGCTGGCCATATGAGCATACGTTTTTGTTGCACCATCATTAGCTAGATACTGATGTATGCATATGTATACAGTACGCCCTCGATACAAGTATCCGAGTCACAAAAAGTTGAGCCTGAAATTAGAATTTAATCTCAAAATATAAGCTTTAAAAGTAAAACAGTATTAATCACGGTAAATTTCAGTTCTCTACTTTATTGACCGATTGCTAACGTATCTAATGACAGCCATAATATCTGGAATAAAACTACTTCAACTTCCCACTGCGAGAAGGTTTACTGAATACTGGCAAAATAAGCTTAAATACAATTCTACGAAATCTACGAATGAATGTATTCAAAGAAGTGGCTTTAATATAACTGCAATAAAAGGTTGCCCCAGAAAATTGGAACAAGAAGGAAATTAATAAGAGAGTATGGATAGAAAGTTCTTTTAACTGAGGAAAATTTTTTTTAAATTTGCAATTACTGGGTTACTAATGCTAAACATTTGAGTGTTGCTTTAAGCGTGGTATTGCCTTTATCGAGAGTTGCTTTTACCAAGGGCGTACTGTACATAAAGAGATGTATGTAAGCACGTGCAGTGTTGTGGCATGTGTAGTGTGGCGTGGCGTGGTAATAAGTGTGATTATTTATATTTATTAACTTAACATGTTTACATTTTGTAAAATGAGAGTTTTAATGTGAACTTTATCGGAAGTTTTTATTTCCTTTTTATTACTTACCAATCTTCCGCAATTCTTTTTGCGCTTGATAAAAGTGGCTTCACGCTGTTGGTGACTGGATAAGGAGTTTTAATGACGTTGCACACAGTTTGTTAGTAATCGCGCAAAGAAGTTTAAAACAAACCTAATATATGCAAATACTCTTTTGTATTCGAACATTTGCATGGACACATTAACATGATCATGGAGACTTTATCACGCCACAGAATGCTGCCCCTCCTTCGTCTTAAAATTTATTTATTTTTTTCAAAGTTCAAGTTCATTTTGTTGCTTCTTCTTGTCTTATCGCAGTTTCAGCTAAAATTGTATCGACGCGGCGGCAAAAGGGACCTGTTTAGTGGTTCATGTTGAGACAGTTGTCCTCTTTAAAAGATTACATGAACCTGTATGTTTAAATAAAATCATATTCTGCGCTGCACCCCTCGATGGAGTGGAGGATATTAAGAACGTTGCGCATTAGCATCGAGCGACATTATTTGCGTAGCTGTCATCCGTTTCTGTTCTGTCCGACTTGACTGGAGGCGCTGGGCATCTACAGAACGATGAAAAAAGTATCAGATGACATATCATGTGTGAAGTGTCAATTTAAATTTATTGATAACACTTTGAGATGAAACAACCTGTTGAGAGCAACGCCAAATAGTGACAAGAACGACAGAAATAATCAAAGTGGGCTTTTCGATTATTTCCAAACTAAGACAATCAGTGTTGCTGTTTTAGCCCTTTGGTGGCTAGATTTAGTTACCACATACTTTTTTTGGCCACATAAATTTAAAATTGAGCCTAGCCCTTTTTTAGATCTTTTTAGAATTTATTCATACTTGGCATGAAAAAGTTTTATATGCTTAATTTGTTTTTTTTTTGCATTTATGTTCCTTACGCTTTTATACATACATACTGTAAAAGTGTTGGGCTGTTAACTTATCTGTTAACGATTTAACTATAGTTTAAAATATATAAGTTCACGGCCCTTAATATGCTAAATTTGTTAAATGACCCATCAAGTGGATTGACCGTGTATGTTCTTGTGGTGTGATTGTACCAGCATTTTAGCCATGTCTATCCGTCCGTCAGTGTACAAGATAACTTAAGATATCTTAATGGAATTTGGTATCCAGGTTGCTTTTTATTCAGAGCTGGTTGGTATTTAAAATGACCGAAATCGGACCGGAATGTGGAACACGCCCACATCCCATACACGGAATTTTGGAGAAATGCTATTTCCGTAAATACTGGATCCAAATTGTTAAAAATTAGTATGTGAAGTAGAATTTTGGCATTGAATAATACAGCTAAGAAATTTTGGGAAGAAAATTGGCGTGGCGCCGTCCACATATGCAGAATTGCTGTAACTCAGTAGCTGATTCACCAACCCTCACCAAACTCGGTACGAACATTGCTTAGAGCGAAACCAGAAACCTGTTGAAAATTTTTGAAATCTGACATTAACCCCTTTGACAGTAAATTACATAAATATGAAAACTGCGATAAATAAATAACTATATTTTTTAACATTCTGGAAGTAAGTTTTAAAACTACAATTAAAAGTTTTGGACTCAGTCTAATGAAACGTCCTATATATAACATGCCAGTTCAATGTCTCGGCAGATACATATATACATAATTAACACTACAGGCTTACATACTCGTACACAGGTTTCTAAAATCTCTTTGGTTTTGCACCTGAAAGCTGTGGAAGATGTCTAGTCAGTTATTTAATGAATCTTTTTAGAAACGAAAAGTGAAAGGGAAGGGAAACTAATAGCAGTTTCTTTTCTTGAAATAATATTGTATTTATTCTGCCCTGCGCCTGGCCTGTAAATTTTTCGTGTTCTTTTCTCAGCATCTTCCAGACATATTGCGTGCCCTTTCTCTAAAATGTTGCACTCTAACATTGTTGCTACTAAGAAGGTGGCGTATTTTTCGAGAAAAGAAGAAGCCATTACAAAAGGGAGTATAATTTATTTTAGTAAAATTTATTTCATATCGATGGCTGACTGGAAGATCGACCTATCTCGGCAGCCAGTTCAAAAACGCCCTATCTCAGAAAATTTTTCAACAACGCTTCATCTCAGAAAACTTTTCAAGAACGCCCTACTTCAGAATTTGATTTAAAAACGCCCCATCTATGTATTTGGTTAAAGAACGCCCTATCTTAGATGCAGATTCAAAAACGTCTTATCTCAGCTTATATTCAATGTATTTTCGTTCGAGAATGGGCGTTTTTGAACCAAATTCGTTCAACCAAATTCTGAGATAGGGTGTATTCAATAATATTCTGAAATATGGCGTTTTTCAATCAAATTCTGAAGTAGGGCGTTCTTGAAAAGATTTCTGAGATAGGGCGTTTTCGAACTGGCTGCCGATATAGGTCGATCTTCCACTCAGCCATCGATATAAATGTAGGTATGTTAATCCCGTGATCCCGGGATCCCGGACTTTTCAAGGTCTCGAAAATCCCGGGTTTCTTGGCAATAATAGAAACTCTCTTTCTTGAAATATAGTAAAATTGCGTTTATAGTTTTTCACTCTGACGTCAGTAATTCAAAAATTATTTACAAAATTCATAGAAATGTGCTTAGAGAAGAAGTATAAGTATAAAACTAATGAGTAAATCCTGTAGAATTTAAACAGGTTCAAGTTTCTGGTGCAGGAAGGGCTGGTAAATATTGAAAATGTCATTTGAAAATTGTATCGCAGAAATTTCGCAACATTTGTTTTTGAAAAAATTGTATCTTAAGGGCTTATATAAACTCGATAACAGCCTCGAATTTCGTTCTTCTGAATTTGTCAGCGTCCTTGTGAATAAAAAAATTTTAATTTTCTAAATTCTAAGGAAATTTCCTATTGCATTGGTTACCCATATTTTAATTCTACTTTGCATTGAATGTTTTTAACAATTTTTGGAATTAATCATATCTCTGAAATTACAAAGTCTTCCAAATAAATCCTGCGGTCAGAGAAAAAAATAAATACGCCACTTTAAATAAAAAAGTAGGTTTCAAACCCATTCATTTATTATTTATTTCATGGTAGGAGAGCTTTTCAAACAATAGAGAAGCAATTTTTTTGGGATTCAAGTTGTTGAAAAGTAATGAATATCTAAATCCCGGGACTAATCCCAGGATCCAGGGATTGTGACAACGCCATCCCGAAAGTCCCTGGATCGGGAAAAACCGAAAAATTAACATCCCTAATGTATGTACATTAGACTGCATCACTCCCACACAACAAAAAAAGCGGTACTGCGTTTCCATTGGAATTATATAATCTATTATATTATTTTGCTTAGCTGCACATCCTTCTGTGCACGAAAAACTTGTGCACCTAACCGAAAAAGGCACTTAAGCGAATTTTCTTTACTACTTCAATGAGGAAGGTATCCGAATCCCTATCAGGCTAACATAATATTCGCGGCTTGCGTTTTGGTACGCACGCCGTAGAATTTTTTTCTTGCGACACCCTAAATTGGCTTGCGTGCGTTTGTATTTGATTTCATTGAGTGAAATGTCAAATCAAAATGTCACGCAGAACAAAAATTGGAAATTGAGTTAGCTTCGGACGCACGCCGTTCAATTTCGGCTGGTCCCATACAAGTTGTATGCGCATGAGAAATTTTTGACATTAAATTGGCGGCGTGCGTGAATATTAGATTAGCGTGTATGAAACCACATAATGGTGAAGCACTTATCACGTAGAAAATAATGCAAGCGAAATTTTTTTTCGAATGGTATCTTATTATCTATATAACTAGAAAAATTGATAGCCATTTCCGTTGTTCTGCGATATGAGTAAAATAAAAAACCTTGTAAAAATAGGTAATTGTAGGCCAGTGCAGGTAAACGTAATACTTTCTTTGATAATTGATACTAGTTGCACAATTTTTAAGGCAGCTAACGCCAATGTGCAGGTATGTTGAATGCATCTATCGGAGCAGTTTCCTTATAAATGTTAAAAATAATGTCTCAGATACGCATTTTGGGGTAGGTATCTTAAATGTGCGCTTAAGCATAAGGCAGCGAAGCAAAATATACTGCATTTGGAAAAAAATTGGGACGTGAATGAGATTTTTTGTGCACAGAAATAAAAAGGGTGGGAAAATGCTTTATACTAAGACCACATTAGTCTAATTCAGAGTAGGTTTGGCCCAGTTATTCAAGTTTTTCGGAAAACAATCTTTGGAAAAAGTTAAAAAACAGCATTAAAAATTTTATTATTACGTTGAAAATATGTTTAAATATTTTTATGCAAATTTTTAAGTTTAAACCGTTTTGTCATTTGAGGGGAGTTTTCAAAAAAAAAAAATCTTTAAGAAACTATTTTTATTCATAAAAAACTCCATTTTTGGAGGTATTTTCAAATCGGTCCAGCTCACGTAAATCTTACTATATTCTCGTCTTAAATATAATACATTTTGTAATCCCGGCGGAAAAACCACAACTTATTTTGGTGATGCAGTCTAATGTACATATAATGGTAATATTTTGCAAGCATTTATTGGGCGTGCTAATAAAGTTTATTTCCTATGACTTTCAGAAGACCAATTAGAGTACTATAATTCCATGTATGTTTGAAGTATCATAAAAATGTTAACGATGCCTAGTTGGCTTGGCAGCAAACATTCTAATTCGCACTCGTTTATTTCGACTTCTAAATAATACGAGTATTTTTTCTTTACTGGTCAATTTTAGAAAATTTACAATTACCGTCGAATAAATTTCTAAATAAATGTACGAATGAAGGCCTGCCTGACCGAACAGCCAACAGCAAATTGTGAGTGTTGTGCGTTACAGAGCAAGCAAAGTGTAAAATTTATTTCACACTGATTTTAAACGAGCCACTAATCAGCAGATTTAAACGGAATTAAATGCCAAATAAGCCATTGGCTAATAAAAGTGTCAGCCAGTTACAGCGCTGCCTTACGGCCACAAACCCCGCTCGGTCACTCAGCATTCTTTTCAAGGCACGCCATTATGCCTCGTCGTCATCAGCAATAGGCTAATGGGCTATAGGCAAATTTATAGAAAAATTTATATCGTTGAGCCTGTGTGGTGCAAATTGTTATTTATCGAAGAATGGCCAGTAAATTTGACTCCAACTCCATGGAGAACATGAAGCGGAACTAGCAGGAGACGCACTTCGATGGAGACGAACGAAGATGTTTGGAATGTGCTCCTTTCAATGTAACAGAGTGCTGAGGCAATTTTTTTTAATCTCACATTGATGGTCAGCGATTTTCGCGTTGCTAAATGGTCGAATCCAACATGTTCAACATGCGCCTTTGACATTCTAATATAATCGATTTGAAAATGTCTAAATTAATGACTAGGGCCGTTGATCGTCTGGCATCTGGCATCGAGCGTTTGGCGTGTGGCGTGTGGCCCTATATGGCGCTTGCGAATCGAGTAAAACAAACGGAGCCATGCACGGATGCCACACAAAAGAACGTTTCCTACAAATATTGCATTCGACGAATCGAAGGACACTGGTGTAGAGGGTTACAGGGAAGGTTGTTGTCACTCGCGCACCGGATATTGGCAATGTGAGGCCAATGCCGCCGCAGAGACAGGAAACATCTTGTAATACCAGGAAAGCTACATGTTGCGAACATGGTAAAGGGCAAAAGTTGCCCACAACGTGGTATATATATGCATTCATACTTTGAATGTAAACACCGACGGCCAAAGATGCAGCCGCACCGACATCTGGCCGACACGACGCACAAAGCGATAGTACTGACATTGTATTGGCTGGCTGGTTATTTAGTTGTTTTTGCTTATCGGCTAAGGTGAAGCATAATAAAAAATGCCAATTGAACCAGATCAACAACAACAACAAGCATAATGGAAATTTTTGACAGCAACAACAAAGAGAGACTCCACAAGAATATTTAATACAAACCGAGCAGTGCTTTCGATGCGCTCACGCCCCACTCCATCTCAACCTGCGTCGGGTCAGGACTAGGTTGGCGGTGACAATGAAGTGTCTATTTTTGTAGCAGAGCAGAACCCAAAACGTTGAATCTAACCAAACAAAACCTTCATACACGCAAAGGAGTTTGAGTGTGTGTGGTGCCGCATTGCCAATTGTCACGCCACGTTCAAGTTATAAATTTATGAATGCACGTTTATGTGGTCACTTTTTAACACTTGGCCACTATCACTCGACGATGTACTTGCAGTGCATCCTTCGGATTCAAGTTGGTGAGAGTAGAGGAGTCGGCTGAAGACGCAAAATGCGACCATCAACTTCGAATACAAACCTTTTTTATGAAAGTGAGCTTCACAGTTTTTTTTTGTGTAGATACAATGAAAATTTGTTGTTCAAACTTCAAGAAAATCCCGAATTTTCCAGTAATTAAATTTTATAGGTCCGCCAAAACCCACAGAAAGTGGAATGGGGGGCCAAAATAATATATCTAGTAAAAAAATAGGGGTATACGTTTTCGATATAGAACAATACTAGAGGTAAGAGCATTAAAATTCCGACTTTACTTTGTTTGGGACACCCCAATGTACATAAATACATATCGCACGTGACCCAACTCAAAATTACACGTTCGTCAGAAAATGCGAAAAACTATTTCTTATCACATGATAATCATATGGGCAAGGAAGACTTTACCTTAGGTTTTTTCAACAAATTATAATTATAGCTCTATGTACATTTTTAAGAGCATAATTTCAAAAATACCAAATTTTGAGTTGTTTCGCTTTTGAAGATCGTGTGCGATATGTACTTAAGTATATCCCTACGGAGCGAGGTTGATTGACTTCACCTCCACTTGCAACGCAGTGCCTAGCCTTTGACATCATCATTGAAACATCCGAACAGCTACTGAGTCGTAACCTACTCAAAGAACGAAAACCCATATTCATTGTGTTAAGATAGACCGCAGGTACGAATCTTAAACCCAATAGCTCGTTTCTGTAACTCTTCCCTATCTACTGGTAGAGAATATACGTCATTCTCTACTACTCATCTACAGTAGAGAACAGGACGGCGAATTCATATCTTAATTTGCCTTGGTAGAGAATTGTTACATATACATACATATGTGGTACAAAAAAATCAAAAGTATATTTTGGCGCAAACATTTTTGTTTAGCCTTTCCTCCAATTTGTGGTGTGCGCCTTAATGTTAAAAAAATGAAGACATCTACAATTTTACACGCCGCCTCCGAAACGACAAATGGTTTTATGAGAAGCTTTTTCAAGGAAAAAATACACTCGTAGATTTGTCATTGCTTGCCGAGGGGCATGTTGCTCGGACCAGGGATCTAACCCCAATCCTACGTAGAGGTAGTATGCACCTCTAGCCACTCGGCTACAGCTGCTGCAGCGGCCGCTACTTACTTCTTATATAAAGAAACTTCATCTTCAGCTGAAGAGAGATTTTGAATTTGGTTCATATTTGCTTGATAAACCAGTTGGCCATGTCGTTCTTTGTGAAACCGTAAAAATTAGCTTGAAGCTTAAATAAAATTGTCCTCCAAAAGGTATTCCTTGTTAAAGTTTGGCTTTATGATAATAGTAATATTTTGGCGCTTACACCTTTTGCTAAGTAACGCCTCCTAACGGAAAACGGATTTTATGAGAAGCTTTGTCGGAAGTTTGCCATTGCCTGCTCAGGGGCGACCGATTTTTCTAATTTAGATGTTGCTCGTACGAGAGATCGATCCCATGTGCTAGGGAGGGGTAGTACGTACCCCTTATACTTGATCCAAAACTCATAACGTTTTAACGCCAATATGGTGTTGAAAATGGTAATCTGGCAAGCTGGCAAAGCTGTGTGTGACTTCAACCATTGTATATCGATAGCTGAGTGGAAGATCGACCTATCTCGGCAACCAGTTCGAAAACGCTCTATCTCAAAAAACTTTTCAAGAACGCCCTATTTCAGAATTCGTTTCAAAGACGTCCTATCTCAGCTGCCGATTCAAAAACGCCCTATATCAGCATATTTTCAATACATATTGAAGTGAGATAGGGCGTTTTTGAACCGAATTTTAAAATAGGGTGTTTTTTCAATTAAATTCTGAAATAGGGCGTTCTTGAAAAGTTTTTTGATATAGAGCGTTTTCGAACTGGCTGCCGAGATAGGTCGATCTTCCACTCAGCCATCGATATACTCATTGAAATTCGGTTGAGCTGTATTACTTAGAACGGTCTTCTAATAAGCAGTTTGGTATTATCCCGTTGGTCCGTTTCGTACGCGCTGATCAAGAAATTTAATCATATCAATAATTAAAGGATGTTCGTTCTATTAACTGGTTACTCGAATTTAATACTGCATTTTATGAATAAAAACTTAACTGGCGTATTTCTTACATAAGTAAGTATAAGTTCTTTTCGCAATCTCAGACATTATTTTCCCTTAAGGATTAGTACAACTAACAAAATTTGAAAAATTTAAAATCTCAGTTCAAGACACTCGAATCAGACATTATGAACATGGGTTTGTGTATATTAAAAGATGCATGCGTCTCCTACACAACACTGGGTGATGCCTAACATGATGTGATTAACTCACTACGCCCGCTTTTCCTTCGCAGCATGCAGCGTTACTGACATCATAATGTGGTAAGACATATGACCTTTTTTATACCTCCATTACCGTCAGACACTAATAACACTCTTCCTCATACCCGTACAGCTGCTAAACATATTTACTTACACATCTGCATGTAGGTAGTACTTCCATACATACCTATGTATGTTTGTATATTAGGGCTGGGAGTTCTATCCGGCTCTTTTTTTAGCTAAATCCGTGTCAGATAAAACCAAATTATTTTCTATGTTGACCTATGTATTAGAGCTCTCGATTTTGTTCGCACATTTTCAAACAGCTCGCATTGCACGATACCCGGGTATCTAGAGCTCTACTATGTATAAAAATACATTGGAAATGCTTGGAAGCAACTGTGAACTTAAATTCAACGTACGCCACGTAATTCCTGGCAAGGAAAAAGGTCATTTTATTTTTTTAATTTAAATGGATTATATACATATATATATATATATATATATATATATATATATATACATATGCAGTTTTCATTACATACTGCTAAAGAAACGTATGCACATAGGTCAAGACCCTCCTACTTCTAAAATACTACGGGAAGAGGAAAGACGAAATTCCTCATGCTCGCAACAAAAAGTAAGCCATAACGTTTTGGGAGTTTTCAGAATCCTGCGATGACGAACTGAATTGAGCAGCTACAGCGGCTAGTATTTCCATCACTTATCTATTTAACTTTTAATTTAAAACCAATGGCAATTTTTTATTAAATTCGCAAATTTTTACTCTTAAACGTCTTTGTGAAGAATAATCCAAATAGCGTAAATAAAGAAGTATGAACTGGCAGTGCCAGTTTGTATATGTAACTATGTTGACTTAGTCTTCCACACAAACTAAGCAAATAGCTTAAGTTGCTGGTCAAATAAATCATGGCTAATAAAGTAAAAATTTCTTGTGTATTAATGAAGTAATCTATTATTTATTTTGCAACTAAATATATTCATCACTGCTGCACTTACCGTCGCTTTGTGTACTCATACGTGAGGAAGCCTTAAAGATCACCTGCATACTAAAAATAAACGGATGTTGATATAACACTGAGTGGGTCGAGGCGGAAATTGCTGGCGGCAAAAATCTAGATAGTATGACATCACTACCTTTCTTGGAGAGATTCTAAATATTGCAATGTTTAGTTCCCGGAGGTTGAATGGTGGTTAAATTCCAGCACTGAGCCTGGACACACACATTGTCAAATCTTCTAAATTCTAAGTATTCTAAATATTGCAATGTTGAGTTCCCGGAGGCTGAATGCTGGTTAAATTTCAGCACTGAGCCTGGACTCACATTGTCGAATCTTTCTTAATGACTCCAACCCTGACTCTAGGTGAAGACCTGGGGTCTTCTATCTAGGCTGAGGTATTTTCAATCCTCAAGGTCATGAACTGCGTGGTGGAAAATTGGTGAAGGGAAAGGAGTTTACGTGCCTGCACTGATAGCCAACTTGCACTTAAGTCATTGGCCAGCTCTTTAACTACTTCCAAACTATTTGGGCAATGCAAGTCTCCACTAAATTATGTTGTTATGCTTACCAATAAGCTTGCTTTACACTGGGTGCCAAGTCGCTCGAGAGTACCTGGTGGGGTTGAAGCGAAATCATCGTTGCATCGAAAATATGGATGTTTTGTTACGAAGCATCGAAAATTTTCCACTCGATGTATAAATAGTGGATGTATCGATTATGTCTCTTGTACATTCAACTATCATTTCAGGTTTTCAATTATGTAAAAAAGAGAAGTGACTTTGAGAAAAACTTTTAAATATTTCCAAAAAGTTCGGTTAGATATATAATTAGTTCAATATCGTTTAAAACATATTTTGTTGCTGTTACCTGAAAAATACTATGCAATTCGACTCAATTTATATTTCGTGGCATCGAATAAAAGAAATACGTCAATATATTTTTGCCACTGACATCCTTAGTACACACCTTGTAATGGGACATATAACCGATTGGCCAGGGTTGTCTCAGAACAAATATTCTCAGTCCGCAACCACTTATAGCACTTACACCTTCGCCATCGAAGCCACCATCAGAAAGTGGATGAATACTTTGCTTAACGGGGGCTGCGGGTGAGAAAAACTATGTTGCCTTCTATTTCGGAGCGCCTATCTTGTTTTTTGCTCTTATTAAACAGACGGTACTGCATTATTTTTTACCAGGTATACAAAAAACAAATAGGAATAGATATAAACCAGATTTGCGAATAACAAATAGGAATGTAGATTAAGTTAATATCCGAGTTTTATGCGTATACACGAATATCCGGATAATACGGTTATTTCCAGCCGTAGAGTATATGCATTAGGGTGTTCCAACAGTAAAGTCGGAATCGTAATGCTCTCACTCCCTAGGATTGTTCTATATCGAAAAAAGTATACCCCTATTTTTTTTATTTTGAAATCAAAAAATATTTAGAGGTCACTCAAAGTTTTCCATGTATTTTTGTATGGGAAAAAACCAATTTTTACAGAAATGGTATCTATATAATTCTAGAAAATCAATATGTTTCGATCGGAAAATTCTGGTTATCTTCAAGATACTTTCAATAATAATACTCAATTGTTTATTTGACCCTTTTTTAATACTATCAATTTTTTTATTGGTCGCCCCATTGCATTTTTCGGGGTTTTTGTGGGTCTTTGGCGGACTTATAAATTATAGTTGCGATGAAAAAATGGTTAAATAAACAATTGGGTATTATTACTGGGTATCTCCTGCAGATAAACAGAGTTTTCGGATATAAAAATATTGATTTTTATGGATTCTATACCTTTTCTTCGAAAAGTTGTTTTCCCCCATATAAAATACAAGGAAAACTTTGGGCGCTTTGAGCGACCTCTAAATATTTTTTGATTTGAAAATAAAAAAATAGGGGTATTTACTTTTCGGTATAAAACAATCCTAGGGGGTGAGAGCATAAAAATTCCGACTTTACTTTTTCAAATGCATTTTTGGACCACCCTTAATGCATACAAGACTACTTGTGTTTGTATACTTGTGCACATTGCGGTATGTTGCGTACACTAGAGGAATAGGCCAATAGGTGCTTAGGAGTCTAAGCCTGTTGCACTTAAAAGTTTGAACATGTCAGTAGAGAATGGAGCAAAACATTAGAACGCAGCTAATGTGCGCTTTTTCCTAATGCAAAGACCAATAAATTAGATAAGAGCCATAACAACTCCAAAGGCTGAAAGAGGATTAGGCGGAGATGTACAAGTAAATATGCAGACATAGACGAGCGTACATATTTATATATGTATGTGCGTTCTTTATTCGTACATGAGCGTACACATATTGTTATGTTTGTAACTATGCATATGCATTTTTGTGCCCCTCAATATTTTGGCCTATATTCTGGCAGAAAATGAGGCGCTCAGCTAGATTCAGATTTCCAGATACCAACAGATGGACAAAAAATCCGTCAGAAGAACTGGTATTAGCTGGCATTCATGTGTAAATTTGCATAGAAATATATATCTACTGAACAAAAGTTGTTCAGCACAGCGGCTGGCCAAAAGCACTGCTCTTCGACTAATTGCAACACACGCAAATGCGCCTGCGCCGCCAACCCCCTAACTGTGTCTATCATTAGTCTGAATGAAGCGTTTTCTCGTTTCAACTTTTGTGGCCACGGCAGGCGTTTTTATCAATGAATGATCTAATTTTAGGTTAAGTTGCGCACACTTCAAAGACCAAATTCGACAATGAACCGCCAGTAGGCATGCCGAGGAGAAAACAAATCACAGCATAAACTACGAAAACCACAACAAGAATGCTAGGAAATTGCTTCCCGCTTGCATGCAAATAAACACATAAACAATTTCAGTTAGCATTTACATAACGTCGTTTAAAGAACAAAACCGCGTATGTGAGGTTGCATAAATTATTTTCTAGAGAATAAAAACAGTCATATTTCAAAATGGTTCTCTTTTTTATAAAGCAATCGCATTTATGGCTAGCATATTTCAGGGCCATTGGATAAGGATTGAGCAAATCCAATTTTTGGCAAAAAATGTCAGTTACGCAGTTTTGCAGACCGACGATACGCGGTTTTGTACTTTAAACGACGATAAGTATTTGGGCATCAGAAAAGCGGGAGAATGAATGGGTGAGCAAATGAGTAGCGAAGTAGACGAAGCCGTCTAACGCCAGACAAGGATTATATCGCAATGTTAGATCAGTGCGCGTGCCAATATGGTATGAACTCATAACAACAACAATAATTCCTAAAACAACAAATAAGTACGATGGCTTACTTCTAAGCAGCCGGATAGCCAAAAAGCTTACTGCGACTGCTTAGAATGGAAGGTTTGCTCGGTCCAGCAGATTTATAATAGAGATATCTTGGCGCATGACCACCAATCCGACTTTAGAGTTAAATGCCCGCCAAAGGAAAACAGTATTGAAAGGTAATCTGAATGAAAAAAGTCAAAAACAGGAGCCCTAACATACTTCCAGCTTTTCCCTCCTCCGTTTGAGAACGAATTTCGCCAACATACCCTCTGGTCTTTTCAAATAGCATTTGGTTATTTGCCAGCTATCAGTATTGCTCCTTATATGATTCAGGTTCAGTTGGCCCTCCCAAAAAACGACGAGTCGCCAACTCATCCATCAGTTAGTAGCCGGTGCTATTAATTGGGTATTCAAATTTTAATTAATCATAAAGTAAATAACTTAATTATTCGATTAATTGGTAATTATGATTACACAAAAGTTCAGTTCGGTTACTCGGGTAATCAATATTTTGATTCTCCAAAAACTACAATATTAAGTTGCTTTTTGATTAATCAATATTATGGGCAAAATGAGTATTCAAATTTTTAAAGTACTATTTACATATAAAGAAGTTCGAAATTTACCCACAATATCCAATATGAATATCGAACTGAGAACGAACTCATAACCAACCTTAGTTTTCCAACTTCTTCTTTTTTTGCGCTGTAACCGCCTAAGCGATTTTGGCCGAGTTCAGCAAAGCACGCCAGTCGTTTCTCCTCTGTGCCAACTGACGCCAATTGGAAACGCCAAGTGAAGCCAAGTCCTTCTCCAGCTGATCTTTCCATCGCAGGGCCCCACTGCCTCCTCTTTCCTCTTCCTCTGCTACCACCAGCGGGTTCCGAGTTGAATACTTTCAGAGCTGGAGCGTCGGTGTCCATTCGAACGACATGACCAAGCCAGCGGAGCCGCTGTATTTTAATTCGCTGCACTATGTCCATATCGTTGTAAAGCTCATACAACTCATCGTTCTATCGTCTGCGGTACTCGCCGTCGCCAACGCGTGAAGGCCCGTAAATCTTCCGCAAAATCTTTCTCTCAAACACTCCAAGAGCCGCCTCATTGAATGTTGTCATTGTCAATGCTTCTGCGCCATATACCAGCGCGGGCATGATGAGTGACTTATAGAGCGTGGTTTTCCAGCGTTCATAGTATATTGGAAATACACTCGAGATGGGTTTGAAAAAAAATGAAAACCATAGTAACAAGATAGGAAATGAAGTCTAGCTCATTTTCCAAGGGAAATATAATACTATCACTCTCTCTCTCATTAAAATTTCAATTCGATAATGCGCTGGATTTCGAATTCATACTAACCTATTCCACATTCGTTATCGAAGGTGAGACTTGAAAAAAATTTTAGTTTTCCGATCATTTCGAATTGTTAACCAAGCCCAATGTTTATTGGGTTGATACTATGAAAACAACGTTTCTGTTTTCAAAAATTAAAATAAAATAATTTTTTCATGTACATATGTATGTAAACCATGGTGGAATAAAAGAAGCTGATGTCAGTACGAACTCACCAAATGGTAGACTGTCCTTATTGTGGCATGTACATATTTTAAAAGTAGTAGAAAGAGGAAAAGTAAGCATATTTGAAAAAAGGTCCTAACATTATTATAAACGACTTGGATGGGTTATAGGTATGTGTATAAATCGAAATTGTAGAGGTGGGCCTTTAAGCAATACTTCATAACCCACTCTGTCATTCATAAAAAATGTATTTATGTCAAGGCTTTGACCAAAAACCCATTAGATCTGGGAAAATTGAATTGTAATTTTCGCGTGACTAATAACACCGGGCTGCGAAATTTAAATTTTGTTTCTCTGATTCATTTAGTCTATTAATGGCTATTTTTAACTAATTCTGTTGGTTTTCAAATAAAGATTGAATTCTAAAGTAATTACTTTCCCAAAGGCTTAAAGGATTTTGTTTATATACTCACATATATACTAGAAAATACCCGCTTGGTTCGCAGCGCCTGCGTTGGCCATTGCAAAAAATAGCATAGAAAATCAAAAATGATCCCTGATACACCTACCGTAAAAGGTTGTCCTATATGTGAATCCAGGCAATAAGATATCTAGGATCCAAATTTCAAGCGAATTCGACCTTAAATCCGATATTTCCTATTTTTTAATTCGCGCCATAAAATATCTGTTTGCACAAAATTTTTTTTTTGTAATTCAGGCCATAAACTGTCTATCACAATTAAAAAATTAGTAGGATACTTTATTAATGGAGTATTCCATCGTCATGGGTGGGACATTTGTACAGCAATAATAGTTTTTCTCTTTTAAATTTAAGTATAAAGGGCTAAGCAATTCTACATTTCGATAAAGCTTCACCTAGTTCACTAATATACGAGTTATTACCAAATACGAAAAATATTCCAATTTGATTTTATATGGGAAAATTCTGAGCTCTTTCTTTTGTGACGGGTAAGACAAAGAAAATACACTGCTTTTTGGAGCACATATATTTTACAGAAAGTCTGTGAATTTACTTAACATTTCTACCTGAATTAGATGTTTTACTATACAGAAAAGAACCAGCAATCCTAACAAAGGACAAACCATAACAACAATTAGTTGTTTATTAATAAAAAATTCAAAATTCTTCTGTTCATGAAATGGAGCTTCTAGTGAGATCCATATCAAAGGGCTTAGGTACGATAAATGTAGGAGGCCAAATACAAGATGAACTGACCCACTTTTATCACAGTAGAGTCATTGTAAGACTCACGATATACTGCTGCCCTCAGGATCTATTTTTTATTATTTTAGGGGGCAATAGTTATACCAAACGAAAGTTAGAAGTCGCCAGATTGATGTGTTCAAATGCATGGGAGAATGGATTATTTGCAAACGCATGATATATTAGGGGTATTCTCTGAGTCTTGCAAAGCCCTTGCACGGTGCACGGTTTGCAAAGCTGTCCCATACGAAAACCGGTTTTTACCGTGCAATCCGTGCAATCTGTGCACCATGCAAGGGCTTTGCAAGACTCAGAGAATACCCCTATTATATGCATTTTCCAAATGCACTTCTGCTCGGTGCATTTGATTGCAATGAAATTTCGAATGTGCCTTACTGATTTTCAAATTTGTTTAGACTAGCTACGTATGTCTAGCTAACACTAACTACAGGTTAAACATGGATATCGACTGCTGTTATCACGTCGATAGCGATGTCTAACCTGCTGTTAGTGTTAACCAGACATTGAGTAATCGGCCCTAAGAGTGGCTGGAGTTGAGTTATTTATGGAAAACTGATTTCATGGAGAAATCAGGCGCAAATTTAGCTATTCTTTTTTGGAATCATAGAACTTCAGAAAAGATCTTGTGTATCGATGTCTAATTATCTATAATATACATATATCTTGGCCACTTAAATGCTATTTATTAGATTGAATTTATAAGTTAGGCGAACTTCTACATTTTCTAGGTTGGAACTTTTGAGGTAATTGTTAGTATTGACTTTTGGATTGTTGTTAAGCAATCCTCATCATAGAATTCTCTGGCGTCTCTATGATAGTAATGTTTACCTTGACTTTTCGAGTTAGCCACGCGAAATTTTTTTACTATCGCTTAGCTCGTCAAAAGTATTATGGTGTTTAGTCAACCTGAACATCAAAGTTTTGTGGCATTAAACATAGGTTTGAAACGTTAAACTTGTTTTTTTTTTTATTTTTGGGCACCATAAAAAAAATTTATAAGTGATTGTCACGGGCGGGACACGATAAAACGTTTCAAAATCTCTAAAGTAGGCACTTATAATATAATAAAAGTAATGAAATAGGGCTGCATAGTATAAACACACTCTAGTTATGAAATTATAGAAAAATCCCTAAAGAAGTTACTAAGCAATACGAAGTTTAGAACTTTTTTGTCACGGGTGGGACATGCAAAATCATAGTGATTTCATCCCATTATATAATTTAAATGCCTATTTTTCTTCAATGCCATGTTGCTTCTTTGATACGAAGAAAGATCGAAACATTTATTCCCCACCTCAAAAAAAATAATAACTTTGTAAATACTTGATTTTGCAGAGCCTTCTGTATTAAGAAATATTGTCGTATTCAATTAATTTTCTAATGTTGAAGTTTTGAGTGCATTTAAAGTGCAATAGAATAATAAAACCAAATTTTTTCTTCGAAAATACGTTAATCTGAGGTATTTTGCATTGATTCATCAAGCATTTCATGTTCAATAAGTTACTTTATAATTGGGCACAAAGTTTCACTTACTCATGGAATACCCGTAATGTAGGAAAAAAGTAAACATTTCACAGCTTAACGTTAAATAATCAATTGATTTGTTTTGGATTTATAGCTATTTTAAAATCAATCTGAAGTTTTTTGCCTTATTTTGGCACATTGCCACGTCCTTTTAGACTAATTGAAACTATTTTGTTATTAACCTTCCCATAGAGCTGAGCTTTGAAATTAAAAAATCTCTATAAAATTCAGTGTGGAAACATAGCTGTGTGGAAACATAGCTTTTCATACGACATTCAGGCCGCTGTGATGAACTGGTTAGCTGTGCGTGCTACCACTCCGCAGGGCCTGGATCCGAGCCCAGTTTCCGACCAACCTTAAAAAAATAAAACATAACAAAAGTTGCATTTTGGAACGAATTTCCGTCATCCCTTTTAAAATTTGGTTTGGGGACAAACCGGTTTCAGCGTTGTGCCATCTTCAGTGTAAATTTTCGTTCTCGGAAACAACAATAACCAAAAAGGAAATTAAAAAAAGTTGTTTATCCCAGTAAAATTACACTTTTTCTCAAAAAAAGAAGTAGTGGCAAACTTTCTATTTGACACGTAGGTCATGAATCCAGTCTTGGCCTAAATTTCGTATGGGAACATTCTGTCATCCTGGATTTTACGTTTTTTGGTTTTTTTTTTACGATTTGCAAGCTTATTTTGCATTTTTCGTAAAAAGTGGTTCCATAAAAATTTCTAGAGAATTTCATTTCTCACACTTTTATATATTAGGTTAAACAAATTTTCGTTTCCACACCAACCGGTACAGTACGATAGCCAAAATTCTATAGGACGCATTACAAAGATTAATGCCCAAAAATTATCGCAAAGACGCCCCCCATTGAAAACAGTGTGGACTTTTGGAAAATTTAACATGGCGTCTAAACTAACCGTAAATTAGGTTTTGCTTTACAACTTTTGTGCCTCTCGAGAATCCGACACTAGAAAAGAAATAGCAGGCTCTTATATTTTTGCGGTTGCTGATGACGAACCTAGAGCATCATTTTAAAAATTCAAAATCGATTCGGTCCGCTTGAAACATTTTCCTCTGGGGTTCTTGGAGCCGCTTATTACCAATCTGAGGTCAGGATAGAAACATTAAAAATATTGGACCCAATATGGTGGAAAAACAGAAATTAATAATCAATCCGATTCGCTTGAAACATTTTCTACGGGGATTTTGGGGTTGGTGGTCATCTAAGCGTCGTACAAATAAATTTTCTTAGAAAAGTTTTGGAGAATGAAATTCTCTAGAACTTTACCGTTTAAATATGCTACGTACTTTCAACATAAATTGTTGGAAAATTACGAAAACCGGGCCAATGTAAACATTTTTCTCAGTTTTTGCTAATTATTTACAAAAACAAATGTTTTTTTTAACCTTATATGTATGTATGTATATAAAAATGTTGAAATCAAATTATCTACAAATTTGTGTTGAATCATTTTTTACAAAAAATGCCAACTTAACTTGCAAATGGCAAAAAAAAATCAAAAAAACATAACATCCATGATGGCGGAATGTTCCTATATGAAATTTAGGGGCAATACTGTGGATCCATGATCTGCGTGTCAAATAGAAGAAAACGGCATCAAAAGTTCGCTACTACAAATTTTTTGTTTTCTTTGTACCAATTTGATCTAATTTTACTTGGCAAGTTTCTATTTAATAGCGGTCGCCCCTCGGCCTCTGAGTATGTGTATGGTTTATGAAAGTGCATGTTTTACGCAGTTTCGCTTGGAGACTTGTTCGTAAGTACGCATTTTTTAAAGTGTATTGATTGTTGGACTACATGCATTATGCCATGAAAAACAGCTTCTCATAAAAAACGCAATCGCCGTTCGAAGTTGGCGTAAAACTGTTGGTCTCTCCCCTTTGTGTGAACACATCAAGACGCTCGCCGCAAATCGGAGGAGAAGCTCGGCTAAACCCTAACATATTTTGTAAGCGCCAAAAAATGCAATCGCAAACACTAATGCGCTTGTGAAATAGTAATTTACCGACGAAATAAGATTAAGCTCAACTGTTACTCTGTAAACTGAGACAGAGCCAGAGGCTAGGAGCTGACATTCAATCTTAAAAGTAATAGTTCTGATTACCAACAAAACTGATTTTATTTGTACACAAAACGCATGACGAAGTATTGCTTGTTAGGACCTGGCCTAACCTTACTTTTTATGCATGTAGTCCAACAACCAATGCAATTTAAACAAGTAAGAAAGTCTAAGTTCGGGCGGAGCCGAACATTAAATACCCGGCGCAAGTATTAAATATATGTTTTCCACCTTTCCGAAAGCTACCGCTACATGATAAGCCGGGGTGTATCAATATTAAATAAATTAGCGTCCTTAAATTTCGAAATATTTAAGCAAGCATTTCTGAAATTTACCGTTATATGAAAAGCGGCCGTAATTTTAGTCCGATTTCAACAATTTTCAACGGTTTGCTATTATGTGGCAAGCACAATAACCATACCGAGTTTGGTACAAATTGCTAGAACGGTTAGCGAGATACATAGATGTGATCATAAGTGGGCGATGCCACGCCCATTTTCCAAAATTTTATCATAAACGTATTTCCTGGTAAAGAATTGTTGCAACCATCAATTTTGAATAAATTAGCTTTAATATTTACTGATTTATCTAGGGTTTCGTATTTCTCGAAATTACCGTTATATGGGATGTGGGCGTAGTTATTTTCCGATTTTGAAAATTTTCGGTCATTTGGTATGCTGTACCAGGGTCAACAACTATGCCAACTTTGGAAGAAATTGGTGCAGCGGTTACCAAGATATGCGCATGTAACTATAAGTGGGCGTGGCTACGCCCATTTTCCGAAAATTTTTAATATTCTTATTTTTCGCCTAAAAGTTATTCTAAATGTCATTTTTGAGTGAATTATCTTCAGTAGTTACTAAAATATCGCAGTTTTCGTATTTCTGAAAATTACCGTTATATGGGAGGTAGGCGTGGTTATTGTCTGATTTCGCCCATTTTCAACACCATCCGTCCTACGCCCAAAAGAAGATATCGTTAAGATATCTCAATTTTTACTCGAGTTATCGTGTGCACAGACGGACGGACCGACGGACAGACAGTCACCGCTTAATCGATTTCTCTTTTCATTCTGATCATTTATGTATACATTTGTCTATATCTATCTCGATTCGGTTGGCCTGTTACAAACAACCGTTATGTGAACAAAGTTATAATACCCTTGTGTGGTATAAAAATGCGTACTTACGAACGTGTTACACTTGCAACATTCACAAATCATACACATACAAATGTATGTAAACACAAAAGATCCAGCCGAAGGGCTACTTTGCTTGTAAATAAATTTCAAATTTGTATGCCCCTCTTCATTTCAAACATTTTTTCTTTTGTATTGAAAATTTATAAAGATTAAATTGAACGAAAACAAAAAGCAAAGCCAAATAAAAGTAAACTGCGTCAAAATAAAAATGAGGGAGCACGATGTGAAGCGAAACTCTCTGGAAGGACAATACCTGTAATTATTGTACCATGATTTTTGTTATGTTAGCAAACTTCAAAAATGTTCAGGCTGCCTCTCAGCGGTTTTACCTTCAAATTTTTGATCATGTATGTACACATTGTAGAAAGAAGTTGAGCATTTTCCAAAGCAAACTCTTTGTACAAGCAAAATTCATTCGTAGATAAAGCGGTATATCGTCAAAAATTTTTAAATTTTCTCGAAAACCATATCTAGTAAATCTACTACGATGGTAGTAAGGTTCAAACTCAGAGCCCCATAATCCAAATTTTACAAAATATTCTTTTTATGACAGTTAGATTTAGAGATATCGCCGGACAACGAGCAGTTTGACACTGCATTTATTACACATACACTTTACCTTTGGATAGCCGCAAGTTTTCGATGCAAATATTTGCACTGCACAGTTTGTGTTGCATTAAGATTGTGCACGCAGATAAACTATGCATTACAGTTATGCAAAATCAGTTATCGCAGCTGGACGCAACAAGTCCTGACCATCGGCGAGCAGGCTAGAAATTTTAAGTGGTTCAAATTGTTGAATTTTTGAAGTCTATATTTGGGACTTTCCATTTCAATTGACAGCTGATTTAAACTGATAAATTAATATACACTTGTGGCCAGCTGGTTAAGTTAAGTGACACTTTGATTCGTTTTGGCTATTTTTCTTTTGATTATTTAATGTTTATAGTTTTTTTTATAAAAGTCTAGCACATTACATAAGGAGCTCCACGTACATATCGATGGCTGAGTGGAAGATCGACCTATCTCGGCTGCCAGTTCGAAAACGCTCTATCTCAAAAAACTTTTCAAGAACGCCCTATTTCAGAATTTTATTGAAAAACACCCTATCTCAAAATTCGGTTCAAAAATGCCCTATCTCACTTCAAAATGTATTGAAAATATGCTGTTATAGGGCGTTTTTGAATCGGCAGCTGAGATAGGGCGTTTTTCAAACGAATTCTGAAATAGAGCGTTCTTGAAAAGTTTTTTGAGATAGAATGTTTTCGAACTGGCTGCCGAGATAGGTCGATCTTCCACTCAGCCATCGATATGTAAATCCACATTTCCAACTCCGTACAAAAATTACAGAAATTCAACAAACTATTTTAATTGAACATACAAATTTTATTTTTGTATTCAGAATTCTTAGAAAACTTATAGATACGCGCTTTTATAGCACATTAAATTTTAGTGTAGTAAAGTAAAAATTTAAAGTGGCTAAGAAAACGCGTTGATTTTTCATAATTTTTAGCTGACCGCTGTACGAATTTTCTCCCATATAGTAAACAAAAAGTCGCTCACACCTTGTGTGGGGAAAATTCCTAGAGCCGCCAGCAAAAAAAAAAATATTAAAAATCTTCGCGATTTCTTATGCACTTAAAATTTTTACATTATGTATTTTACTGAAATTAAGTGCGCAGACCAGAAATTATTTTTAAAAGCGAAGCAAAAAGTTTAAATCTTAAAATTTTGAAAATTCGTTACATTTTCCTAACACAGTTTGAAACTTTGATTTATATGGTTTTGTTTATAGCGTGAACCATATTTTTGTAAAAAAATAAAAAAAATACAGCTTGCAACACATTCTGAATATTTAAAAAAAAATTTAACCAGATATAAGTGAGTGAGCGTATATTAATCCCAAATTACGTCAAATGAATGGCTAACTGTACTTGGTACAAGTACTGTGCTTGAAAATGATTGAATCATTAAATTGAACTCAATTATTTCTGAATACACATGTAAATGTAAATAGAACTCAGTACCCACCGGACAATTTTTGTTTCCGGGCATAAGAAAATGTATCCCCCTCGGTAAGAAATTGATTTCCGGTAATATCGCCATCGTATCGATTTTTTATAACCAGTCGCCTAAAACATCCGCCGAAGGCAACTCGCCTGGGTGTTTTCTCATTACCTGAACGAGTTGATTTCTTATCGCTTTATTATTGATGCAGGCGATATTATGAATAATTTTATTCGTTTTAAAACTTCATTTACTATAACAAAATAGAACTTAAAATTTAAAATTAGAAAATAAAATTTAATATTTATCTCGCTAAGGGACCTCCTATATTTTCAATAAATACTATATGTCCAATATATGGTTGGTTGGTTGGTAGAAGCGTCGCCTGAGTATATTCCCAGGACCCAATTAGCACCATTTTGATACGCTTTCTCTAAGACCCTTGATTTTATCTGCTTTCATGATTCGTTTGGTTCATCAAACCATTTGGACTTTCCGATGAATCTAGTTAGGTTAGTAATGGTGACTTTTGAAATCTCTCCAAGATTTTGGATGGACAAACTCCCGAGTGTGTTCTGCCTTATTTGTGCCAATGCTGGTCACTAGCAAAGATAGTGTAGGACAGTTTCTTTACTTCCCTCAAGATTACAGCTATGGCACCGAGGATTATTCGGAAGGCCCATTTTAGCTGCATGTTCACCAATGGGCCAATGTCCCGTTATAGTGGCTATTAATTTGACTATATCTTTCCTCCATCTTTTGAAAAGTTATTCTGTCTTTGGCTTGTCATAATGCGGCCATATGTTCCTCGAAGTTTTGCAGGTTTGAAGATTGTTCGAAAGTGTATTAGCCATATTTGTGAATTGCAGATGCAGTTCCCTTTTGATGATTTCGAGTGGACAATTTACAGTCTCTGCTTCGGATTCGTCAAAAGAAGCTCCGGCCTTCGGCATTTCGTCAGCCCTCTCATTGGACATAAATTAGATGCTGTAAGATAATACTGTTGACGCGAAATTCAACATTTTGGGAATTTTAGATAACTTAAACTTAAGTTTAGATAAAATGCATATTTGTTTTCGGAACCTTTCGATGTTTCACATTAGGCCAGATTGACGGTCGTTTTGACTAGCATGGCAATGACCTTGCATGCGCACCTATGGATATTATAAAAGCTATGTGTATATGAAACAATCAAATTCAACAAAATTTTATAATTTGTATCTTCCAACTAAATTTAAGGAAAAAGTGGACCGTGGGCTTGCACATATTTATATATATACAATCGATTTGTATATATGTAAATATATATAATCATTCATCTAGAACCACTTGCCACGATTTTGAACTTCACATATTCTAACTCGGGAACACCAAGCTCGCCTCCCCCCCAAAATAGTCTTATCGGAAATTCCATCGTTCCAGACCGATTCAGTTAAATATGGTTCAAGGACACCGTGCCATGCGACCGGCGAACATTTGTTGGAAGTGTTCTTCAACTTGTTGAAACTAGCCAATCGATGCACTCTCGTGACACTTCACTCTATCATTCACACAATGGCTTTTGCCAAATACTTGAACTTTCCCATTATAAGTATGGCTGCATTTAGAGCCTATTCCATTTACTATTCGTCGGCGCTGCAAGTTGCAAGTTGCCATCGCCCAACTAACGGCTTCTGCAACAATAAATTTATCAATAAAATGTCGAAATTATTTTATTAATGCACACGTTGCACGATAAATTTCGTGCATCATCACCATCTTTGCTATGGGTACAAAAACAAAAGCAGCGTTCGCAAAATACTGCTATACAATTTTCCAACAACAAATTACAGACTTTTGGCTTTTATTAAAGTGCACCAAACAGCACTGGCTCTGCGGCAGCATCCACTTAACTCCATCAAAGCGCTGCCAACTGCCAGTTGCCGTCTGCCAATGCCGCCCAGTGAACTAAACGAGCGTGCTGGTTGCTGCATTGGCAGCAGTGATGCCAATAGTAGGGAAAAGAGGCGGCATATAGGGAAATTCAGCCTTTAATTTACGATGTAGGGAAAAAGGATAGGCTTTGAATATTAACTTAAATGTAAGGAATTTCAAAATTCTGAAATTGTCTATTTTTCACAAAATTTTCTTTTTTGTTCTCATATAATTTCTTTTAATTGAATCGGTGAGTTCGACAACCCTAAAAGTTCAAAATCAGTTTTTCATTGTTGAGATCAAAAGCAGTACGGACATGTACGGCTTTTCTCCCAATTTCACGGGTGCAATCAGCTGTGCTACGTTAACGGCTAAGTATCTATACGGTGGAATGAGAGAAAAATCGCGCTCTTCCTTGACTTGTACTATTTTTGGTCTCAACAATGAAAAACTTGTACGGTTGTCGAACCCACCGATTCAATTAATAATGAGTTGAAATTATTTCAATGTGTTAGCGAATGTTAGCAAGTTAAATCTTCATATGTGATTGAACACACCCACTGAAGAGCAAGACTTGTAAAGTATGCACTTTGTTTGCGCTTGAACATACCCATTTGACCCAAGCTTGCTTAATGTCATTTTTACCGCCTATTCATCTACATTTTTCCACAGCGAGGTACAATTTACGCGACTTTATTGTTTTAAATAACACAAAAGCAGAGTCTGAACAAAGGAGCAAAGATTATAATGTTGCTGCTAATGTTTAA
>NW_023458555.1:52352843-52361626 GCF_013731165.1 Rhagoletis pomonella
ATGTAAGGAAACTTATAGGGAACAATTATATTTGCGTAGGGAAAAGTAGGGATTTTCTTGAGAAGCGGGAGGGATTTTTTCAAAAAATTTAGTGGCATCACTGATTGGCAGGCGGAATGGCAAGCACGAGGGCAGGCCGCGGCATTTATGAGTCGCACAGATAGCACGAAGTGCCGATTCAGCGGTGGAGAAGGAGCCAAAGCATATGTGGATACTCGCCACGCGGCCTTACAACAACATCAATCCAGGCATCAAAATATTTGACCACTCAAACCCAACTGACATGTGCCTGTCGCAACAGAATGGTAATTTGTGTGCTATTGCGGAACACCCAAATCATTAATCAAACATGTTAAGTTGAGGATCGAGCAAAGAGCGGTGGTATCTAGGTGCGCTAGTCAGTCGCTAGTCGGTGCCGGAATAGTAGAGTGGCCGCATTGGTACCACCACCCTTTGCACATGAATAAATGAACTCATTTACATGCAAACATATGAAATTATTTATAGCTACATATGCATACATATGTATGTACTATGTAGATATGTATGTATGTAAAAAAAATTCACAAAGCAATCTTATGCAATACTAATGTTACGGTACTTCGCAGTACAAACTTACCATATACTAACATGTAGTTCGTACTGTGCTCCACAAAAAAACGTTTGGGAAGCTTTTAACAATTCCGACGTCTTGAATTTCCAACAAATGAGCTACATGGCACGTCTCTAAAAGCAGCATACTTCCAAACAATGTTTTGCGACTCGTCTGCAGGGCGGGTGGGTATCCGGCTAGTAGAAGTGACGAATTTACTGGACATATGGATGCAGAATTTTTGCTAATACGACGATTACGGCCCGGTCTGGTCATCTTGGCGGTGCGTGTTGCATGTTGATGCTGTCAATCTGCCATATTGTCGGTGTTTGAGCAACATGTGCATGAGTGCCGCGTTTCCATTAGACGGCAGGAGCACAGGTTGGCTAGTGTGCAGCCCAGTGATTAAAGTAGGAAATTTGGTAATGGCTCAAAAAATGATGTGGTATAATGGAATAATAAAATTTATTAATTTCAATTGTTAACGATGGGTGTTAGGGTCGACGAAGCGCCACTAAACAGGAATCACTTATTACAGGTAGAGGTAGATAATTACTTTCTCCTGAGCTCATCGTACATACTTATGTTCATACGCATATACTTATTGACTTCTTTTATATATTTTTTCTACTAAAATTTCGTTTTTTCCTTCGAGGCGAAAACGAGTGAATAATTTTCAGCAAGGAATCAAAACCAAGGATCCAACTTTATTTAGCAAGTCTTACTGAAGCACTTTCGCAGCTGTGTTTCCCAAGTCACAGGCTTTTGAGCAGGTGTCAATCCTTATGTCCGCCAGGATAGGGCAAAACACCAATAGGAGTAACGTGTATAAGATATCTTCAATGCAAGTCCTCTCATTTTCCCCTCTGGCGCTGTTAATTCTATTTCCTCCCTGTCATTTCAAGCAATTTAGCCTACTTCGTTCGCACAAAATTGGTTAATATTACCAAATGCAAACTTGAAAAGTAATCAAAGTGACTGATATTTCCAACATGATTTTGTGATATTAACCACACTTTGGTTTGCTTTAAACAGACTTTTGTTTGCCGATATATTCCTTTGAATACGCTTATGTTCTACACTTTACAGATATTTTTCCATAATTCGGAGACACAGGACAATGATTTTTATCATAATTTTCACAAGTTGTCTCTGAGGGCATTCGAACTTGAACCGACTGGAAACTAACAAATAACAGCAAGTATGTCTGCACACTCCGCCAAAGCCGTTCTGCAAATTTGTTTTCAAATCTTCAAATTGAATCAATTTTCTTCGTCTTTTGATTTGGTTCTACACTTCACAGATGTTTTTCTCGTAATTAAGAATAAACAAAAAATAAATAAAAATTAGATGTTGCCCCTGACTGGCTTCGAACCCGAACCTGGGAGCTGCGAGCGTATTTCCTCCGTTAATACTTCGAGTGGGCAGTTTATTGTCCGCGCTTCGAATTCGTCAAGATATCGTCGATGATACTGCTAAACGTTCTATGTCATTTATTAGTTCTGGTACTTAATTGATCTGTTATCTTTATCTGCTCGCTTCTGGCAATCGTTCATCTTCATTAGGCAAAGGCTAGACTGTTTTGTCATTCGTTTATTAGGGCGTAATGATTTGCAGATGCATACCGATGCAAGTAAGAGGCCATCTAAGAGTAAAGGGTGCTAATAGACATAGACCGTTTTGCAGTATCACCGCCGATATGCTACGGCCATAGCTAATTCGTCATTCCTAACATTGGCGAATATGTATTTTCACCATCTATTTGTCGACTTGAAAGCCGCTTTCGACAGTACTTTAAGGAGTTGCCTATACGCCGCGATGTCTGAATTTGGCATCCCCGCGAAACGTCCTTTGCTACTCAGCGGGGTTTCAGACAGGGCGACTTCATTTCATGTGATTTCTTTAACCTGATGTTGGAGAAGGTAATACGAACTGCAGAACTGAACCGCTCAGGTACAATTTTTTAAAAGAGAGTGAATTAAAATACAGCGACTCCGCTGGCTTGGTCAGTCGTTCTTATGGTCACCTAAACTCCAGCCCTGAAAGTTTTCAGCAGGGAAGAGGGATGCCCTCACTGCGATAGAAAGACCAAGTGGAGAATGAATTGACTTCACTTGGCACTTCCAATTGGCGTCAGTTAGCACAGAATCTCTTCATTGAGGTGAAATGTTATGTAAATTTTTGCAACTTGTAGCCATCACTCATCCGATGGCGTCTGTTAAAATTGAGCGGGAGTTCGGTTTAGGACGTACAAATGTATGAATGCAAGTATGACTGCAAACATAATAGGGGTATTCTCGAAATCTTGCAAAGCCGTTGCACGTTGCACGGATTGCATAACTTGCAAACACACAACAACAAAATACATCGGAGACAACATTTCCCATCGCTGCAAAACATGAAACGTCGAAACCCATGCATATATTTTGCAAAAAAGCATTACAAAATAAATGCGACCCTGTGCTAATTATTTTGTTGTAGGAATTGCTACATATTTCTCTCATTCCTCTCATCTCGCTCACTTCATTTTTTTTTCTGTCTCTTGTTATTGCATTTAATACAGAATTTCGCTGTTTGTACCTATACATATATGCTACCACTTTGCAATGGGGTGCTCTTGTACTCTTCGAAATTTGGAATAGTATTTTTGCATTTCGTGCAATCCGTGCATCGTGCAAGACTTCGAGAATACCCCTATTGTATACCCTGCAGAGCAATCTTTGGGTAGTAATTAAAAATTTTAGTCTACAACTACGTATATACATATCTACATACATGGCTCGATTTCAATAATTTTGCAAAATATCACGTCCTCAGTATCACTGCTTGTATTTTTGTAGACATATTTTTGAAAAACTAGTTGATATACTTACATTTTGTATTCGAAACGGACCCATAAATATACGCTTTCAAAAACATTTCGACTTCAGCGTCACCTGGCGACAGTAAACATATCCTATCTCGCGAACGTACCAAAATTTCATGGCAATTGGGTGAGCCATTTAGGAATCTATAAAAAAAAAAAATTTAAGTGCGCCTGGGTCACGCTGAAGAAGTGAAATTACGTTACATATTTCCATACTTCGCATACGTGACAATCTTACGTTTCACTGTGATACAAACAAGGAATACCATTTGTTTTCTTTAACTTTTTTGGGCCATTGTATAGCACATAATTAGCTCTATATTAATTGAAAAATTAAAACAATCGAACTGTTTGGTCCTGAAATATAAGCATTTAAAGAGAGTGTCGTTACGTGACGAAAAATGGAAGTAGATTTTTTCTTTTCCTACAAAATCGCAAAACTCTGCGAATTGTGGATGGCTATTTTCATGAAACTTATTTTAATATGATTTGGAGCAATTTTATTTGTTTTTAGAGTTTTTTGAATTAATGCAACTAGTTTAAATTTTCTTTTACAACCCCAAGTGTGAAATGTCACGTGACGTAGCGTCACGTGACATAAATTTCCATCGTTATATTTTTGTTAATATTGCTTTTAAATTAATTTTTAACGCAAATAAAACATAAATTTTATGTAGAATATACTTTATATTTTGACTTCAGCGCCAATTCAGGGTGAATTTGAGGGAAATAATGCATAGTAAAAATGAATACTTTATATTTTATTATCGTTTAAAAATGTTCGAATTTAAAAATTATATTTTCATACAAAATTTTTTACGCACGAATTTAACTGTTCACATCTGAGTATATATATGAGTGTACATACTCACCCCAAGCATTCAGAGCGCCGCTCTGGGAGCGGTGACAACACACACATTCATACATAGTACATGTGGTGTTGATTGATATTCAATATTTGAAAGCAAATTTATATGCCTGGGTGTAGCTGAGTGCGCAAAGATGCATGCCATAATTTGTTGATATCCAGAGATGGTCAGGGTTCGAATTCCACTGCAGGCAACGAGCAAGTTAAATAATTTTTTTTTAGTTTTTTTCTTGATTATTCACTTCACTTGCGCGGTCATTTTAATATGCGCGTAATTGAATTGAATATTTACCAATATACAGTACTTTCGTTGACGTTTATAGTAAGATCAATTACGTTTATATTTGATTTTAATATTTTTTTCCCTCAGTGTACATACGCCAAATTCATGCCAAATCGGACCATAAATACGGTTTTTCGAAATATCTCAACCTTGGCGCCACCTAGGAAGACCATTTTACGCAAACATGATTTTACGTACATAGCCAGTATATATTTTAAAAAGCAGACAAATCGGCCCGTAAATACGTTAGATATAAGATTTTTTTTTGTCGTGGTGGACCTTCCGATGGAAACATCCATATCTAATTTGTCTCATAACCAATATACATACATGCATCTGCTTTTGCTTAAGGTTATATTTCTTTTTATTTTTTTCTATCTAGATCCCTACCTCTACCCCCGTTTGTTCTAATTAAGTTTATGTTATTATATTTTTCTTTATCTCATTTCTATCTTTATACTTCACCGATAACAAAATCGATAGTAGCATTCAACAAACTATCGATAACAAAACCGATAAAAATATCGGTAGGAAAATCGATGACAAATTCGACAAAAATTTCGATAGGAAAATCGATAATAGTATTGGTAGCAAAAAAATTTATATCGATAAAATGGATAAAAAACTCGATAGTAAAATCGACAACAGAATCGCATAGAAAATCGATAAAAAAATCTATAAAAATATCGATAACAAAATCTATAAAAATATCGATAACAAAATTGGTAAATAATCGATAGCAAAATCTATAACTAATCGATAACAAATTCGATAAAAGTATCGATTACAAAATCGATAAAAATACCGATAACAAAACCAATAAAAATATCGATAACAAAATCGTTAAAAATATCGATTACAAAATCGATAGGAATATCGATAACAAATTGATAAAAATATCGATTATTATATCGATAAGTTCCGAAAGTATCGATAGAAACATCGATTATTATATCTATAAGTCCCGAGAATTCCGAAAATCTCTAAAATCCCAAAATAGTTCCCAGAATGAGTCTCTTTGTCTCTATCTTTATCATTTGATCTATAATTTCCTTTATTTTAATCTTTCTCAACATCATAATAGATCTAGCTAGGTCGTAGCGCTCATATGCCCTAATAATAATAATAATAACCTTTCTTCCTCTTTCTTCATCTTTACTTTTATCGGTACCGTCATCTTCATCTTTTTCTTTATATTTATCTTTGTTTTTACCTTTATGTTTATCATTTTCTTCATCTACATATTCCCTTTCATATTTGCACTTATATAAGTAAAGTGTTTCGATTTACCATTGGTCTTCACTTTTGCCTTTATCTTTACGTATCTTTGTTTTTGTTTTTATTTTTACCTTTGCCTTTATCTATGTACGTACTCACCTTTACTTACATTCTTATATATCTATTTTTCTAAGTTTTATTCTTTAACCTTATATTAGCAAGTTTTTATTAAACTAATACAATGTGCATACACTCAAGAAGGACTTGTTTCAGCCCCAACCATTTCCTTTGCACTATTTCCGTGTGCTATTTCCGTTGAATTTGCCAATTTACTCCCACTCAACCAACCGCCGCTAAAGAAGTTGCACTTCAAAAATGTAAACGATAACAAATGGGGGTATTATCTAACCTTTGTTGTAACTTTTGTCTAATGTAGAGAGATGTGGAAAAAACAACTTCGTTGGGCATTGCAATATGGAAAGAGATGGTAAGGATCATTGCATTCGTATGGATTGAGACCGTAGCAATTTAGCAACATAGATTTCTCTAAACTCGATCATAATTTGCTGCAAAAGTGTGGTAATCCAAAAAAAAAAATACTGACCGCCACCTCTCCTCTGTTGTGTAAAAATTTCATAGCTGTATCGATTAGAAGAAAATGTCTTTTTCTCGAGTTTTCGATTTTTTAGATTATCACACTCTAGCAGAAAATGATCGATGTGTACATAGTTCGGTTTTCTGCTGGTCCATATCCTGCAAAAATCCTTGGATCATGTGATACATTTGCGCCATATTAGGGTACATACTTACAAAATCCTCCTCTGTAATGCAGTAGCGAACCAACAGATCTCTTTACACCAGCTAATTGTTACTCCATAATTTCCCGTAGTTTAATCATCGTAGTCACTACACGATGTTTCTTGCCTGTGATGCCAAGGGGTAGGTACTCCATGGAGGAATCCCCTAGGCCGAGGACACGCAATGAGCGGCTTAACCCTTTCCGGTCAAATCCTTCCCTGATGAATATAAACATTTTTCCTATTAATTACAAGGTTCATAGTGCCTTATAATACCAAAAGTAAAGAAAAAATATTCAAAAGTTGTTTTGGGTAGCTATTAAGGCTACCTCAAATTTGTGCAATATACTGTACAAAAGTCCGCAAAGGAGTAAAAGCACTCAATAAACTCAATAAATATTTCACTAAGTTTGACGGAATAAAACTTTTATTTCATTGAAAATGAACTTATTTATGTACAAAATAATTGATTTTACTGCAGATATGTTGGAATGAATTTTTAAATATTTTTAAGTATTTTTAGTTAAGATTTGAATTGAAAAATTTTAAATTTTCTCCATGAAAAGAGAATTACATAAAGAAATTTTGAAAAATTTCAGATACAATTACAATATAAAATACAAATGACCCATTTTAATAAACCTTCCCGGTTTTTCTGCCTTCAGTAGATCAAGAAATCAAAAACCTACCCTTTGCTGCATTAACAGCGCACAATCTCTTCAAAAACCGCGGCAAAAACCACCCTGATTGCGTGTTCAACTGCAACCTTTGCGGACGTTTGTACAATATACTGTACAAGACACTTACAACCTTTCAGTGTAAATATACAATATATTGTACATTTTTTTTACCACTCGGAAAAAATATTTTAAATCATGATAGTTTAATTTTAGCATTTTTATATGATGAAATGCTTTTTATATTTCCATACTGTGTGCTTTTATTAGCGATTTTACTTGACTTTCACGTATTTTTTGTACAGTAAATATTATTTACATTTATATTTTTTGTACAACTTGCGTGTCACTGGAATTCTATAAAATGGTCTATTTTACAACGCTTGTTTAAATTAAATTCTAAAAATATTTTTAAAACGTTTTCGATTTTGAAATTAGTTCGAAACGCCCTATCTCAAACAACTTTTTAAAAACGTCCTATTCAGAATTTGGTTGAAGAACGCTCTATTTCAAAATTCGTTTCAAAAACGCCCTATCTCAGCTGCCGATGCAAAAACGCCCTATATCAGCACATTTTCAATAGGTTTTGAAGTGGGATAGGGCATTTTTGAATCGAATACTGAATTAGGGCATTCTTCAACCAAATTCTGAGATAGAGTGTTTTTTAATCAAATTCTGGATTAGGGCGTTCTTGAAAATTTTTTTGAGATAGGGCATTTTCGAACTGGCTGCCGAGATAGGGCGATCTTCCACTCAGCAGTCGATATGAAATCGCTTTGTATTATTGTTGTGAGCAAGTGCACATTTGTAAAATTTCTTTCAAATTCAAACTTCAAACTTAACATGAGAACAAAACTGTTTTGCTGATCAATTAAGTATATCTGCACACATACGACATTTTTTTCATACACTCTTAAATTTTGCTTGTCGGCAATAATGACTCCTTTATGCGAATTACGATTTTGAAGTCCACTAGTAAAATATATAGCTAATTTGCTAATTTCAGCACGAACCGTAAGTAACAGTTACTTTTTTCCAACAGTTAAACTTGGCCAGATATTTTTTAAGTTCGAAATAAAAGTCTTTCCGGATAGTAAACAAACCGCTTATCCAAATTAAACAAATTTGGTACCATGTGAAGGAGAAATTACATAGATTTTAAACAGAAATAACGATTGAAAGCTACCACTTCTATTTATATATTTTTTAATTTAAGAAATGCATGTACCTGACCCAAGGTTTGTTCTATGGTAATTAAAAAACATTTTTTATTTAAATATTTTTCAAAGCTGGCTTTCTCCTAATTTTCCTCATATTTCAGTTTTAAAGCTACTTTAGTCCTCTCTCAGTTGATACAAAACTTGTTTAATTTGGAAAAGCGGTTTGTTTATTGTTAGGAAAGGACTTTTAGTTTCGACTTAAAAATATCTGGGCAATTTATTTTGGAACGAATTTCCGTCATCCCTTGTCAAGTTTGGTTTG
>NW_023458555.1:52376626-52400601 GCF_013731165.1 Rhagoletis pomonella
TCGAAAATGAGGATAATCTACTTATATGTGAACCTAGTATAAGAAAATAAGTGCAAAATAAGAAGATGAATAATTTAATAAGAAAACCTTTTCGTTTTTGTCATTATGTATTTTGAATGAAAGAGAAGGACACATACGATTTTCCTGATGTTGTAAGCGAGTGTGCTACAAATATACTTAAAAACAAACAAGGCTGTTGAAAACAGCGCAGTCAACTTGCATTTCATCCGGTTTTTGAACAGGTGTCTGATTTTCGTTTTATGGTACGGTACATTTAAAAAATTAAAATTTTCCAATCAGCATTGACTTTCGGTCACTCACATTCATTGGATAAAGTTACTGTATCTGCTATCAGTTATGTGAAACACGTAGGTACTGGTTTTGTTTCCTTGGCCTATGTTTCCAAACAAGGCGATGCCGCGGGAAAATGGATGAAATGGTAACTGGGCCAATAATCGACACAAATCTGTAGGGGCACCGAAATTGCGCATATGGAAACTGTGCATTTAGACATTATTTCGGTTTCAACCGAAACTTTGTATGTATGCTTTATCTGGGTTTTTGCCATAAAGAAGTTCTGCGCAAAAATACTTCCGGTCCTCTTTTCCGGCAACACAGAAAGGAGAATTCTACTTAGTAAGGGTTATAATCCCTAAAGAATGAAGGAGGAGAAGGAGAAAGAAGGAGAGTTCTACTTAGTAAGTGTTATAATCCCTAAGCGCCTACGCAGAAAGAAGTTCGTTTTCATTTACGCACTATTTCGTTTTTTTTTTCGTATGCATTATTTCGGTTTTGAGTCGAAACTGTGCATTTATGCATTACTTCAGCTTTGTCATATGCGTTCAAGGCCGAAATGTAGAAATGTAGGATTTTATTTAGTTTTTTTAGTTTTGTTATGTACTTGATTTATTTACAATGTGCATGTCCAATTAAAGATATTAAAAAATACATACAGTGGTGAAAAAATTATAGCAGAACCACTTTTTTCCAAGTTTTAAAGTACTATTTTCGTTGCTATTTAATTTTGGTTATTTTTTTTATAAAAATATAGTTAATTCTTTAACAAAACCCGTGTAAATCCAAGTTTCCAAATTTGTGCAATATTAAAAAAAATCCACAAACTTTCGTACAAATATCGAGCTATTTAAAAATTCTAAAAAATCAATCCTAATTTTTAGCCATTTGAAACTTGTACTTTATTCAACTAGAATTCAATAGGCCACAAAAGAACACTCTCAGAATCTAATTAAAAAACTCCAAATTTTTACGAAAATTTGTTGATTATTTTATTGATTGTATAAATTTCTAAGACAGTGACACTTTATTGGTACATTTGTACAGATTTGTTCATTTTTATATTGCTCTATTGGTACCAAATAAAAAAAATTGGGAACATTTTTTTTTTGTCAAAAGGTACAATACAGCGATGTTCTATTGCAAAAATTTCAACGATTTTCAATTTTCGAGATTGGGATAACGAAAAATATTTGGGTATTCACACTAGAGTTGGAGAAACATCGATGTTTTTATATAACTACTAACATCAATGTTTTTTTCTCAACATCGAGGTTTGTGCCAGTTGCAGACCTATATTTATTTGGCGCGTAAAAATGTAAAAGGTAAAAAAGTTTCGGTTTTTCCGGCGGTATTACTAAACCTAGTATATTTTAAGACTTGTATCAAAATATTTCGGAAAAATATTAAGATTTACGTGAGCTGGACCGGTTTGAAAATACCTCTAAAAATTATGTTTTTTTATGAATAAAAATAGTTTCTTAAAGGATTTTTCGGAAAAAATCCCCTCAAATAACAAAACAGTTTAAGCTTAAAAAATCTACATAAACATATTTAAAAAATGTATCATCGGAATCATAATAATAAGATTTTTGATGCTACTTTTTTAACCTTTTTCAGAGATTTGTGTAAGAAAAACTTGAATAAATGCTGCAAACCTTTACCGATATATACTTGTGATGTATAAGTGGAAAGGTATTTTCTCACCCTTTTTATTTATTTGCAAAAACCCCATTCACGACCCAATTTTTTCCTTATCAAATATCATTACTTCTTAAATCAACATGGAATTACACTCGTTTATTTGACCTTCCTCTTTCATATTTTGAATGAGCTTATTCTCAAAGAAATTAAAAGCGTGAGAAAATATTTTACTAATGATACCTCATAAGTCAGTAAGTTGGTAAGGTTTTGACTGAGTTATTTAAGTTTTTCTTAAACCAGTCTTTGAAAAAAGTTCAAAAACAGCATCATAAATCTCATTATTATGTTTCCGTAGAAATTTTTTTTTAAATATTCTTATGCAAACTTTTTAAGCCTAACTGTTTAGCCATCTGAGGTAATTTTTTTTTTTAATATTTAAAAAAAACCTGTTTTTATTAAAAAAAAAACTCCATTTTTGGAGGTGTTTTCAAATCCGTCCACCTAACGTAAATCTTAGTATTTTTTGCGAGATATTTTGGTGGAAATCTTAAAATCTAATAGATTTTATCATTCCAGTGAAAAATAGTACTGATTTTTTTTTTGTATTGGGAGTGATGCAGTCTACTATATATAAGTTGACTATGATTACTCGGCCGTGCTATCATAGTAGCACAATGCCACTAAGTGCATTTTAAAAATTTCAGGCAATAGCTTCATGGAATTATCTATTATATTTTTTGTTGTTTGTGTGAAATATTTTATTTTTATCGGTATTTTTCTTTTAATTAAAATATGCTGATATAGAAGTAAAGAAACACATTTTGCCAGATCCAGAAATTTTGGAAAATAGGCGTGGCACCGCCCACTTATGACCACATATGGGTATCTCGGTAACTGTTCGTTCAATTTGTACCAAACTCGGTATGGTTATTGTGTTTTCCACAGAAAAGCAAAACGTTGACAATTACTTAGATAGGACTAAAATGACGGCAACATTTCATATAACGGTAAATTTCAGAAATGCTTGAAACTTCTATATTTCGAAATTTAGGGACGCTAATGTATTCAAAATTGATACCAACGACAAAACCTTGAAAATAAGTAACATTATTTGAAATTATGGGAAATGGGCGTGATACCGCCCACATATGACTATATAAGTTTGTCTTGCTGAACGTTCTATCGAAGATGTTTAAAATAGGGGTAAAACCACCTCTTCTTTCCATGTAGCGGTAGTTTTCGGAATACCGAAAAACATATATTACGTACTTGCGCCGGGTGTTTAATGTTCGGCTCCGCCCGAACTTCGACTTTCTTACTTGTTGTTGTTGGCTTAACAAACGCTGCTGACAGTCAACGATTACTGTCGTGGCTGCCGTGATATGGGTGAAATCGAACGTGTAGACCATTTCCTATGCCACTATCTGAATTGACGAGGCTCGTCCACGCTCGTTATGCCACTACCCTTTCGAATGCTTGGCTACACTGGATTCAGCTAGTATCTACGACTTTAAGCGCTTTATTAAAGTGACTAAGTGGTTTCACTTCTAAGGTAAGATGAGGGACGTAACGAGTCTCTAACATGACGATGGGCCCATGGTGACCTAAGTGTGTCCTTTTCCAATGCTGGATGAGGACAGCGAAGATCAACGAACTTAATGTAATCTTACTCCGCGTAGTGTCAACTTCGATGAAATGAAACCTCCTAACATCAGATTTCCGATCCTTTCGTTACTATCCTGAGGTATTTATTTTGATTATCGAATCGTCCTGAGCATAAGGATCTATCGTAAATTTCTGTTTTATGTAATTTCGTAATAAACTCCAATAAATTGGCACCACCCACTGTAAATTATTTCCACCAGCCTTCCGTACTATTTGAAGTTTCTTGAGTTGGCTTATTTTTAATACATATAATGTGGACAAGCTTCACACAAAACAAACAAACAAAAATGTTCGCAATCCATAAAATAATGCATTAGATGTATACAATTTATGAATGCACTTAAGGTTTTGATCAAACTTTTAGCCTCTTAGAAAAAGTCATGGTTGCCCTTCATTTTCTTTGAATCGCAGAGCACATGTTGGATTAAAAATTTTACAAAGTACATACCCTTTTCCCCGCACGTTAAACTAGAAAAACTGAACTTAGCAACTTTTAGCTCCAAGCTATAGCTATGTATACTTGTAAATAAGTAAAACTAAAAGGAAGAGGTGGTGCTTAAAACGCAAGCTTCCAATTGTTCAAAAGCAACATAAACAAGTAAGAAAGTCTAAGTTCGGGCGGAGCCGAACATGAAATACCCGGCGCAAGTATTAAATATATGTTTTTTCACCTTTCCAAAACCTTCCGCTAGATGGTAAGCCGGGGTGTATCAATTTTGAGTAAATTAGCGTCCTTCAATTTCGAAATATTAAAGTTTCAAGCATTTCTGAAATTTACCGTTATATGAGAAGCGGCCGTTATTTTAGTCCGATTTCAATAATTTTCAACGTTTTGCTTACACGTGGCAAGTAAAATAACCATACCGAGTTTGGTACAAATTGGTAGAACGGTTACCGATATACTTATATGTGATCATAAGTGGGCGGTGCCACGCCCATTTTCCAAAATTTTACCATAAACGTATTTCTTGGTAAAGAATTGTTGCAACCTTCAATTTTGAATAAATTAGCTTTGATATTTACTGATTTATCGAAGATTTTGTATTTCTCTAAATTACCGTTATTTGGGATGTGGGCGTGGTTATTGTCCGATTTTAAAAAGTTTCGGCGGTTTTTTATGCTGTACCAAGGCCAACAACTGTGCCAAGTTTGGAAGAAATTGGTGCAGCGGTTACCAAGATATACACATGTAACCATAAGTGGGCGTGGCTACGCCCATTTTCCAAAAATTTATAATATTCTTTTTTTCGTCCAAAAATTATTGTAAATATCAATTTTGAGTGAACTATCTCCAGTAGTTACTAAAATATCGCAGTTTTCGTATTTCTGAAAATTACCCTTATATGGGAAGTAGGCGTGGTTATTGAGCGATTTTAGAAATTTTCGGCCGTTTGGTATGTTGTGCGAAGGCCAACCACTGTACCAAGTTTGGAAGAAATTGGTGCAGCGGTTACCAAGATATACACATGTAACCATAAGTGGGCGTGGCTACGCCCATTTTCCAAAAATTTATAATATTCTTATTTTTCGTCTAAAAATTATTGTAAATATCAATTTCGAGTGAATTATCTTCAGTAGTTACTAAAATATCGCAGTTTTCGTATTTCTGGAAATTACCGTTATATGTGAAGTGGGCGTGGTTAAAGTCCGATTTCGCCCATTTTCAATACCAACCTACCTTGGATTAAGGGAAACCAACATACCAAATTTCGTTGAGATATCTCAATTTTTGCTCGAGTTATCGTGTACACGGACGGACGGACAGACAGACATGGCTTAATCGATTTCTTTTTTCAACCTGATCATTTATGTATACATTTGTCTATATCTATCTCGATTCGTTTTGGCTGTTACAAACAACCGTTATGTGAACAAAATTAATATACCCCTGTGCACAAGTGCGCTCGGGTATAAAAACGACAAAAGTCGTTGCAACACCTTGAAAGCAGTAATGCAACTCTTGTTCGAAAATACCTACATAAATATGTATTATTTATACCCGTAGTAAAGGGGAAATCGAGTTGAAATGATCTGCATGCACGTATATAGGGGCTTTTTTTTAATATATATATGTATGTATGTATGTAAAGAGGAGAAACAAATGCCTTTTTTGTGTTTAATGCTTTTTATACTTTTTGATCCGGTTTTTTTTGTTGCTTTGCTTGCAACGCAATGCACTGATGCAACAAGAAAATATATTTACATACTTATACTCCCCAGTGGTGAGTTTTCACTTGACATCGAGAAGAATAATTTTCATTTTCGATCTTCGAAACGGTTGAAAGAGATGCTGCCGGTAAAATTTTAAGCATGATAAGGTATCCCACTCTCTTAGATAGCCATTAAAGAGATTATTTTTTGAATTCATAACATTTATTCATATGTTATGCATTTGAATATGTGTAAGAGAAATACTTAGTAATGTAAAACTTGTTTCATACCCAATTAGAACTCTTATCTTATTTTTAAACCTTAGTTAAGCGATTTTTTAAAGTAGTGCGGAAATACTGTGTATAGTATTTAATTCAAATGAAAGTCATATTTGCATTTATTTATATAGTATGGCGCATATCTACATGCACCTACAGATATAAATCGTTTTTGTTAGAAAATAGTTGGCGCTTACATCCTTTGGTAGCCGTTTGGACAAGTTTCTCCCTCGACTTGTGATGTGCGCAATAACATGCACACATCAAACCTTCAGTGCTTCACCAGTTAATATCATAAATCAAAGCTATAACGTAATACAAGGGTAATGGAGGATCTTTTACACCAATTACTTGTAGTATGTTAATGTGTTGTTTTGTTTAGACAATCAGCCCTACAGGCTTGGCGAACTTCGTCTTGGGACAGGGAACAGTGATCCAACCTTTGATGCAATCATCATGGGTAATGAAGCACATTTTCACCTAAACGAATACGTTAGCAGGCAAAACTGCAGCCACTGCAATGAAAAAACTATGCGCACACAACGAGTCACTGTTTGGTGTGGTTTTTGGGCTGGAGGAGTCATCGGACCATACTTCTTTGAAAACGATGCGGGTAACGGTGTTGCGGTTTCGTGTAAAGATGACAAACATTTTACGGCCGGAATTAGATGACTTGGATTTGGACAATATGTGGTTACAAAAGGACAGAGCGCATGAAACAATGGCATCATTGCGAACGTCTGCGGTCTTAAATATTACATCACCTCATAAATAAATACAGAATGCAAACTTTCCTGATTATCAAGCTATGTGATTACAAAATTATTTACGTCTTCTTCAAAATTTTCTTTTTGATTCGGAAACGATGCTAAAGTATCTACTTAGATGCATTTCTGCATCCAAATAAAATTTTGAAAAAAAACGCAGCTTACGTTTTTTTCGGGCCCCATCTAGTTTCTAGTTTTACCTCTAATTTAGTAAACGGTTCGAAAAACATAAGTGCTACTATACGAGTATATCTCTTTAACGAAATATGCAACGCTTTGCACACTGAAAATAAAATCTGCGTAAATATAACGAAAACGTGCGTACATTTTACGAAAGTTTTCGTCGTTTTGAGCCACGAACGTTTTCGTTGATTGTACAAAACCGTTTTCGTACATACTACGAAAATATGAGACATCAGATCTTAGTACATTTTACGAACATATTCGTTCTATTTACGAACGAATTTCGTACTACTTACTAAAGAATTTCGTACAATTTCTTTATTTTGCTACGAAATTTTTGTAAAATGCACAAAATAGTTCGTATATTTAACGAAATTATTATCCTAAAATCTGCTGTTGTTTCGTAGAACTTCCGATTGCTTGCATTCACCACACTGACAACACAAGACTTTTATTTTCTTTTTATTCCTAAATTTAAGTGTTTTTCTTTAACAAAATGTTTTGCAATGTTTTTATGTGGAGGTACTTGGCAGATTCGTAGCTTCTTCGATGTTTGTTTCCTTTCTCGACTATAATGAAACGCAAGTTTCAGTGAAAAGTCATACATGTACTTACTTTTAATTTCATTAAGTAGTGCTCCTGGCTTGGGCTTGCCGTTGATAGCTAACTGATGAAATTGGCTATTTATGAAGTCCCACATTGCAGAGCAAGGCTCAGCGTGGGCGATATTAAAAACATTGTATGCTTAAAAGCATTCATCCACAGCTTTAACTTTTAATTTTATATTGTGTTTTTATCCAGCAAAAGCTTGTGAAAACTTTTAAAATTATATTATACGTCTCACAGTAGCCAACCAGTAGTTTCGCAATGACACGCGATACATAAAAATATAATGAAATATTAAACTGATGGTTATTTAGTATATTGTACGAAAATATTCGTCTGTTGTACGAATTTAAAAAAATGTTTCTGCATTTGTTCTATGTACGAAAGTATTAAGTAAATTGTACGAATACAGAATTGTAGATTTCGTAAATGTTAAAACCATACGTAAATATTACGAATGCCTTCGTACAATATACAAAATTATTCGTACAGAGATTTGTTCAGTAATTTACGAATGTGTTTCATAAAATAAACGTAAGATTTCGTAAATTGTACTGAAAAAAGGCTTTACGAACGCCCTTTCGTTATATTTACGAATGGTCCGTAAAATCTTGTTTCGTTGTGAAAAATGTGTTCGTATTATGAACGAAAGTTTCGTACATTGTACAAAAACCAAGAATACGAAAGTTCTTCGTAGCACTTTTACGAAATTTTATTTTCAGTGCAACCACGCTTTTGTTTACATTAACCAAACTTTTGGGTGTCGATGTTTTCGTTTGAATACGTTTATGTTCTGCACTTCACAGGTGCTTTTTCATAATTCGGAGATACAAAACAAAAATTTGTATTATCATTCTAACAAGTTGCCTCTGACGAGATCTGAAACCGCAAGCACCTCTGCACACTTAGCTGCCGCCGCCTTAAAAAATCTGCCTTCAAATGTTCAACATGAATCATTTTTATTCGTTGTTTGATTTGGTTCTGCACTTCACAGAGGTAATTAAGAAAAAATAAAAACACAAAAAAATAAAAACTATGTATCGCGGTGACGCCATTCGTACTGCTGGAAGCCAACAAATAACAGCCATACATACATACATACGAATACGAATTTGTTCTCAACTGTTCAACTGGAATCACATTTCTTACAATTGGTTATTAACCATGAAAAAACCAAACCCTAACTTGGTTGAAAAAGCCATTGTGCTTTTGGCTCAGTGTATAACAGCCATACATACATACGAATACGAATTTGTTCTCAACTGTTCAACTGGAATCACATTTCTTACAATTGGTTTATTAACCATGAAAAAACCAAACCCTAACTTGGTTGAAAAAGCCATTGTGCTTTTGGCTCAGTGTATCGATGGTTGAGTGGAAGATACCCAAATGCAATGTTTTACATGCTAAAATCTTTTTGTTATCTAAAAAATTGCGTTGATTTTTTGATAGTTTTTTTGCTGACTGACCCACGCGTTTTTTCCATATAAAAAATGTTCAGATTTTTTTTTATATGAAAAAATGCGTAGGACAGCAAAAAAAAATTATCTAAAATCAACGCGAATTTTTAGACTTCTGAAACTTGCACATTATTATACTAAGATTTAATGGGCTATAAAACTGCATACCTGAATTCTTTTTAGAAATTCGTATTAAAAAGTTCGCGATTTTGCTGATACTTTCCAGAATTTTCTTAATTTTTGTACACAGTATCATTCTTGGATTTAAAAGGGATTTGCCAAAACATAAGCCACATTTTAAAATAAAATTACCATAAAAATTTTAGCATGTAAAACGTTGCGAAAAATAACAAAAAAGAGCCGTACGCTCAATTTTGGGAGTAACAGTATGTATTATCACTAGGGCAACCCAAAATATGCTCCTAAAAACAAATTTTAAGCGCCTAAAATATGCCAATAAATTCTAAATATATGCTCTACAAAATGCTTTTAAAATCATTATAAGCCATAAGATATGCTTTTAAATTTCATTTATGTAGTATGTGCATGCCCAAAAAAAGCTTTAACTTTATTTGCAGCATCGAAAATGTTCTAAATTTCATAAAAGTGTATATACATAAATATTTATGTTTAATAATTCATATTTTTTCAATTTGTTTTTAAAAGATACTATGTATGAAAGTACATGGAATCTAATTCACAAATTGTTTCACACAGGAATTCATACTGTGCATGTTTGTAGATACATATGTACCCTGCAGTGGAAAGTACTAGTCGGGGGTTTTGGAGTTAAATACCGGTACCTAACAAATCTACCACCAATGCTTCCTATTGTCGCATTTAACATGGAGTTGTCCTAGGAGGTGACAATTGCCTCCCTCTACGTAACTTTGCCCTGGTACTTGCAGTAGTAACACGTAGCCTGTAACCGAACCACGTTTTGTATCTCGCTGCGTAACCTGGTACTAGTAATAATAAAGGTATCCATAACAAAACACAGTTACTTGCGTTTGATAAAATCTTTGTTAATTGCTTGCCAATCGAAATTATAATGGCGCGCCATAGCGGCTCAGCGTCGGGACAACTCATCTGTCAAGAGCGAAACATATAAATATGTAGTATTATCTTTCTCATACATAAAAAAATTAATATAAACACGATGTGAACGTGCACTTTGATATTTATTTAATTTTCGACACAATGTTACTATATTGTTAATATTTCAGAAATTTTTATTATTAGTTCTAAACCTAACAACGCAGCACAAAGTATTCGAAAATATGCATGTACTGCAAAATATGATGAAATATGCATTTATTGCAAAATATGGTAAAATATGCTCTGAGAAATATATCTCAAACTTTATATTTTTTGGAAAAACGTTTAAGTATTTAATCAGCGTGTTGCTAACATGTCAAACAAAAAAAAAACATATTATTTTTTTAAGTATTAACGACAGCCCGTAGAGTAGGTTGAGTTAGTTTAGGTTAGGTTGTATTGACTGCCCTCATCCAGCGCTGAAAAGAGGCAGACTTAGGCTTCCATGGGACAATCGTGATGCTATATTAGGGACACCTTGCGTCCTTTCTCTTACTTTAGATAAACCTAATAATAAAACCAGTTTGTAGCTACTAGCTGAATATAGTTCGCCCAAACAATCAAAAGAATTATTGGGGCCCTTGGGGTACGATGTTTTCGTCTTTATAGCCTCATTTACATATTTTTTAACAGAAAAGCAGATGAAAATTAAGCTCTGAAATGTTTGTTGATTTTGTTTCTGTGCTGCAAACCGATTTAATAAAGGTTAAACTCTGTTCCCCCTTCGAAATTTCTTCATTTAAATGGCTGGTGCTGAAACTGCATTTGGAGATAATGAATTTCTGCAAGAAAAATGTCGATCGCTTGACTACATTGTAACTATTTTCGTATGTCAGACCATTATTCCCTCCACAATAAACTGTCTCAATACCAAGAATTAATGAACAGTTGCTACAATTACCAGCTCAACTGCAGCTTTTCCAAGTCGCCGACACTAATCATAATTCTAAAATATTTTCGCGCCATGAAGTTGCGGTTGGAATGCGGAAAGTCTGAGTGAACACTATCAGCGCATATGGGTGTACGTATGTACACACGTACATACATAAGTGTACAAATGTGATCCAAAGTAAAAGTGAGCAGCAACTGAGCGTGCAGCAGTGCATCCTGGAGGCATTTCGTACTCAATCGTCGCTTGCAATCAGTGGCGGTGAACAAGATTTGCAGTTGGTATAGATGCGCCAGTCATGAAATTTAACATTTGTAAAATTTAAAAAGTTGTAAGTTTTCGTTATTTATTATTGTTTTTGTAATTTAAAAATGCATTTCCTTAACTAGCTGGCGCTGCTACCAGAGCTGTTGCATGTAAATTCATTGTCAGCACGCGCCAAACAAACACCCGTGACGACCGTAGTCACCAGCAGAGCTTCCAAATTCTTTTTTAATAAAGCGTCCAATTCCAAAAATGTGTCGCCCAAAATCCTTTATTTAAAATTATGATGATTTTTTCAAGCAAACACTTTTATTTATTTTTTCAATAGAAGATCCATAAAAATGTCCATAGTAGATACTCCGGTTTAGTATTTAGTATGACGGGCGCTTTGGCTGAGTGTTTGGAGGTGCATACTACTACTCGGAGGAGCCTGGTATCGATTCCTCCTATGTAGCAGTAGGCAATGACAAGTCTGCGAGTGTACTTATGCCATGAGAAAGCTTCTAGTAAAATTCATTTGCCTTTGCGTAAATCTCTAGGCCCCGCCATTATAACTCGTACCACAAATTGAAGAAGAAGCTTGGCCTAAGACTTAGAAATATTGTTAATATTACTATGGTGTAATTATTATTGTTTACTATTCAATAAATAATTCCAAGAGGTAGAAACTTGTCCAGGTTGAAAGCGCAAACGTACCACCAGGGTGTTTTGCAACAAATGCTTTCCTTATCGTTCTGAAGTAAGCAATTGCAAAATAATAACTACTACATAAAATATTTGCGTTAATTGGTATTGAGGTACTTATATTCAATTCATTTCTACTTAAAATTTCCTCGAGGGATTCCAGCTCTTGGACTCCACTTGTGTCAGTGTCGTAAATCGAATTATTCAGTTTCGAAAGCATATTGTTGGTTAAAAGCAGTGATTTAAGTACAGCAATAATTATGCACTTTCATATACGGTCTTCGTCAAATTAATTATGGAAAAAATCGTTCCACATATGCATTTCAATGCCTACAATGTAAATGCTAGTTTACAAATACTTTGAAATATTCTCTCCCCTGATGCTGTTTTCCTTCCATAACCTAACTTCCAAAGGTCCTCAACGTCAAATAGTAGCCATTCCGAAAATCGCCCAAAAAAAGCGGTAAAAAAGTAGAAAAATAGGTCATCTATTTGGCGGTAAATCTCGCAGCCTGGCAACACCGGCCACCACAACAACTCCGAACTGAATAATAACAGCAAACATACAATTGCAGTGAATTGTTTGTAATTTGTGGCTGTCGCCAGTGGCTAAATTATCCCTAAAGTGATAATCAGGAAATTACAGTTTTCTACTGTCCAAGTGTATGTATGTACATACATATGTATATGTGAATGAGATCGTGCAGAAGATTTACATATATAGATATGTATGTGCATAGAAGATGCACTTGATATGGTGAAGCACGTGCGCTGGTGCAACGGCTTGTGCGTTGACTTAAACGCCAGTTTAACCAGTTGCAATCGTTCGGTCGCGCCATCACTTAATCCGCATCCCTATGCAAGCACCAGTAACACTAGCTTCTAATCTAACCCGCACTTTTCATTTTCTTCTCCCTGTACTTCGCTTTGTTTGTCTAACGCTGTCGCATCTTTGGCCAGAGTGGCCTATCGAACGATTTTATTAAATTAACCCGTATTTATTCCACGTTTGCTCTTTACACCACCACGGGACGCGATACCGGTGCGATTGTTTTCATCGCTGCTCACTTCTGTTTTACTTTCCTTTGATCATACATATGTATGTAAGTGCAACTGAACGAACGGTTTATGTACATTTACATGTATAATATGCACAATAAATCGAACTACATAGTAACTCTTTAACTTTTAATCATTATTAGTTCTATTATCAAAAAAATTTACAAGTATTTAACAATTATTTTACGATTTTAAATTTGCGATTAATAATAACATTGTTCGGAATTCGGCTGGGAAATTAATGAAACCAAGTTTTTCTGAAAGTCTGGATTGTATATAGAAATTTAATTTCTTACTTTTCGCGGGTTCTCGATTTTGTTATTTTTTTAATTGAAGGTTGGTGGTCGCCGAGAAGCTCTTGAAATAATTAAAATTTATTTGTGTTATAATTACCAACCCATTATAAAACCATCCAAACTTCTTTCGGGTGGACAAAAATTTATTTCATAATTTTTGAAGGTTTTCTTGTTAAAAAAAATCAAGTACTAAGAGTCAATTGGCGTTCTGCGTTATTGTGAAGTAAAGTTAAAAGTATCAAATTAACACCGAAATAAATGCGGTGTAAATGTGTTATTTTTATGACTTCGCAATAACGCAGAACGAGAAATGACCTCTGTTTACAATGTAAAGCAATGTTGGACACTTCACTGGCACGTGTACCAAAGATTTTAAAAGTTTTTTAGCAATTTGTATACGGCAGGCATAAAATAAAAGCTTTCGCTGGCCAACACTGATGTAAAGACATCAATGAATTCAGTGTATTGACCAAGTGTGGAAGCATCTGTTAAAATTTAGTGTGAACGAATGGCGTAACGTCACACAGGGGAGAGAAACTTGACCAAGTTCTTAAACTAGAGTTCATTCGGATATAAGACCAAAATACAATACCGCAGTTGGAGTGGCAGTGACAGTGTTTAAAATCAGCTGTTGCAAGAATTTACAGGAATTTGCCAGAAAGCGTTCCCGTACTCGGTTCTCTGGCTTCTTTTGCCTTTTGACAGTTTTACAGGTTTTAATCCAGAAAAGTTGGGGAACGCTAGATATTATTTTCAGTTACTGCCGCAGCAAACACAATACGGCGTTGTCAGTGACATTCCCTTTTGTTTGTTTACATTTTTGTTGTTACCTTTGAGGCTTCAGTGACATAAATAGAAGTTGGCTGCGTTTCATTTATGTCAAACTCAACATGCGAAGTTTGCTGCGGTGAAGGCAGTGAATTTAGAATTTGGGCTAAACTGAGCAGTACTGCGTATTGTATTTTGTGCTTAAGATCTGCAGCTAATGTTGCGTTGGCGTCGCTTCAACAGCTTTTTACGAATTAGAGATGGGCAACGGCCGGGCTTTGGGCAGGGGCCCGCCGGGCCGGGCTTGAAATTTTATGCCCGTGCCCATCTCTACTATGAATACATGAATTCAAATGCAGCAGCCCACACATCCAAAATTCCAACGCAAAGCAGAAGGGTGCGTCGTTCTTCAGCTGTTGCAAATAAATAAAATTCAGGCAAGAAATCTCTTTTTTTATCAAATTTTGATATGAAATCCAAAATTTAAAAAAAGTGGTGAAAAATTGTTGCCTTTACTAATGTCAAGTAAATTAAACTTTCAGCTTCCGCAGCAGAAGAGAAAAAAGAAAGACTGCCTCAAGGCATCCTTGTCGATTAAGGTATAAATAAAAAAGGAAAGTGTTTGGTATTTTTTGGCATTTGATTATTAATTTTTAGGGTGATAATCGAGAAAACAGGTTTTTGCACTTAAATAGCGTAAAAAATTTGCATTAATGCCTGTTTTGAATCCTTTGCATACATTTTCCCACTATCCACCAAGATCCATTACTCCCCTTCAGGATATACATATGAGTTAAATCAGAGATAAAATCTGAACCATTATGCTCATCTTCGATGAAAACACCACTGATACATTTATCTATATACTTTTTACACGTTTTGCAAATCGGTTCAACAATTTTCGAAAAATAAGCTTTTGCATCGCCCCTTTTAATTTGCAGCAAAACAATATGCATACCATCAAAATCAAGAACAAGTAGGGATGAAACGATACTAGTAAATACAAGTACATACTCGATACTTTTCGTCCCATACCAAGTAATTTTGTACTCGATACTTTTGAACCGAGTACTGAGTAGGTATCGGAAGAAAGTACTTATATCGAAACCCGATTCAGTGACAATTTTGTTCCCGGACTTTTATTTTTTAATCTAATTATTATTGTGAATAGTTAAAAAATTTCGGCCGTTTAGCTGCCAATGAAAATCACAAGAAGTCTGCAACGTAGAGGTGACGCCAATTTTAACAATTCTATGAAAAAGGGCGCGCGTTCTATTTCATTCGTAGCGAATGAACCTGCACATTGGATTGAACAGCACTCGTTGACTTCCGCTAAAGTTTAGCATAAAATAAAAAGTAAGGGAAAATAAAATAAAATATTGGAAGTGCCATAAAAATCGACTTCTCAATTGGGCAGTGCAGTGTAAGAAAAAAGTCCACCGAACAGGGTGTCCATATTGTTTAAAAAAAGAGCGCAATTTCTGAAAATAAAATCGCCAAAATTCGCAATTTTTTTTTTTAATAAAATTGATGATAAATCGATTTCAAATCTTTTATTTTAAAAATCAGATCTTGTTCTAATATAGTGTTTAAAACCAAAAACGAATATAATACCCTCAGAGGGTAATAATAAATAAGACAAAACACTTATGTATATAATAGTGATGTACAAACAATATTGGTTTCAACATATTTTGCAATAGGACTGCGCAATTATTAAATTTATTAGAACTCATATTAATTGATTAAGCACACAATCCGCCTTTAAGAGCTCGGCGCTAAAAATTTGATAAAAACCTATAATAAGGCGAGATCAGCTATTTCCATAATTTCTTCAAAGTCACCTATAGTGTCTGAATGATTTACATTTCTGTTGTTGTCATATACTGAGCTATTCAACCTTGATAACATACTGTTTGATATTGGAAACGTTTTGCAGCAGAAACTATTAGCCTTCATATAACACTTTATTCGAACTATTGAATTAAGGCTTTCCAACCTCACCCTATTTCGAATCTTAGTTTTTGTTGAATTCGTTACGGAAAAAACGCACTCAACAAAAGCATGTGAGTGCGGCAAGGATAATAATATGAATTTACTTATATTTCCAAACGTTTTATTTCTTCAGAGTCGGATGGAATTGTTCTGAGAAAAGTTATTCCGTGGGAAAGTCAAAATGTTTAAATATTCAGTTTCCACTGCTTTTCTTTCCTTCAAAGTCAAATAGTGAATTGGCAGGTCCCTGAAACTCGCCCTCTTGTGATTCACACACTTTTATGGTGACAAAATCAAAACTTTTTAAAATTATTTAATTGACTAGGTAATCATTTTAAAAATTCTTCGATTTTGGTTGGCGATTTTTTCACAGTTTTTAATATGCTTCTTAAGTCAAGTTTATCACGTAGTTATTAGCCTCTTCTGTAAAACTATCGTAGTACACTAAGTTTTGTATATTTTTATAATTAGAAAAAATTTAGTTGAATGGAAAAAATCGCCAGAAATCTATGAAGAGAAAATCTCCCACTCATATACATGGATAGACCAAATGTCAAATGGTGGTATGATAAAACCTAAACCAGATATCCTTGTGGACATAAAGAAACTGGGAGTAATTTTTAATAAATTTAATGGAAAAGAAATTTCGCATTGCAAAAATTTAATAGCTGAACTATTGAAGTTAAGCCCCGATGTAAATTTAGAAGAAAGAATCAAATTTTTTTTTTTTAAATGTCGTATATTCTCTAGAATTAAGTATTTGAATAAAAAAATAAATGCTCAAAAACATTGGGCTAATAAAATCAAGAAAATTGCCAAAACGGTTTTATAAATAAATGTGTAATTTTGAGTAAGTAGATATGCATTTCCACACTTACATTAAACGAAAATACAAAAACCAAAATGAAGCCGATTTTAATGTGATTTTAAATATTTTCATATTTACAAAAACTTTCATTTCATAGATATTGGCGCGTATTCATAGTCCAGCAACTAAGTCGAAACTAACAAAGTTGCATCTTAAATTCAAGTACCAACATAAAATTTTTCTCTATTCATAGTCGCATTTCAGACTTCTACTAAGTAGTTTCGACTTAGTTTACGATATAGCAAAACGAGTGTGAAAATGTATAGATTTTTCTTTACGATATTTTGGAAAAATTACATTTTTATTAAATAATGTCAAGTTTGATCATCCGTTTATGTAATTTTTATTTTCATTGCATGATTATGCAAAAGAATAAGGTATCATTTTCTTGTTAATTGTGTGAAATAGCCAGAACAACGGCAGTGATGTGAAGTCGATGTTTATCGAAAGCATGCTGTGAAACATACAAATAGTAGATATCTAAATGTTATGCACAAATGTACTTTAAAAGAACTAGCGTGAAACTGACTTTTTATTTGAGAATTTATCTAAATTATTCCAATTATAAAATTGTGATGTAGCTTTATTCGAATTGTAGTACGCATTTAATTTCATCTTCCGGTTAAAATGGATCGATCTTTGTAACTTTTAATTAGAGATTATTTAATATTATCAAAATCACCCTTAATTTTTACATATTTCGTCTGTTTTCCCTTAATTTGATAAAATACTTCTTTCTAGTTACGACTTAGTTGCAGCTGCAGCCGAAACTAAATTTTAAGTTGGTACTTAGCCAGAAAAGTCGAAACTAAGGCGACTATGAATAGCTTTAGTTGTGACTTAGAATAGTTTCGACTTAGTTGAGTGTTAAATATGACTATGAATATGCGCCATTGAATTTTATCAAATATGGTACATGCATAACAAAGGGCTAATTTCTTTGCTTACGTTTTTTGACATTACAGTCAGGTATGAGAGAGCTCGACTGAATTGTCTCTTCTACCTTGTTGAATATGCCTTGGGTGGAATATGCCAAAAAAATATTGATTGAAAATGATTTATGTAAGACAATTGATATTTGAGCGTAAACTATGAATGAGAAAAGTTTCTTAGGAATAACGACACACTTTTTAGAAGGAACAGCCATGAGAAATTTTAACAATTTAGGTTGAAAAGTATGCTCGAAAAAATCTAAATTGTTCTTATGCACTGCATTATCAACACTTTCCAGTGATGTAGGATTTTTCTCTATTTAGGTAGCAATTTGGACGAAGCCGAAACATCGTTATCGACTCTCTGTTATATGTACGGAATTAGTGTTTACTAGAGATGGTGAAAACGGCTATAAGTCCTTCTCTCAACTTCTGGTAGTACCACTATAAAAGAATGTATGTGTCCTCAGAGACCAATGGTAGATATACGTGATAATTTTTAGCCGTTTCCCTACTTCTGTTATGGGCCTTTTTGACCCTGATTCGAATAAATAAAAGTGGCAGTAAGAAATTTAAAAATGTATCACAAATAGATTCAGCGAGTTATTTTACTAAGTCACCGAGGGCACAAAAATTCGATTATTATTATGTATGTATGTAAGTTCGTAGCAGACTTAATCGAAACTATGGGAAAGTTTGGCTATACATATGTATAGAATTTTAGTTTCCTCGGCAAGTAAAATACTATGAATACACGGTTAAAATGTTGGTTTTAATTTTAAACTTTTTGGACTACATATATGGCCAAACTAAATTCAGTTTCAAATACAAACCTTTCAAGTTAAAAAAAAGAGAGCACATGTATAGGGCTTAGAATTGAAACAGTTTGGTTTAAATTTTAAACCCTAAAATTTTCATAATTAAAAATAAAAAATAAAAAATCTTAAATTGCATGCTCCGTCTGATGGGGATTGAACCCGGACAACCTGGATAGCAACCAATTGTATCAAGCATCTTTGCACACTCAGCTGCAGCCACGCATGCATGTCATCAGATTACGCTGTGTGCAAACATTTTCTATTTCGGTTTAGATTTTAAACCAAACTTTCTATATATATAACCTAGCAACTAGAATTAAAACATTTTGGTTTGATTTTTAAACCACGAACTTTTTGGACTAAAATGCAAACCAGAATATATTAAAAATTTCTTAAACCTAATGACTGGTTTAAAAAGTAGACTATAAAAGATTAAAAAAGGCAGTAGTTCCAGCGCGGTTTAATTTTTTACCGTGTACCACTTCTTTAGAACAACTAAGCGCCATTTTTTATTTACTTTTTTAAAAAGGGTTCTTAAAGGTAAATTTTTCATGAAAAAAATTTCCCGCTTAATTTTAGTTACTATGAATCCCCCATCACCACCCAACTTTAGATAATGTCCCATTGTGATGAGAGCGAACAAAAAGGATTCGACTGCCTAATAAAATGGCTGTTCCACTGTGTTATTTACCAATAATTTATTTATCATGATAATTATTATGTAATAATATCAATAATTTTATTACACTTTTACAAGTATTCATTCAGCTTATTCTTAAATACTTTATTTGGATTTGAATTTCACACTTGGCCGGTCTTTGATACCTCCAAATTGAAGTTCTCATTTTTCCTTTCGTTTTGGGTTATTGAAAACTTGCAAGTACCAGTAAAAACTTTTTGGTATAAAACGCGTTATTAAGGGTGCACGCACTAAGGAATTTTTAAATTTTTTTGTTTGTTTAAAAACTTTTTTTGTTTACTTGACTCAGTGTTTCTCAGAAAACTTTCTGACAAGTAAATTTAGAGGGGGCATGATTAATCAAATGCTCAGCGTCAATAGAGTATTTATTTTCAAAACAATATTTAGTCTTATCGAATTTTCTGCTTTGATTAATCGAACAACTAATCGATCAATTCCGAAATTACCATTGAATTAAACATAAATAATGGTAACTCTGCTTGTGAGTAAAATAACTTTGCAACTTTTAACGTTCAACTGATTACAGTATGGTTGTTCACAATTGCCTGGTTATTTGGGTTTGTTTTTATTTTAATTTTATATTATATTATAACAATAAAATACACTACGGAATAATAATTTGTAACCAGATAATCTGATAACCAGGCAAGTGTGAACAACCCCAATGTAAAGATATTACTACATTACATTACTGCTTTTCATGTCGGAAAGCCGAAACACATTAAAAACCGAAAATCATTGCTCTAACCTCCGCCAGACAAAGTACTTAAGACATTTAAAAGGTTTAAAATAACTTATAAAAAACGGCAAAAGCAGATCAAATTTTGCCCAGGTTTAAATTGATCTTCCATTCAATTCTGCATAAATTCTGTTTACGCATTAGGCTTGTAAATTTTAATTAATCTACATACAACTCCTCCCCAACCATTGCACTCTGCCACAAATGTGTTGCTCATCGACACAGATTAACATTTATTTTCTAAGATTTAATCTGCATTGCATGCCACAAGGTAGGCTGCAACATACAAATATTTTCACACTCCACCAGCGACTTTCTTCACAATCGACGTGCGGACATGATTTGTGTTCATATAAAAAATAAATAGAAAAAAATGCCAGTACACTCAGGCTAGGATAAGAAGGCGAATGAATTGCTTGTAAACTGGGTGAGTGTAACTAAATGGTTGATCTAGTGGCCAACAGCAAGTAAACTGCAAATCCTGTTTTATGTGTTAATTTTAATGTTACAAGATTTTGTTGTTAAATTGCTCTTTTAAATAATTGATCAATTAAATTAGTTACCAAGAAGAGTAAATGTGTGCACTAGATTATCAAAAATCAGTGGAATGGAATTAGGTGTAAGCCTCACATATCTGTTATATCTACATACATATATGCATGTGTGTACGTACCATACGTATCCTGCAGAAAAATTCAGAGATAGTCTGACAAAGTGCTAGTTGCGTCCTAAAATTTTCAGAACTGCCTCTGCACTACTGCAAAACGGCTGCAAAGCGAGACAATTGAAACCTGCGCTGTGCTAGTGCAGATTAATATACACATGTTCTTACATTGTTGCGTGCAGCTTAAATATTGTAAAGAAATATGAAATTTAATAGAAATAAAACAAGAGTAAATAAAAGTAAGTAAAGTATGTAAAATAAAAGAGGGAATATAATAAAATGTTTAAGCAAAAAACAAAACCGACTTCAGTACTCATAAAAAAATTTAAGAGTGCCGCTAATTTCTTCATGATCCAATGATCGGATCCGAACCAAATTATTATGAGACCACCACCCTTCCTAAAAAGAAATTATAGAAATCTGTTGACGTGGTCCAAAATTATGCGGTAACATATATAAAAAACATATTCGGCGAATTGATAACCTCCTATTTTTTTGAAGCCGTTAACCAAAATCGAAATTTAAACGTTTTTTCGCATGAAAAACTTAGTCTCAGATTGGACAAACATGGAACCAGTTCAGAACGAGTTCAAAAGTTCTGCAGAGGGGTCAACCAGAGAACCACTATCATCCCTTTTCAAGCAAGTTCGGCGTGAGTACTGAACCAGTTTGATTTGATGCAGGTTAGGGTCAAACTGCACCATTCGGCAACTGAATTTAAGCGGAATTACGCGGCATTTCACGAAATTGTTTCCATACACTCAGGGAAAAAACGGGATAAAATCACGAAAAACGTTCTTATTTTAAGTCTATCCATTGTTGAAAGTCTGTTAAGTCTGAAAATTCTTAATCTAAGAACGATAATCTTATTTTAAGAACGCCTCAACTTAAGTCAGTTTCGTTCTACTTTTAAGAACACATATTCTTAACCCTTCTGCTATGTTTGTGTCAAATTGACCCAATTTTATGCAAAACCTATCGAAATTCGTAGGTTAATCTAATCGAATCGTGCTGATTCTTCTTCCACTTGTTTACTGAATTAAACAAAACGGATTAACACACTAATTAAAAATATAATTGTTTTTTATCTTACTAGAGAATTCTAAATATGTTTTGGTAGCACTTATGGCGTTGGTGGGCCAGTTTGACCCACGAAGTGTTTTAGTAAGAATGTGTCATGCCCTATTGCATACTTCGATCAAAATTTCCGATAAAGGAAATTATTTATCGGAAAGCGCTCATCTTTTGGTCAGTACTATCTTTATTGATCGTCGACAATTTCATTCGTATTGCGGAAACGGGGAATTCCCGTTTCATGCACGTATGTAAAGCACTATTGTCAACTCGTGAAATATTCGCCCAGTTACTAAATTGCTGTCATACAGAAACAAGCTTATCAAAAGTTGTTTGTAATAAAAGAGGTTATTGGAAGATTTCAAATAATGTCTCAAAGAAAAAGGGTAAGTCAAACTATTTACTTTTGTTGCAATTAGAAGATGGCACAATGCCGAAACCGGTTTGTCTGCAAAACAAACTTGACAAGGGATGACGGAAATTCGTTCCAAAATAAATCATTTCACGGTGCCTTCGTTTTGACTCCACTGAAGATAGGGAGGAAAGAAGACAGCGCGATAAGTTAGCTCCAATAAGAAACGTTTGGGACCAATGGAATCGCCAACTCAAATCCTTCTATCATTTACACGAAAATGTAAAAATCGATGAGCAGTGAGTGCCTTTTCGTGGTCGTTGCAGTTTCAGGCAATACATTCCGTCGAAGCCCGCGAAATACAGACTAAAAATATGGGCTCTCTGTGACGCAACAAGCAAGTATGCCTGGAACATGTAAGTTTATTTAGGAAGAGCCAGAAAAGAACCAAGGTAATGCATTTATAAATTAACATCAAATATAGGAAGTAGTCTGATATTTATATTTACTGTCTCTCTTTCCATTCGTTTAGGTGAACGTGTTGTTCTTTCCCTATCGGAACCGCTTCCTAGGGGCCATACTATAACGTGCGATAATTTATTTACCACGTACAATCTCGCCATGCAGCTACTTCGCCGAAATATTACTTTAGTGGGAACAGTCAGAAAGAATAAATCTTTTCTGAAACAAAAATAAATCGACATGAAGAAAAGGAAAGTTTTTGATAGCTTCACGGAGAAAGTAACTATTGTATCTCACGTAAAAGTATGCAAGAAAATTCCCTATCCAAAGAAAAAGCCTTGCCTTCACGTGTTCTTCCTAAAACTGAATCTGCCAAAAAACGACAGCGTTGTTTCTTTTGCCGTCACAACAAAAACTCAAACAAATATTCAACCGTGTGCACCAAGTGCGAAAAGTTTGTTTGCGAGGAACACAGCAGCTTAGTGTGCATAAATTGCCACTAAAAGCTCACAGATATTCTTACATTTGTATTGATTTCTTCATATTAGTAAGGGAACATACACTTATTACATAATGCTTTTTTGGAACACGGAGTTTGGTAAGAATAGAGAAATTAATATTGAAATTTTACAATTTTTCTGAAGAAGGAGCGGATACTAAAGATTTGAGTTTAGAAACGTGGAAAAAACGTTACGTAATATATGAACGTAACTTAACAAAACTTTATACAACCATCTAAATATGTTTCTCTAATAAACAATAAATGCATTGCAATGAAATAATATGACATTTTATTTAAAAAAATTAGTAGTAGCCCTAACCTTATATGAATGGGTCAAATTGACCCAAAACACTAAGCGTGTGATTGTTTCCTAACATAGCAGAAGGGTTAAATCAAAATTGTTCGTTCTAGATTTGAGATTGCTGCAATCTAATATTGAGAACGTATGTTCTTGATTTAAACTCGTATTATTCTAACTTTTATGCTTCCGAATTTCGAAATTCATGCAGCCCTGTAGGAATTAATAAAAAGATGCTAGTAGTTGATTTTTTTTTTATTTTATTAAAATAGTTCTCAGAAAATTTCAAATATTATTTTCTTAAATATAATTCAGTCGTACATAAGTTTTACCATTATTTATATAGTATACATGCAATGGAGGACTTACAAACCCAGTAATGCTTTTTATGTGTACCATGTTATTATTAGAACCTACTTCACAGGACTGAAAATGATTGTTAAAGTTTTGTATTTCTATTTGATT
>NW_023458555.1:52400611-52491268 GCF_013731165.1 Rhagoletis pomonella
GTAGAGTATGTGCTAATAGCTAAGTAGTTGGTACTTTTATAAAGCGTTCCTTTAAATAAAATTTCTTTAAAAATTACACAGTTTTCAAAATAATACCGTTTTTCTGAACTAATGTAGAGTCCAATTCTTTTAAACGTAAATCAATTTTATTAGCAGAGTTTAAACAAAATATGTCTTCTACAGAACTCTCATGATCCAGCAAAAATTTTGCAAATTTCATTCCAGACTTAATAGCTAAAGAAAAGGGCGGATTTATTCTCGACGTTATGTTATTAAAGTATGTTTTAGCACTTTTATGCTTCGCCTAGAAATGCCTGGTAGTCATTAATTGAAGCCAGCTGCAATACAATATTTTCTTTCCAGTATCGTTTTTGAATCTTGCAGAAAACGGCAAAACTGCGTTAAGTAGTATTGCGCATATATAATCCTGAAAATCTAATCGAATAAAAAAAATATAGGTGTGTATATATTAAATATGTATCATAAAATTTTTTAAATTTTAACGCGTCTACCTTTATTTGCTGATGACTTCAACTGTTGAAGTAACTGCTTACAATAATCGTTATGGATAGTAATTTCATAGAAACACAGAAATCGTTCCTTAAAAATTTCCCATTTGGAATAAAGTAAATGTTCCTTTTCCGGGAAAATAATATTAAACTCAATTTTGATCTGAAATTAAAGAGTTGATGAAAAAAGTTTTAAGATAATGTGAGCACTATTACCAAATCAGGTGCCCTTGAGGACGTTAGTTTCGGCCAGGATTGCAAAAAATCACTGTTATTCATGGTCTTGAAATCTCTTTGTCTAATATGAAAACTCTTTCCATTTATCACAAATTTCACTCCAGTCACCACTGCCTCTGCTTAGCGAAGTTTTTAAGCTCAAAGCGATAGATTCATCAATTTCAAATGCAGGAGTAATTTTTTCAGGTTCTTGGTGTTGTAAAGAGGAGGATTGTGTACTGTCGCATCTAGAAAGTTCCAATTTCTTTATTTTGCTTCTTTGATTCTTATATTGCGCATAAAGCTTTCCACCTAGGTTATTTCTTCCATTCCTTGGTATAAAGTAGTATTCCTGCAAAACATTTAGTTCAACATATAAAATAAAATAAAAAGCAGTACATATAGAGGTAACAATTTATATTGACTCAGGTTTTACAAGCTTTCATTGATTCCATAAAAAATTGAATTGTCTAAAAATACAGACAATGTTATGCAAAGATTACCTCGACATCTCTTTCGGTAGGAAAAATTGAACAAATCTCGTCTACCAAAGGGAAAAAATCATTCGCTTTAAGGGTAATATTATTTAAAAAGAGGTCTTCAACAATTATACTAATTATATCATCTCTAAGGGCACTTGTCAAGGCGTTAGTTTGTTTGCTATAGCAAAGCTGTCAGATCCTTGGTTTAAACATTGACACAATATAAATAAAGGTTATTAATAAATAACAATTCATTATATCTTACCTTTTTGATCAACTTTGCACAAAACGAGGCGTTTATTGGAGGCGAACCGGAAGATTTACTCTGCGTATTTCTGCAGCATTTTAGCCACTCAGTTACTTTAGATGGCACGGACATTGTTTCGTCGTCAATTCCAAACTTAATTAATACCAAATTTATTTTATTAATTTTATTTATTTATATTATTTTTTAAACCCTCGGAGGTTTCTTAGAGATAAAGCCTTTTTAACCCCATTTCCATTGATACCCAGATTGCAGCAATTCATTTAACTAATTAAACAAAATTTTTTAACAGGTGGCAACTCTGTTAATGTTTTAACCTATATTTACTTGATTTTAAATAGTTACAATTCTAAATGTCAAAACACGTCTTTTATAAACATTTCGAGTTGAAATATTCATAAAAATAATTTTGGCCGCATAAATCGTCTAAATACCCCTATGTGCAACGCCAGCAAAAAAAAATAATCCAAAACTCTGATTTTGTTAAGTTCTGATTAAAAAGGTTGGAAGTTTGATGCAACGTTGTTGAAGTTTGCAGTTTTTAAAATTTTCGTAGAGTTTGAAATTTGGATTTAAATGCTTGTTGTTATATAACGAGCTATAATTTTATAAAAAAAAATTGTGAACATAAAAACATCAAAAGAAAAAAAGTCAAATGCCGCACTCATATTATTTTGACCATAGGTATACTTGTACATATGAAGTTAGGGCCTACATAGTGTAAGCTCTAACCTACCGAAAATGAGGGTTTCAACATTACGCCAAGATTTTGAGGTTCAATTCAAAGTTCTCATTATGCTCTTTTTGTCTACTCTACTAGGCTCACCATTTTTCCAAACCTTAAAGAGTTTATTAAAATTTCTCTAATTTCGCCTTCATCCCGTTGATTTTAAATATATTTTTTTTTGTTGAAGGTATCAACAAAAAATTTAAAAATTGTAAAAAAAATTACAAATTTTCAAAAATCTAGTTAAAACTTGAAACTTTTTCCTGGAAATTCCTATTAAAATGTTTGCAAGTTAGATGAAACTTTGCAGAATATTTATAATTTTTGCACAAAGTTTCAAACTTGGACTTATATGGTTAAAAAATAAACATAAATAAACAAAATAAAAATAGCCACAACTTAATAAAATATTGCGTCCCTATTTATTTTTCCACCACTATACATGTGGATATTTGAATTTGATCTCAGTAACAAAGCCTTTAATATTTATATTATGGATTTGTAATATTTTTGTAATATTTGTATCTTTTAGCATAAAGAAATCGGACCATTTTAACCGAACCGAACCGTGGTTCTGGGATACTCGTGAACCGGTTATTGAACTTTTCCTAAGTGGTTCGAACCACTGAACCGAACCGCACCGACTTTCGGAGTGCTTTGCAGCCCTGATACCAGCACGAGCATAAAGAGAGACTTATAGAGTGTTGTTTTCGTACGTCGGGAGAGGACTTTACTTCTGAGGTGTCTACTCAGTCCAAAGTAGCACTTGTAGGCAAGAGTGATTCTGCGTTCGATTCCGATGCTGACATTATTATTGGTGTTAATGATGGTTCCCAAATAAATGAAGTCGTCTACTTTTTCAACTTATAACTGTCAACAGTGATGCGAGAATGCCAAATTCAGAAATCGCGGCTTTGAAATCGACAAATAGATGATAAGTGTCGATCTTTTTTCGCGGGTCTTTTCCAAAATTTGTCGCGTTGTGAATACCTTGCCTGTGGTTGATTTGCCAGGTCTACAGCCACACTTATAAGTCCCAATCAGTTCGTTGACTTTGGGCTTCACTCTTTCACACAATACGCTCCATAAGAGCATAACCTATGCTTAGAAGGCTGATCCCGCGGTAGTTCGCGCGTATGGCGGGGTCGACATTAAATTACGCACGCGTTCGTCTTACCATATTCTGCATAAGCGTTGATGCACGAAACTTATCATCTTCTCGCCACCGTACTTGAATAGCTCAGTTGGCAGGCTGTCACCTCCAGCAGCTTTGTAATTTTTCAGCCGCGTGATTGCTATTCGTACCTCGGCATAATCGGGTTGGTCTTCTCCACTTTAAGTGCTGTTGCCACTTAGTGGGGTGTAAAAATGTTACCTCCATAATTTAAGTACTTTCTCTAGGTCAATAGATCGCCACTGTTGTTCGTACAGGAGTTTTTCTTGGTATTCCTTTCTCCGTAGGCCTGGTATAATTTTCGGGCGTTTCTCCTGTGGATACGTTTTCCGGCCTCTCTCTTCTTGTTGTGGCAAGAACGTCTCGGTTCCCTTTCCAGCTCTCTATAGCAGTTCCGCATAGCCCGCGATAGGGGCAGCGCTACTTTGTGCGGTCATAAAATATGTACTCGTCCTACTCTTTCGTCGGAGCATGGGCGCAGATGGGCGAGATCTTGAAGAATCTGGCTTTGATGTTAATTCTCTGGCAGCTGTAGTCGACATCGCAAAAAGTCAGACATTTTTTTGCCTTGCCACATCCAATTTCTTGGAAGGCGGTGATGTCAGCTTTTGTCTTTACGACGACAGCAACCAGTCGGGAGAGGAACCTTCCCCATTAAGGATCCGGATATTCCAGGTGCATGCCTCCAAATCGTAGTCCCTCAACGTTTATCGTTTTCGTCGTGGTTTCTTAACCGTCTACACGTTTATATGTATATCAAGCCACTTGCTTCAAGACAAGCACCTGTTTTCAGCCGCACCTACTGGAAAACCGACGCTGCTCACTTCAGGGAGCCCTTAAACCGAAGCTCTCTCTCTTTCCGCGGCCCAACACTCCACTCGAATTGGTTACCGCATCTCGCACTTGCACTGCTCACATTGCCCAGAGTGTGCAACAGTCAGGATTGAGTATAGCCTTGAAACCGTAGCTGCATATCCAAAACGACTATACCCCTTTGCCGATATTTGTATTTAATTATCTACATTTATTATTTGTAAAAAACACTTGCTCATGTTTCAATTTCCAAAAAACCACACCAACAAAGTTAAATGAAGAAAAACTCTTCCGCACTGTAAAAGTTTCTTGTGTTTTCAAATACTAACCGATTTTTCGTTCTTATACAGTTCTTGTTTGAACAAGTACAGTTATTCAGGCAGGTTCTGAAATGACTCAAGTTCGCTTTGATTAAAAATTTTGCCATTATCCATGTCGAATGCACTTAAATTAATTTTTGCCACTTCAACTTTACGTTCACTCGAAATTTTGAACTTGCCTGACTGTGCAGATAAGTCTATAAACATCTCGGGATCCCGGAGCTGTAATGCTGGGATTTCGTGACTTCCCGGTATTTTGGATCCGCCTTGTTAGAAACATAGTAAAAAATAACCACCTTTCCTAAATGTTCATTGAAACGCCGAGTTATGAATGTATTTATTAAATCAAGGGCAAATCAATCATAAGGCCATAAACGTAGGGTATCTCCGAAAATTCTTATACGGGGTACGAGTACGAATTTGTCATTGGAAGAAATTTTTTCTTGACCATAAATTTTGCCTTTCGGATTATTGATAGATGCTTTTAAGACGTTGAATTTTAAGAACGAAAAGTGACTTTTGTTTTTCTCTGAGTGTAAGCTCGATACTTTAAGAAAAGCACTGCAACTATTCAAGTCATGGGGGCTGTGTGTGCCACTACACATCATTTTGCTATACAAATTTCTACTACCGGAATTTGGTGTTTAGATGATAAATCAATATCATTTAATAAAACGTATTGAATCCCAAAGTCCACTAAAAAAGATTTGAAAAATTATACCAAACAAAGAGTCGCATAAAAAGTGATTTACTATCATTTTATTTCACAAAATGTAAACAAAGCTAATAAAAACCAACTGAGCAGCGTAAAACACGACTGCAAAGAAAGGTGTGTCGCAACACCGAAGCGACACACTAAACTAGATAAATTTCAATTAACAATAAAACAACACAATAGAGTACATTGGCCACACACGCACAATGCTTCGCACCGCAAAGGGTTAACAAGCCTTCATCACGATCAGATGTTGGTGGTCCGCAAGGAATTTAATCTGAGATATAATAATAACAATGAAAAGGCAGAGGAGAACCGCTATAAAGACATGAAATTAAATAATCAATATGCAACATAACGAAAGTGTGATATTTATGAAGCATCGAGGTGTCCATTGCGCATGCGCAGCCCATCCGACTTGTTTTTGTCTTTATTGCCAAGCAGCGCCGAGTTAGCGCAGCGCGTTGTGTGGCGCACGCTTTTCGGCCGCACTTTGACATTAAAAGTGTCACATAAACTCGACTGCTGATTAGCACAATAATGGCTCCGACCACCGACATCAAACTTTTGTTTTGTTCATCTCGTGGTGCAGCGGCTTTAAATAGAAATGCGACTTTTCCAAAGCTCTTTAAATCTTGGCTGAGATAACAGCTCTCCCAGGTGTCGCAGTGCAGTAGCAACTTCTTACATAAATCAATATAAATAACTCTATGATCGATAAAAAGACGATATGTATGGAGATATAGAAGGAACTAGTATCTCGGAATTGAAATTAGTATTAGGGAAATAGTATGTATGTATGTATATTAGACTGCATCACTCCCCATAAAAAAAAATCGGTACTGATTTTCCATTGGAATTATAAAATATATTATATTTTAAGACGCCCACCAAAATATTTCGGAAAAATATTAAGATTTAAGCGAGCTGGACCGATTTGAAAATACCTCCAAAAATGGAGTTTTTTATAAAATAGTTTCTTAAAAATGTTTTTTGAAAAAAATCCCCTCAAATGACAAAACGGTTTATGCTTAATAAATTTACATAACAATATTAAAAAAAAAAATTTTTTTTTAAATGTTGAACGGAATCGTAATGATGAGATTTTTGATGCTGTTTTTTAACTTTTTCAAAGATTGGTATAAGAAAAACTTTAATAACTAAACCTAAACTCTTCCGATTTAGATTTGTGAGGTATATTGGAAAGGTATTTTCTGACCCTATTTATTACTTTGCTAATAAGCTCATTCAAAGGGTGAAAGAGAAAGGTAGGATGAACGAACATCATTCAAAGTTGAATTAAGATGTGTTGATATTTGAAAAAAAAGGGATTCGAATAATTTTTTTTTGCACATAAATAAAAATAGTTTCTACCGAAATCCCATAAGTCTAAAACAGTTATTTAAGTTTCTCTTAAACCAATCTTTGAAAAAAGTAAAAAATCAGCATCAAAAATTTCATTCTTACGATTCCGTTGAAAAGATTTTTAATATTTTTATGCAGATTTTTCAAACCTAATCTGTTTTGTCATCTGAGGGGACTTTTTTAAAAAAGTTCTTTCAGAACCCATTTTTATTCATAAAAAACTCAATTTTTGGACGAATTTTCAAATCGGTCCAGCTCGATTAAATCTTAATATTTTGCGGAAATATTTTGGTGCGCGTCTTAAAATATAACAAATTTTGTATCCCTGCAGAAAAACCGCAATTTTTATTTGGTGATGCAGTCTAATGTATCTATATACATATGTATATATGAGCCGATGCCGATTGGGTGGCCTGCCTAGGTGAATAGAGAAATTAATTTAGCGCCAATTGTGGTAGTGCCAACTATTGTGCTTGGATTATGTGTCAAATCAGTACCTGCAACTCTCATGTGCAACACTTCATATACATACACATATACATACATAGTATGTACCCTGCAGCAGAAATACTAGTACAGAACTAGTGAGTTCACCAGTTTTCGGGAGTCGAATACCCGTACCTTGCAAATCTACCAGCCATACTTTCTACTGTCGCATTTAACATGGAGTTGTCTTAGGAGGTGACAATTGACTCCCGCTGCGTAACTTTTCACTAGTATTTGTAGTAGTAACGTATAACCTGTAACCGAACCACTTTTTTTTCGTTGTGCACTTCACAGATACGTTTTCATAATTTAAAAAAAAAAAACGAAAATAAGGATTTTAAATTATATGTTTGTGTAGTGAGATTTGAACTTGAACACTTTCGGCCGCAACTAATTTCAGCCAGTGCGCAAAGATCGCACTCAGCTACAGGCACAACATGTGAGTGCAAGGCACATAAACACAGGTAGAAGCCAAAATGACGTTGCTCTCATGAGAACCAAACCTTTGAACTTCTACTTGTTTTCATTTTATTTCCTATATTTCGTTACGCTTTGAGTGATATGTCGTTCTTTTTTTGAATGTGCGTTAATGACAAATTTGAATTAGCATTTGAATTTTTGTAGTGTTGTGCAACACCTGAAGCTCTGTTTTTTATGTGCACAACAACAACAAAGATTGATTAATTAGGAACACGTAGCAATTATTTTGGACATGTAGCCCTTTAGGTAAGTACGATTTTTAGCACATGAAGAAATTGATGTACATATTAACAGTGTTTGCAATTTCATGTAGACCAAAAGGAAGGTGTGCAGCAAAGTGAATTTTTGGTCTCGCCATTGTAAAAAGCCATGCAGAGTGCATATTTATATTTGTGGATGGGTGCCAACCACCACAAACTCCTCAGCTGTTGACTCCACAGCTTTTATTTGATGACTTTTGTACCATTTCCGAGAGGATGCATGAGTGTGGCTTCTTTGGAAATAAATATTCTATGTCAGTAAAACATAATTTAAGCTGAACTTTTAAATTTGTAATAATTTGGGCACTGTTTTGTATTATGTACGTAACAGCGTGGTAAGATGCCGCTTGAATTAGCGCCTGGCGACCTTATCCACTGGTGCATTACCTCATACCAGCACTAAACATATTATTTTCAATATCTTCACTAGTAAAGTGCTTCATCCACACATAGCTCGATTTGGTGTTTAATGCATCTCCTCGCCGGCAAAACTGCTTCCACTTTTTCGCCAGAATTGCGTCCGTAGGAAACGAAAAAAAACTTATATCGCACGCTTCCATTTGATTTCACTATTACACTTTGCCACGGCACACTTCATTTTGCTTTGTAATGTCTCAGTAATTGTTTAAAACCACGCAGAAACATTAACCAATAGATATATATAAAAATTGTTATTTGGTTTTTTCGTATGCTCACAATCAGCAATTGCACCAAGATGACGTCAGGCACACAGCTGATTCTGTCAAAATTACAAAGAGCGGATTAGCGGTACCGCGATTGGCGCGATCTCTATTTCTCTCAATCGTGCCTGTTTTTATTGTACTATGATGTAAGTGTGCTTTCAAATGTTCGCTTTGAATAAAGCCAGGCGACGATTTGTTCAAATTTAAATTTGTCTTTGCTATTTATTTTCCTGTGATAGAACGTACAAAGCTGCAGCGTGACGTTGTTTGAAATTTTATTATTGGGCTGAACTGATTCTTGATAACTTTAACAAAAGTGTTTTAAACGCGCTATATCACAGTCGTTTGTGTATCGATCGATTTGAAATTTTAACACAATAAACTACAAACTATTCCATAGAATTTAACACCACTTCTTAATACTCACTACAAATAAAACTTCAGGTTTATAACTTTTTTATAAGAATTAAGAGGCTGTTTGTTTTCAAATGCAAAAGTTGTGTTATAAGGTTTGAAATAAATTTTTTGTTTTAAAACAGTGTTATAGATGACTATGTAGGGAAGTTTTTGCGAAAGTTTCAGAATTAAACATCAAGTAGTTGCAAAGTTATAACAATATTATTATGACTCAAACGGGTAGCAGATTAGCGCGCCGCGCTCTAAAAGGCTTTGTAACTCGGAAAAGTAAAAAAAGTCCTTTTTTATTAGTTGTTATATTAAAAATGACCATAATTCAGAAAAATTACAAATAAAATTTCGTTCAGAATTTTCACCATGAAAATGGGAAAATTTTGGAAAACGCATAGTGCCATCGCATAGCCCGTACAAAAATCTATAGAAATCATAGTTTTCGAATTATTTTTCCTATTTTCTGTCTGCTTCGCAGCTAGTCGAAAAGCAGCTTGTTTTGCACCGCTCATTGCGCTGGGACATTTGTAATTTAAGAAATAGTAGTTATGTAAATTATGTTATGTATTGCTTTATTATGATACTTTTCAGTCCGATATTTGCGTGGTGGTCACAGGAGGGAAACAGAACATGGATAAGTATTCAAAATTTATTAATTGTATTTAAATGATAAATAACAAATTCCTTTATGTAATAAGGCAGCACTATTATATTAAAACGGCCAATAACCTTTAGAAAGTGCAATATGTAACCAATAGCTCGATTTATTACTACCTGGAGCATAATATGCTATTGGAACTAGTAATGTAACTAGTACGAAAGCGACAATTGTCTCCGAACCTGATGCAAGGTAGGTACATATGTATACATATACTAACATACACAGCACAGCATTTTGTAGGGAAATATGCGATGTTAGCAATACCCAGTAGAAATCGGTTGTATGCATTCTTGAAGGATGCTTGCTATATGAGTGAATTAGTGTGAACAATTCATGCGTAGTCATGAATTTCCACGAATAAATTCAAATTCTAGCGAATTGCAAGCGAATGTACGTTGTCGTTGTCTTAAGTACATTTCTTGATAAATTTGAAGTGGCATTTTTGTAATATTTCCAGTCTTGTACAAAAATTTTAGTGAACGGACTTGTTGTGTTTTCAGCACAAACGGGCTTTTACAAGATATGCATTTGCATATGTAAGTGGTACTTGTTTGTATGTCCCCGTATATTAAAATTTATCAGAAAAGTAGCATTTACATATGGGGATCTTGTAAGAATGCTTTAATACTGTTCCATTAATGCATTTTTGTATGTTTGAAACATTAATACAGCCATATGCATACAGCAGTAGTACAAGTGTATGATTAATGGACGCATACGCTCTAAGAAACCACGCGTGTTAAATGGAAATGAAGGTTCATTTATACTGGCATGTATACACAGCAGCAAGCTCATGCCACCTACAGCGATGTTGTATGCTTAAGATTTCTACTGGGTATGTACATTAGACTGCATCACCAAAAAAAGTTGCAGTTTTTCCGCCGTGATTACAAAATTTATTAAATTTTAAGACGTCCACCAAAATATTTCGGAAAAATAGTAAGATTTAAGCGAGCTGGACCGATTTGAAAATATCTCCAAAAAAGGAGTTTTTTATGGATAAAAATAGTTTCTTAAAAAACTTTTTGAAAAAACTCCTCTCAGATGACAAACCAAATCAGGCTTAACAATTCTGCATAAAAATATTTAAAAATCTTTTCAACGGAATCGTCATAATGAGATTTTTGATGCTGTTTTTTTACTTTTTTCAAAGATTGATTTACGAAAAACTTGAGTAACTGGGCCAAAACTATTGTGATTTAGACTTATGGGATCTCGGTAAAAAGGTATTTTCCCACTATTTTTATATATGTGCAAAAAAGTCATTCGTGTCCCAATATTTTTTGTTTTCAAATACCAACACATCTTAATTCTACTTTGAATGATATTCGTTCACCCTACCTTTCTCTTTTATCTTTTGAATGAGTTTATTAGCAAAGAAATAAAAAGGGTGAGAAAATACATTTCCAATGACATCTCACAAGTCTAAATCTGGAGAGTTTAGGCTCAGTTATTGAAGGTTTTTATACCAATCTTTGAAAAAAGTTAAGAACAGCATCAAAAATCTCATTATTACGATTCCGTTCAAAATTTTGTTTAAATTTTTTTTTAAATATTTTAACGCAAATTTTTTAAGCTTAAACCGTTTTGTCATTTGAGGGGATTTTTTCAAAAAAAAATCTTTAAGAAACTATTTTTATTCATATAAAACTCCATCTTTGGCGGTATTTTAATATCGGTCCAGCTCACTTAAATCTTAATATTTTTTCGAAATATTTTAATAATAGATTTTATAATTCCAATGGAAAAACAGTACCGTTTTTTTTTTGTATGGGGTGTGATGCAGTCTAATGTACATATACATTAAATAGTTTAAATATTCAATACCCAGTAGAAATCATAAAATTTTCAAATAGTTTTTGAAGTCGCACCAGTAGCTGGTACAATCACACCACAAGAACATACACGGTCAATCGACTTGTTAGGCCATTTAACTAATTAGGTATATTAAGGGCCGTAAACTTATCTATTTTAAACTATAGTTAAATCGTTAATAAATAAGTTAACAGCCCTAACACTTTTACAGTATGTATGTATAAAACGTAAGGAACATACAATACATATATGTATATATATCAGTCTTTCTTAGTTAAAAAATTCATCTCTTACATAAATGAAAAAAATGAGATCAAATTAAGCATATGGGTGTTTCCAGTGGAAGGCCCACCACGACAAAAAAAATTAAAGTTTTATATCTAACGTATTTACGGGCCGATTTGCCTGCTTTTTAAAATATATACTGGCTATGTAAGTAGAATCATGTTTGCATAAAATGGTCTTCCTAGGTGGTGCCAAGGTCGAGATATTTCGAAAAACCGTATTTATGGTCCGATTTGGTTCGAAATTGGCGTATGTGGTTGAAACATAATAAATCATAGATTTCTAATAAATTGACCATGAATTGGCGCTGAAATCAAAATATAAAGTATACTCTACATAAAATACATGTTTTATTTGCGTTGAAAATTCATTTAAAAGCAATATTAACAAAAATATAACGATGGAAATTTATGTCACGTGACGCCACGTCACGTCACGTTTCACACTTGGGGTTGTAAAAGAGAATTAAAACAATTTGCATTAATTCAAAAAACTCTAAAAACAACTAGAATTGCTCCAAATCATATTAAAATAAGTTTCACGAAAATAGCCATCCACAATTCGCAGAGTTTTGCGATTTTGTAAGAAAAGAAAAAATCAACTTCCATTTTTTGTCACGTAACGACACTTTCTTTAAATGCTTATATTTCAGGACCAAGCAGTTCGATTGACTTCATTTTTCGGTTAAACATAGAGCTAATTATGTGCTATACAATGGCCCAAAAAAGTTAAGGAAAACAAATGGTATTCGTTTTTTGTATCACATTGAAATCGTACGACTGTCACGTGCGCAACCATGGGAATGCCCATATACCACTTTTTTATGCCAAGTGTGAATAAATTCTCCAAAGGGCTAAAAAAAGGGCTAGGGGCACTTTTAAATTTATGTGGCCAAAAAAAGGATGTGGTAGCTAAATTTAGCCACCAAAGACTAAAACGGCAACACTGGTCCCATATGTACATACCCAGTAGAAATCGATCGATCGATTCTCGGTGCATACGCATATAAATTGAAGACCGTATTTTTGCTGAAATTGCATAACTTTTGACAATTTTATGCAATTGCATTAGGGGAAGTAGGTACCAATTTATTCGAAAATAAGTATTCTTTTAAGTAAATACTTCATGTTTGGCAACTTTTATACAAATTTCTGAAATCAGCGATGGTCAAAGTTGAGAATATCAAGAAAAATTGGGGCTTATTAAAATTTAACCGATGTAAACTTCCAACGAGCTGAGTCTAACAATATGTTGTTATACATCATTTTAAAGGACTCTTTTCCAAACATGTTTGGTTTTTAAAATCGGTTGAAAACTAGTCAAGCTGTTAACAGATAAGTGCATCAAGTACGAACATTTCCAGAAAATCAGTTTTATATCTAAAAATATTTATCTAAAAACGCATGAACAAATTTTTTGGATCCATTTTTATGGAACCTACGCATGCTTGAGGATCACTGCGCATTAGACCTGATTGTGTTCCTATCAATACAATTTTATAAAATCTGATACAAGTCTACACCGGACTATGAAGAGTTTATTAATCAATTTATTTTGTTAAAAATTGTTTATGCAGGAACTCTTCTATAGAACTTCGATAAATGCATTAACATTTTTGTATCTAAGATGAACGAAATTGTAGAAGCCACCGAAGTTGAAGTTGTCTCGGGTGATATTGAAAAAAAAACAATAATTCAGAAAGTATTAAAAAGAAAACAGATCATGGTATTTTAGATGGACTTATGCCTATTTTAGGTTAACAAATATAAGTGGTTTTGCAGTAAAGTTGAATAAATATTATTTACGATGTCGGACAATTTTTACCTAGTTAAGAGTTTTTAAGGATAATCGAGTTGAATTTTTCAATCCTTCAATAGAAGATGCCAAATTTTATCTGAAACATTTATTTATGATGACAGAATATAAATGCGAAAAACCCTTGCCAAAGCCAACCGTACGAGTAACATGACCAGTGTTTTGTCTAACGTTACCAGTGTCCAAATTTTATGAACAAAAATTGTCATAAACCTAAAATGTACAAAAACTGAGTATGCAGATGTCCTCCAGCATTCATTGTAGATGACATACAATTTCAAATCACCTCATACCGACAAAAAAAGTGTTTAATCAAAAAAATAAAACTATACACTAAGGTCTTTAATTTGATCTCCCATTCGAAAGAATGGCAAATTTAATGACTTTAAAGAAATAATGCCTTCTCGTATAATATACATATATGTCTATATATTAAGTTAGATTGATATAACTTTTCGAAAAGGTGGTAAGCCTAATCAAAGATATTTTCAAACTAAAGCTTTCATAAATCTCTTTCTATGGACATCCATATCTTCATATTTCATAAAACTTGTGTAGAAGTTAACTAAATTCGGCTTTCCAAACAGGTGGCAGCCCTCTTCAAAAGTATTTTCAAACTAAAATCTTCTTATATCTCTTTCGTCTGACATTGTGAGCCACTTGTATTTCAATAAACTGGTGAACTAAGATGAATGTGATTGTTCAAACACGTGGCAACCCTCCTTAATAAAGGTCAGAAATAAAGAGTTTTCAAACCCATTTCGATTGATACCTATCTTTAAATAATTCATCCAACTTATTGAAGAATTTAAATTTAACTTTTAAATACTTTTTCAAACTTTTTAAATGTTCAAACTAAATATTTCTTAATATTCATTCGTTCGAATCCCGTATTTTTATAATTCATATAATTTTTGTATTAGTTAATTAAACTATACCTTTGAAACGGGTGGCAGCCCTCTTCAAAAGTATTTTCAAGCTAAATCCTTGTACTCTCCGTCGTCTAACATCGCGATATATCTTTTTTAAATAACTAATGAATTAAGTAGAATTAGATTTTTTAAACATGTGGTAACACCGCTAAATATAGTTCAGAAATAAAGATTTTTCAAATCCCCTTCGATTGATACCCCCATTTTAATAATTCATCTAACTTAGTAAATAATTTGAATTTAACTTTTTAAACAAAAATGTTCTTGCAATAAGTTAGCTAAATTCGACATTTCAAGCTGGTAGTGACCGTTTTCAAAATATTTTCAAACTTATACCTTCTGAAACCCCATTTGTTTGGCACCCATACCGTGATACGTATTTCTCGTACCAAATTCCCTTAATACAAATTGAATTTTCAAACCCATTTCGATTAATACCCGATTTGTAACTATTTAGTAAGCAGTAGTCATGATATTTATTTCAATTTTCTGCCTTGATTTAAGTCGAACTTGCTTTTTAAACAGGTGGCAACCCTCCCACATATAATTAAGAACTATTTTTTTTTCAAAATCATTTCTATTGGTGCCCATATTGAAATAATTAATTTAACTTATTGAAGCAATTTATTTAATCTATTGCTTATATTGAATCCAACTTTGTAACAATGTGGACCTCCTGCAATATTTTAAAACCACATCCTCTTTGGTCTGACAACCCAACCGGGATACATATTTAAATTTTCTGCCTTAATTTAAGGCTAAAATGACTTTTTAAAGTGGCTGACAACTCTCGTACTTATAGTTAAGCAATAAAGACTTTACAAAACCATTTCTATCGATACTCGCAGTTTAATAATTGATTTAAATTAAAAATAGTTTTAATTTAATATTTTTAATAGGTGGCAGCTCTTTTTGAAAATATAAGACACATCTACAGGCCAAGGCCTTTAATTTGATACTTGAGTAATGAATTTACATATCGCACACCATCTTCAAAAGCGACACAAGTGCCTTTTTTGGTTAAGTGCACTAGTTTTTAGTGCAAAGAAGCATGTGCAGCTAAGCCAAAATATACTGTAATACTGTGCACAAAGTACGCCCAGGTATAAAAATTATTATTTTGGTTTTTGCTGTTGAATGAACTACATATATTTTTATAAAAAAAATAAGAACAATTAGGAATGGATATGCATATTTTTAACGCTGACTGTATATTTGTAAAAGTGTCCCAATCATGTGAACCGGAATTTAGATGACGAGTTCAATAAGAGTTAGGTAAGAGTAGCGTTGGGCACTATCTATACCAAAAGTACTCAGAACTCGATTCTCAAACGATCTACAGTACCTAATTTTTAAAAGTATCGATACTGAGTACTCCAAAGTAACATTCAATCGACATTATTTGGTATTAATATATTAATTTGAATAAAGTCCTGCCAGCTAGTGAGATTTCTTTACTAAGTATTGAAATGTTACCAACATACATATATATGTAATGAAAGTACTCGAATCTCAAAAGTACTCGATACTCCCAACACTATCTGAGAGTACATATTCGCGTCGAATATAACTTTCGAGCAATTTCAATTTAAGAATCGGATTACTAGCCGTTGTGGTCTGAATTTCACTAGAAACATAAATACCAGTGCAATACAAACGGACTTCACTGAAGGGTATACGCTCATGGTTTCCCATTCATGCACAACATGAACAAGTTATGCAACAAGAAAAGTACCCAATGATTTGCATTTAAATCACCAATATATCTTCGGAACTAGCTGTACTTGCGGCCTGCAGCACGGACACATTGGAGCGAGCCGCATGCAGGTATCCAATTTGTTATGTTGAGATTGTTAGCGGGTACGCCACAAGTACTCTAACATCCATTGCGGCAAGTGTCTAGAAGAGTTAAAGTGCGTGCAAATTCAGCTGGGCCAGATACTCTAGAACAGGCCACTCATCTTTCATGCAGTTCATTTGTTTTGACCGGGCTTACATCACACCCGCTGTGCCAAAGATTTGTTTGCTTGTCTTGTAACTACATCTTTTTTTTTGCATCCTCTTGCAACATAAGCCATCAATGAAATTTCTACTCATATACAAATAAATATCTTACTTTGCAGCATTAGGAATTTGAAGTGCAAGAGAACTAACTGGTTGATTGAGTGAAAAGCCATTTACGTCTATACGAATTGGATATGCATGCTTTTGATGGCTAAATATATGCACATATTTTCTTTAAAATGATACCCTCAAAATTTCCTTGATGTACAGAAAACATATTCTCAATTTTTTTCGAAAATTTCCTATATGTGTGTATTAAAATGACTTAAAATTCCGTTTAGCCTCTTTAATAACTTCTACACCTTTTTGCCGGATATGTATGTACATACGTATTACGTACGTATGTATGTGCATACCAGGGATGTTGCAAATATTTGCATTCGCATTCGTTGTGCGAATGATTCACTTAATGTTACACATTCGCATTCGCATCAATTGACACGAATAATGACCACTAAGCACACAATCGCAGCGTAACGCACTTATATATGTTAAAGGTTGTTTCAATTTGACATTTAGTATTTTACGGTTTGAAGTTTATGCGAAGTTGTGCGAAGTTATGCGAAGTATTCAAAATCGGACCATAATTGGGCGCTCTCAAATGTGTTCGCATTGTTTGTTAACGTTTGCACTTTATCCTATTTTTGTGATGATCTGTAAAATATTTCAGTTCTATTCACATTTTACGTAGGTGTATTAATAGTTACATATTTTAGTAAATTTTTGTATTTTATTCGTCGAAAGTGAGCAATTGTTCAGTGCAGCCGGCCTTGTATACGAACTAGAGATGGGCGCGGGATAGCGGGACCCGCGGGATCCACGGTACTATTTTAAAATTGGCCGGGATGGGCGGTATCGCGAAGATCTGTAAAAATATGGCAGGCGGGACGGGACCAAAATCCTTTCCCGACACTCCCGATAAAACCGTAACACCCGCAAATTCCTAAAATCCTCTTTAAAAACGATGTTTGAAATATGCACTTTGTTTTATTGAGACGAAAACGAACAGCAAAGCAAAATAAAATAATCGGAATCATTCATATTTTTATTGTTAAAAATTAATTTGAAAGAACATTTTTTTAAATTTAATTTCGGGATGGGCGGGATCGGGATTAAATATTAAGTTCCGTGCCCATCTCTAATACGAACCTCTAAAAACTCGCCTCATGGGTGAAAATACAGCAAAATTACTTTTTCTGAAATGTAATATGCCCCTTTTGAACTTTGACTATTATATTTAAACACTGTATAGGTTAAGCACTGGTTCAATGTTCTAATAATTTATAAAACGATGACTTAAGCTGACTATAGCTATTCTAATATTATTCGTCACATTCGCATTCGCATTCGCGAATTTGAAAAATGTGATATTCGAAACATCCCCCTAGTGCATACTTATCTGTAATCGAAGAAACCGAAGCGGGGCTTATTTCAAATTGCTTTTGTCCTGGGTAGTTCGTACGGAGAATAACTTTAGCGACATAATTTTTATTGCTTGCACATTCGCCTTCTGCGGTGTTACTGTCAATTTAGCTGATCCTTGGTAGACCTTATGTTTACCATAAAATTGGCGCTTAAATGATACTTAAAACGTGTTCAAAGTACATACTTGCTTCAACACTAAAAAACGAACCATTGTTGTAACTTCTTGCTATACAGGGTTTTGCAACGAACGCGCTTTAAGGGATAATTTTAGAGAAATTTAAGCCGATTTCATTCACCTTTTGGGTCTCGCGATAAATCATGGTGCCTCATTTCATTGGATACCCATCTAAAATATAAACTAAAAATACTTATGAATATGCAGGCCGTGATAGCACGCTTTTCTTTAACGTGCGATTAGCTTTAATAGCAGTAATTCGAAGAGACTATTTGAATTTAAAAGCCAAGGAACTTTAACTGACATGCTTTCATGTCCGTGGTGGTCTTATTCCTTCGCATGGATAAGTTTATACAAGTTATTAGTGGATTCTTAAAACATCTTATCGCTATGACTATTACTTATAAAGCAGACTCTTCAAGCAACGATCACACCGATAAATAGTGTAACTGTTCAAGATCTGCATAAAATACTTTTTATTGCTTTTTAATAATATATCTTCTAATTTAATAGCGCATTGTTGCATTTTTTCTACTGAAATGCTGAAGAATTTTTGCCCATGCGTAAGACATGGCCGAGCCAGAAGAGCCTATGTGTGTTAATGTCTTCAAATATATTGTTGTAAAGCTCATACAGCTTACTGTTCCATCGCCTCCGGCATTTGCCATCACATATGCGTAAATTCACGTAAATCTTCAACGCAATAAAAACGGCGAGTGCTCAGGTTTTTAGGGCCGCTTATTACGAATCTGAGGTCAGGTTGAAATTATTCAAAATGGCAGACCAAATACGGCAGCAAAAAAAATTAAATCAATTAGATTCCCTTACAACTTTGCAATGAAGGGTTCTTCAATTCTCAGATTACGAATCTGAAATCAGATTTAAACAAAATTCAATTCGGATCTTCATTGGATTCACCATTTGTCATGGAAAAAGTTGAAATCGTGCGTACGTGCCTGGTGTATGAATACCATATTAGAAAGTATCTGATCGGATTTTTGATTCGTAATCAGAGGCCTTAAGAACTTTTGATTGTAAAGTTTTAAGCGAATCTAATTGATTTAAATTGAAAAAAATTTTGTTACATATTGTTCAGAATAAAACAAATCAAAACGGAGGAATAGGCGAAAAATTAAAAAAGTATTTCTTATCCTATTTACAAAACGTTCCTTTGAAGCCTGGAACCATTTGCCGCGCTCTCTATTAAATTCTTTGCCAGAACCAGCTAAATATAGAGATATCGTTTTACTTTTGTTCTATCTTATTAGGTAGTTTTCGCTCTTATAGCGCGTTATATAGTGGACGAAGCAAACAATCTCGTACGATTTGCAGAACAGGCCTGTTTATTTTGTTTCTCTTTTGCTTTATTTAGAACTTTATTTACTAACTGCCGTAGAGTCAATATTATTATCTATGATTTTTTAAGAATGGTAATTTGAGATTCTGGGGATGAAATACTATGCACCTTGTTAGCAAAACACTACAATAACTTTACTTTAACAGGTGTAAATTTATAATTTTCGAAAACTTCATGAAAATTAACAAATTCTATATACTGACGTTGCATAGCTAATAATTTGAGTATACGTACAGAATAGTGATGGGCGAAATTTCGATTTTTCAGTATCGGCGAAAAGAGTGATTGCGATTTTTAAATCACAGAGATTTCTTATGGCTATTGCGATCGCCAATTCTTTTAATTAAACGGAAATGTGTAATAGTTCTAATAAATGATGACAAATCAGGGTTCGTACATGTAGGGATAATTCCCTACCCGTATGGATTTCAGTCGAAAAAATTAGTGTAGGGGAAGGAGGTATAGGTTTCATTTATTCGTTCAAAAATTACGAAAGTTCATTCATGTGTTTTTTTATAATAATTTGCAGCCATATTTACCCACCCGTCGATACAAATTTTGAAATAAAAAGCTGAAATGCGATCGAGCAAATCCAACTGCGTATTTAGAAATGTCCATTTGAAACAACCGTAGAACGGTTATGAAAAAACTCAATACATATGTTTACATACGAATAATTAAAAATTGTAAAATCACCATTTCTACCATTATAGAGAAAAATTCGCAACTTCTGTTGCCTGGCTATTGCCAGATGTGATTTTCATTCACAGCGAAATATCATGCGAGCACTCTCAGAGAAGGAAGGAATCAATTTCTTCCAAACTTGACACAGCCTTGATACAGCAAACTAAATGGCCGAAAATTTAAAAAATCGGACAATAACCACGCCCACATCCCATATAACGGAAATTTTCGGAAATACGAAAACTGCGATATTTTAGTAACTACTGAAGATTATTCACTCAACATTGATATTTACAACAGTGTTTAGACGAAAAATAAGAATATTATAAATTTTTGGAAAATGGGCGTAGCCACGCCCACTTATGGTTACATGTGTATATCTTGGTAACCGCGGCACCAATTTCTTCCAAGCTTGGCACAGTTGTTGGCCTTGGTACAGCATAGCAAATAGCCGAAAATTTTTAAAATCGGACAATAACTACGCCCACATCCCATATAACGGTAATTTAGAGAAATACAAAATCTTCGATAAATCAATATATATTAAAGCTAATTCATTCAAAATTGATGCTTGCAACAATTCTTTACCAAGAAATACGTTTATGATAAAACTTTTTGAAAATGGGCGTGGCACCGCCCACTTATGATCATATATATGTCTCTCGGTAACCGTTCTACCAATTTGTACGAAACTCGGTATGGTTATTGTGCTTGCCACATAAAAGCAAAACGTTGAAAATTATTGAAATCGGACTAAAATTAAGGCCGCTTTATATATAACGGTAAATTTCAGAAATGCTTGAAACTGCAATATTTCGAAATTTAAGGACGCTAATCAGGGGCGAACACAAGTAGGGGGTTTGGGGGTTCAAACCCCTCCCGAAATGCCTGCTGAAAATTTTAAGAAATTTCTCTCTTTGTATTCAGTTAATTACGTAAACAAAAGCAATACTGTTTTTATTTCCGTAAAAGTTTGTACGAATTTTCAACTATTCGCAAAAATCTGCAAATAAAGAACAAACCGAGGTGAATGAGCACAAGCTTGGAAGCATAACCGGACTAAATATTGATGTTGATAGATAACTAATACGCCATGGCCTTTTAACGATATACGTTTTCGACCCCGCGCCCGCACTCACAGACACCAAGTCTGTATGTATGTTGACTTATACTTGCAACAATGTACTTTCAACATAGGCTGGAATAACTTTAAGACCATAAGAATTGGCAGGCAAACTTGAATTCACCTATATATATAAATGTGAATGTCTGTCTGCTTATTACCTTATAACTTCTGAACCGCGGCACGGAATCGCACGAAACTTTGCACATTTATTTGCTTTTTCCGCGGGAAGGTTATAAGCATAGAGAAAAATGGGCAGTGCTGGAAAAGAGGGCGTGGCACCTCCTATTCTTACTAAGATTTTCATATTGTATATCTCTTGAAATATTTGTGGTAGAGCATTGGAACTTGCTGTCGAGATAAATAAAATTAATTCCATACTCATGGGAAAAAATTGGCGGTATTGGAAAAGGTGGCGTGGCACCTCCCATGGGCGTGAATTATTTAATCAGCTCTAACTTCGGAACCGTAAGTCACATGAACTTGAAATTTGGTATGCAAACATATCTATAGTAGATGCTTATCTTAAGGTATATGTAAATGGGTTTGCAAAAGGAGGCATTGCAGATAACATAGGCGTGGAATTTTTAGTCAGTCATAACTTCGGAACATAAGTCACATGAACTTGAAATGTGGTATGCAGGTATCTACGGTAGGTGCTTTTAGTAAGGTATATATATAAATAAGACTGTGGAAAGGGGCGGCAAATCCCAAAGGCGTGGAATATTTTACCAGTTATAACTTCGGAACCATAAGTCACATAAACATAACATTTGGTATGCAGACATATCTATTGTAGGTGCTTATAGTAAGGTATATATAAATGAGTTTGTAAAAGGGGCGTAGCACTTATCATAGGTTTGGAATTTTTTGCCATAGCTTCGTAACCACAAGTCACATGACCCCTATAATTCCTTCTGGCGTGGGGTGAAACCCGCGGGTAAAAGCTAGTTTTCTATATACTTTAGTTAAAATTCTGCTCAAATTTCAAGTCATATGAAGTACGTTGTTCAGCAGCCAGCCCTCCTGATATCAATTTATATGCATACTAGCTTTTACCCGAGGGTTTCACCGCACGTCTTTATACAAATATGAAAAAAAAATTTTATGTAACGATATAATAACGTATAATAGTTGTTTAGCTGGGGTGCTATGAAATCAAAAGCAATAATATGTTTATAATAAAATAGTTTTAATAAATTATATATGTAGATAATAGTTGAAATACCAAAGTTGTATTGTAATAACTAAATTTTAACTATCTAATATCTTACTCTAATATTATTCCGCAGCAGGTTTTTAGTACTTCAATGCATCTATTAACATAGATGCATTTTCCAATGCAATTATCATAAATTTTCTTTTCGATAAAGAGTTGGTTTTATTTTAAGGCATCCTTTTTTATTGTCATTGCAAAAGCTAAGTGAACTGGAAACTGAAGTTTTTTAAATTCTAAAGGCATATCAGAAGGAATTAAAGGGGTCATGTGATTTGTGATTCCGAAGTTATGGCTGATAAGAACTTCCACGCCCATGTTTTGTGCTACGCCCCCTTTTACAAACTCATTTATATATACCTTACTATAAGCACCTACCATAGATATGTTCGCATACCAAATTTCAAGTTCATGTGCCACGCTCTCTTTTATATATACCTTACAATAAGCGCCTCCCGTAGACATGTCTTCGTACCAAATTGCAAATTCTTTCGACTTATGGTTCCGAAGTTTTAGCTGATTAAACATTTGCAGGTCTATTGGCGGTGCCACGCCCCCTTGCGGGGTAAAAACAAATAAGCCTGCCAAGTTTCGTGCGATTCCGTGTCGTGGCTCAAAAGTTATAAGGTAATAAATAAAAAGACATTCACATTTATATATATAAATAACAAGCTAAGCTCACAAAAAATTTCAATCGATCTGAAGAATGATGGGTTTTTTGGGCATGAGCTCTCCATCTAGATGCTCTGGTAACACCACTTTATATACATACATACTTTACATAATCCCTAAAAGTACTACATATATACTATATGCACATTTTGGTTTGCGTTTTAAGGTTTTCGAAGCTTTCGAAACGGGGAAAAGTAATTGAAATTAATTTACATATCTATCTGGGAGAAAAAGTGTATTTTCAATGTCGCTGAATCACCAGAGCAAAAAGTGCTACGTACCGAATGCATTCTGTAAAAATAACGAACTATTTTAGACTGATAAACTTCTGCCCCTCCGGCTGCCGAATTTTCACAAACAGCCGAAAATTCATCTCACGAGTGTCAAGTACGGAAAAAATGAATACGCTCCGGCGCTGGGAAACTTGGTGCAGCTGATTCCAGAGTAAGAGTTCATTTCCACCACGCCTTAACTACAGTTAATGCCTATGGGAAAAGGAAATTAAAACAGCTCTTGGTGAAAGTGGGCTATAAGTTACCCGAGTCCCACAGTTCTCAGGACGTAATGATGAGATAGAGAAAATCTTATTGGAATTTTACTAGCATGTATGAATACTAACGTTTAGGCGTAGTTTGATTAAGGCCCAAAAATGGTCGCTTCCCTAAGTTTAAAAAATCAACACCCTCATTGTTTTCAATATGCCGGTAATTTCACAACCCTCTGCGTCACGAAAATCAAGTTTTAAGTTCTCTGCGACCGAATTTATATATCCACGTCCTTGCAGGTTCCGCTTAATGATGCGTCAAATTTTGGTCACTGTAAACTAAGCGATAACGAGAATTAAGAGCTCCTTGAATGTCCGTGGGCACCGGATGCTGCTTTTACATTTCCGCCTTCGACTAAACGTAATTTGACATTTCAATTATCATGTGTTAAAATGTGTCAAAGGTAATTTTCTACATTCAAATTCAAATGCCATGCTAATATTTAAATTAATATTAGCGGTATTCATCTAAACCGATAGCTTTATCAAGCAGATATTCTTATAAATTTAAGAGCTCTGTTACATGAACGCCCCATACTCTTTTTTTGTTTACAATTGCGACAGTGTTACATTGTCTTCAGGTTATCAAGATTATTCAGTGATATCGTTGTAGAAATTTATTTGAAATGTGTAAACGAGTTTCCATACAAATTTTGACAGTTGATTCCAAAGTTCACACAATTATAATTTTATACGGTTTATAAGGTTTGATGTATACCCTTATTATGTTTCTTTACAGGCATTTTTTCAATGTACCTACGGAACATAGTCCAACACCATTCCTAGACGCTCCTGATGTTTGCAATCAATCACTGTACCTAAAGGTATACCGATTCTTGCAGATAGGGCCAACACTTCCTGTGACACTTACGATATTTACGAAGTAAAACTGGGGAACAAAGATTAAATGGTTAAGCTTTACTTAGCATCCACAGAAATATAGAAGTTGCGAATAAAGAAATAGTGATTACAACATTTTCTTTTAAGTCGAAACAGTAGAGAAATGATATTTCACATTTTTCATGCATACATATGTAATAACTCGAATTTATTGAAAAAAATATAGACATTTTGTACTACCGAAACGTATATTTGGTGCAACTGATTAAATGAAAAAAAAATAATAATTATTTTAAAACCCCTTTGAAAGTTAACTCCAAATTAAAAGTAATTTTAAAATGAAATGTAAACAATTTTTGGACTCTTTAAATACTGTAAGTGGAAATGATTTCAATATTGCTATTCAAAAACTACGCTTTGAGCAAGAAAACAACCCGAATTCAATTATCACTTAAAAATTTTAGAGTAGCGTTAATTTCTTCTTGATTAAATAATCAGAGCTAAACTAAATCAGTATGGGGCCACCTATGAGGTACCACCTTTGCTATGAAATCGAAATCGGTTCACATGATCCAAAGTTCCATAGTTACATAAAAAATAAATATTTCGACGAATCGATAACATTCTCCTTTTTTAAGTTAAAATGAATAATCACCTTAACCAGCCTTATGAATTTCTACGTGAAACGCCTTCACAAGAAATTGTTGTTCGTTGAACGAAATTTTTTGCCGGTGAAATTTTTCACCGAATATTCATGATAAGGCTGAACACTTTTATTTTTTATGGACTACATTTTATTTATATACTCAAATATTGTTAAAAACAAGTACTCTTAAAAATTTCGGTTTTAATTTTAAACTTTTTGGACTACATACATATATGACCAAACTAAATTCAGTTTCAAATACAAACCTTCCAAGTTTTAAAAAAAAAACACATACGTTGTGTTTAGAATTTAAACAGTTCGGTTTAAATTTAAAACCCAAACATTTTCATAATTATGAATAAAAAATAAATTTCATGCTCCGTCTGATGCGGATTGAACCCGGACAGCCTTGGTAGCAACCAATTGTACCAAGCATCTTTGCACACTGAGCTACAGCATGTAAATGTGCTTCCATATGTTGAGTTTGAATCAACACCATATTTCGCTGTGACAAACATTTTCTACTTCGGTTTAGATTTTAAACCAAATTTTCTATATATGAAATCTAGAAACTAGAATTAAAACATTTTGGTTCGATCTTTAAACCACGAACTTTTTAGACTAAAATTTAAACCAAAATATATTAAAAATTGCTTAAAACTTTTGACTGGTTTAAAAAGTAGACTTTAAAAGATTTTAAAAGGCAGTAGTCCCAACGCGGTTTAAAAATTAAACCCTAATTTTTGACCGTGTGGCGATTTAAAACATTTTTTGTTACTTACATTCATAAGTTTGTTTTGAATAAAAGTGTACTGAAAAGTACTGAGTTTTATAGCGTGAAAACGCCTAAAGTACTGATTTCGCGCATGAAAAATCTGGCAGCCCTATATTTAGATTACATATACATACTTAAATCGGGTTAGTTTGTTCTTATTTTTTGGCCGACATTTTTCCCTCAGTGTAGGAAAATAACCTATCACTGATATCGTGGCCTAGCAGTAGCAGTCACTATAAGCGATTTTTAAATCACAGTGATAAAATCACCGGTAGTGAAATATCGCTTATCACTAGTACAGAAGTACATACATAAGTATGTATGTATGTAGATATGTATTAATGACAGTCGCTTAAATAAATAAAATCTGTTTAATTCAGCGAGATTTCTGTTCGGTTCACCAGAAAATTGAACCTTTCTATTTAATGTTAAATTTTTGATGACCAATTATTCCATCATGACAGTATGGAACACGTGTAGCATAATATTACACTTCTAAAACTGTCGCACAGTTAGAAATATTTGCTGGAAACTTTTAACTGTGGAGATAACCTTTTTCACCTACATATGTACGTATACTTACATGCAATGACTCGACTAAAGTTTTAACTACGCAAGAAATATTTATGTACATATACTATATATACATATGTACTAAATACTAAGATATCATTAACAGACAGAAAAAAATGGTTAGCAACGCTTAGTTGGAAATGTGGATTAAACAAAGTTGAAGTGTACATATGTAAATGATTCTATACATGCATAATAACATAATACATAAGGGTTAAAACACGTAGTTTTCAAGTTCATAAAATTTTTCGCTTTATTTTTAAAACATGCTGATAATGTACATTGAGGTACCTGATAACCAGGCAATTGTGAACAACCTCATTGAATTTTTCTTTTTACCTAAATACTTATGTATATCGTCGTTTAAAGTACAAAACCGCGTATCGTCATTCTGCAAAACGGCGTATCTAACATTTGCTGCCAAAAATTGGATTTGCTCACACAAGATCTTGGCTCAATCCCCTTCCTCATTGAAATATACTAGCCAGAAATGCGATTGCTTTATTAAAGAAGAGAACTATTTTGAAATATGTGTGTTTTTACTAGGGCTGTGCGATTAATTGATTATTCCTAATTTTAATTAATCATAAAGTAAATAACTCAATTATTCGATTAATTTACAATTATGATTACTCAAAAGGTCAGTTACTCGAGTAATCAAGAATTTGATTAAACAAAACAAAAACTATTTGAGTAATTCGCTATATGATTGATCAACATTATGAGTAAAATGAGTAATCAATATTTCAAAGTTCATACTCTTTATATATAAAGTAGTTGAGGTTCTTTGATACTTTGAAAACAACGTTTCTGTTTTCAAAAATTAAAATGAAATATTTTTTTCATACACAGAATATAAAAAAGAAAATAAGCATTTTCCAAAGCAAACTCTTTTAACGAGCAAAATTAATTTTTTTGAGTAATCATATTTCAAGTTACTCAATTAATAATCGTTTTGAGTAATCTTGATTACTCGAGTAATTGATTAACCGAATAACTGATTAACCAACTTGCTCGAGTGATCGAATAATCGCACTGCCCTAGTTTTTACTCTCTACAAAATAATTTTGTTGATACGCGGTTAGTGTTTAGCCGAGCTGCTCCTCCGATTTGAGGCGTACGTTTTTTTTTTTAATTTTTTATTTTGGGTTGATCCCAGGCCCTAGGAATGGTAGCGCGCACTGCTAACCACTACACCACTGCACATATGGGCAAAAATAAGATTCTCAAAATATACATAAGTATCGTTTTTATTGCTAATGTAATATACTATATTTTTTCTATTTTTTAGATCCTAAAACTAATAACAAACTGTTTTCGCTTATTTAATATTTAATTCTCTACATAGTTTATGGGGCAACTGCTAAAATATTTCAAAAAAAGTCGTTATTGGTAACATTAATGTCATTTTTATACATATCTACGTACGTATAAAATTTAGTTAAGTTACACTTAAGAGCAAAGGTCTGCGTACACCATTTCTTTTTTAAATATTCACAATATGTTTAGAGTTAAAATTTGTTTGTTATTATTTTATAAAAAAAATGATCATGCTTAAAACAAAATCATATAAACCGAGTTTTAAAATTTATACAAAACAAAGTTAAATTTAACGATTTTTCATACAAATTTTTGACCTTTTAATCAGATTTAAAAAAAAAAATAAACAAAAGTGGTAAACAATCTCACTTTGAAATGGGGGTGCTATTGATATGAACGATACTGAACATACGTAAATATAGATATATCTGAGCACCCGAATAGTGTAGTTATGCAGTGTTTTTTTTTTAATTTCCAAGGTTTTTTCGTTAAGTTTTTATTTAGGTACTATGTGCCATACTACATAAACCATTTAAATTCAAATTCCTAAAAATATTTAGCATGAAAACCATTGTGAATATTTAAAATTCTATATGTTCTTATTAGATGACGGGGGGTCTATGTATTACATTTCAATACATTTAATACAATTTAACGCTGAGTTATCACAAATAAGCATTCAATATATCACCGTTTTTCTCACTTTTTGACACGATTGTGTTTAGATTTTTAGTTATGAGTATCCCAGAAATACCCATTACACCTAGCAAATATAAATTATTTTTAAGAATAACGGTTTTAGAATATGAAGGAATAATTGCATAAAAAAGTAAATTAGTGCAAATCAAATAGCTCTTTAAACATAAAATTTAGTATTTTTTATTTAAAAAATTGTATGCGTGCTTATTTAAAGAAAAGACCTTATACTTAGGGCTGCCAGATATCTCCGTTGGCAAACCGGGACACTTTGGAAAATCTAACACCGCAACCGTCCCTCCCTTTCCTTTCCTTTAGACAAAAGTTACTTACGTACGAAAGTATGTAGCAAAATTTTATTTTGGCAAGACAAAAACAAAACCATAAAAAGATGAGATCATTTCCACGTACTAAAGTTCAAAATAAACATATAGTGCCGCCCAAAATTATTGGCACAATGCATTCAAAATTTGTTTTCTTTAATTTTATATAAATACATGTACCGTTTATACTACATCAAAAAACAAACAAAAACAGAGTTTCTAGACTTTGTGCGAAACTCGGTAAAATTCAATAAATTTGCATACAAATTTGCCACTTTCTAATCAGACTTTTTATACAAATTTTGAAAAGAAGTTTTGTGGCCCAACAGTTTAAGTTCATTTTTGATAATTTTTTGCTGACAGCTTCTTCCATACAAACTATGGTCGACAATTCTTTTTGTATGAAAGAAATTGCTACATTTTCAACATTTTTCTAAAAGATCTGATGAAAAATTCTCTGAGCCAATAATTTTGTACGGCACTGTACTTATAAGTACTCTAGGTTTAATGAAAAAAATTTAAGTACAAGATAACATTAAAAAATCAGTCATATTTTTCGTTGTCGTGAACTTGTTTCAAAACTTCTGACTTTTCCTTAATATAATTTTAAAACTCTGTGCACGTCATTTAACGCACATACATATGTACTTATATTGAGCAAATTTCTTTCTTTAGTCTATTGAGATGAAATAAGAAAAAAACATTGATCCACATTAGGTGTATTAAACAAGGTGTGGTTGACAACTCAGTGAGGCTCTCTTTTAAGGTACTATAACTTCAAAAAATATAAACAAATGACGCACTCTTCTGTGTAAGCGGAAAGGAATTTATACGTTCTCTTTGGCATTTTCTAAGGGTAATCAAAACACTGTAAACACACATTTTTATATTCTATAAACTTTGTCGCGAAAACTTACATTGGAATTAAAGCCCACCCGAAAAACAAACGAGCAAAACAAATATAAAACAGCTGATGCTAATTAGGAAGGTCTCTTTGCACTTACAGGTATGTAAGTGGATATATCGATCATCAAATATTGCTTGTGCAAAGTCCAACTATCTGGAGATGTAACTATATCACAAATGACACCGGTAGTGATTTTTGAACTCTTATTAAATTTGTGCATATAAATCGAAAACCGGGACACTTAAACGAAACCCGGAGCATTTTAAGGTTGGACCGGGACACCGGGACAAATAGTCTGAAACCGAGATATGTCCGGGAAAACCGGGACATCTGGCAGCCCTACCTATACTATACTTCTTAGAACCCGCTCAAAAATAACCACATTTTTTCTAGTCCAGAGATTTCCCTTTTTGAACTATCTAGGAACTGTGGTTATATGAACTGTCTCAGAACCATCTAAGCCAGAGTCAGCTCAGAACAAGTTCAAAAGTTCTGCAGAGGGCGACAATTGTCACTTCGTAGGACATCGCCATGTTAAAAAATACAGTTGAAAGCATTGAGTAGGGATAGATGAAGAACCAGTACCATACCTTTTCAGGCTAACTCAGCGCAAGTTCTGATCCAGTTTGATTTGCTGCAGGGTAGCTCTCCGTTTGCTATTTTTATTTCCGGGATAGGGTTGGGGGCATCTACCAAAATTTTTCCTCTTGCCGAAAGAGGTGCTGCCATCAAACTTTACTTTTCCAAGATTTACCAAACAATTGGTTAAGCAGCATAAGACCATATCAAATTCAAGTTAGTTGAAAAAATATTACCATCTCAGTTGTAATGTCAAGACTACCTTTTTATGAAAATCATCAATATTTTTGTTAGTTTCAAAGGGATTCAGTAGCGACTTCAAGGTCATTGAGCACCCTGTAATGGTTATAGTAGAAAATTGAAAGTTGGTATAATAATAATAACTTGGCGCTTACACAAACATACGTTAGTGTTTGGCCGAACTTCTCCTCCGATTTGTGGCATGCGCCTTGGTGTTGTCACACAAATGGGACGGACCTACAGTTTTACGCCGACTCCGAACGGCGATTGTATTTTTATGAGAAGCTGTTTTACGTGGCAGAAATACACTCGGAGTTTTGCCTTTGCCTGCCGAGTGCCGATGTTGGGTTGAAACGGGCTTGAACCCAGGCCCTTCAGTGTGGTAGCGCACACTGCTAACCACACCGGCCGCCAAGTTGGTACAGATATTACAAATACCAATTAAGTTTTAACTAAAGTAATTTTATAAAAAAAAATAACGTTTCAGATAATAATAACTAAGTAGTAATAATAATATATAAGGCTGAGATTCTTCTCCAATTTGTAGTGTGCGTACTGATGCTATAACACAAATGGAGGAACCCACAAGTTACGTCGCCTCCGAACAGCAAAAGGTTTTTATGAGAAGCTTTTTCAAGGTGGAAATACACTCGGACTTCTTTCATACCCTACCGAGGGGCGATTTCTGCTAGAAAAATTTTTCTAATTGAGATGTTGCCAGGGCCAAGAATCAAACCCAGGCCCTACGGAGGGATAGCATTCTGCTGTAACCACTCAGCCACAGCGGCCGCATATATATATACTTATAATACTTACACGTCTACATGTAATATTTATACATATCGTCCCGATCCATGTCACCCGGATTAGTGCTAAGCCCAAAAATTGAAGTAACCAAAAAACGCTGATCAATTTCGATATAAGATTTGCCAACGTAATAAATTTGAATAACTATCGCGGTGACAAGAACTGGTAACATTTTTTGGTAATAAAATTTTCCGGTTACAAAATCTTCGGTAATGTGCAGAATAGACCTGTTAGTATGTTTTTTTGCTGCCGCAATCCCGTGTATGAACTGGCCTTGGACAAAGGCAAAGACAAAACAGTAGACAGCCCACATACTTAGGTTCGTTCTACTGTTATATTTGGTCCTTCCTAAAAGTTTCTTACACGAGGCAAATTTGATTTGTTTCTGTACAAAGCTCGTACAAATGTCTATTTTTATCTGACATACCATTTGTGTTTGGTTTATTTCGATTTCAAAGAACGTAATTTTAAATAGCTAATTAAATACAGAAAGATGCAATTTCATATGTATCGAAACAGTCACATTTACAGAGGAAAATATATATTGTGTAAGAACACTTTAAGCAACTTTGTTTTATCAATATATTTAGGGATCTAAGTTTTTAGATAGTTTGCAACCCTATTCAAAATTATTTATGTATTGACCGTGCCTTGAGCTTTATAAATAAATAATATCATAGTTTAATTCAAAGGCCAATAACCAAAAACAAACATTATTACTCTTGGATAAAGAGGCATTTAAATAAATTCTTTTCATTCACTAAAGGTGTCGTGATATTTTACTTAATTTGTACATTTAATTCAATAAAATTTCAGATTTATGACAACACTTTTCAAAAATTTGTATTTTTTGCCTAGAGAGTGAAGCTAGCCTTGGTCTTTTAGATTTTTGAAAACACTTTTTTAAGAAGTAAACAAATTTGAAAACCGTGAATATTTTTCACACATACGTGGGGTTCCCCTATTCAAAATGAGGTATCTACCATTGACCTGTTAAAATCGGTATTTGTATAGTTGTTATCGATAATAATAATCAGGGAACGGATTTTTATACCTCTCATGAGCATGAAATGGTATTATAACTTTGGTCCGATGTTTGTAAGTACCAGAACAAAAAGAGATAGACCCATTAAAATGTATACTTATATGATCAGAACGTCGAGCTGAGTTGATTTATCCATGTCCGTCTGTCCGTCTGTCTGTCTGTTTGTATGCAATCTAGTCTGTCATTTTTCGAGATATCCGGATCAAATTTGGAGGTGGGTGTATTTTTATAATGTATTAATCATTTGTCGGAACCCGAAGAATCGGACCACTATAACATATAGCTCCCATACAACTGATTGTTCAGATATGAGATTTTTCGTTATAACTTCTCCATTTATGCAGCTACGAACATTTTGCAGCACTTTCACCCATTATCAACAGAATGCTTACGGTGAAAATTACAAAGATCGGTTCACTATAACCTATAGCTCCCATACAACTGATTGTTCAGATATAAAATTTTTCGCTATAACTCCTCCATTTATATAGATGGGAACAGGAAATTCCGCACTGTTTTCAATAATTATCAACAGAAAACTTACAGTGAAAATTAAAAAGATCGGATAACTATAACCTATAGCTCCCATACAACTGATTGTTCAGATATGAGATTTTTCGTTATAATTCATCCATTTATGTAGCTAGGCACATGCAATTTTGCACTGTGGTCACTAATCATCAGCAGAAGACTTACAGTGAAAATAACGAAGATCGGGTCACTATAACCTGCAGCCCCCATACAACTGATTGTTCAGATATGAGGTCTTTTATCATATCTCCTCCATTTATGCAGCTAGGAACATGAAATTTCGCACCATTTTCACTCATTATTAACAGAATACTTACAGTGAAAATAACAAGGATCGGGTGACTACAACATATATCTTCCATACATCTGATTGTTCAGATATGGGATTTTACTGTAAAACTCCTTTATTTGAACAGATAAAACCGATCAATTTCGTAAGATATTTTATAAATAATAATACAAAGTCTACTGAGAAAATCGTCAAAATCTATGCTGTATAAGCTTTATCTCCTATAGCACTGATTGTTCAGATACCAGTTTTTGCGATATATCTCTTTTATGTAGGAAACTAAACCCAATAAATTGTGTTACCGGTTTACATTCCGATCACATAGCAGTGAAAACCACTTAGATTGGTGCCATATAAGGTATATCTTCCATACCTCTGATTGTTTAGATGCGATTTTTTATATAAGTATGTAACTCCTCTATCGATGTATGCAGATGTATTCAAAATCAGTAATCTGTCAAACTAAAATTTGCAGATGTTCATGAAAGGTATGAAGCCTTCGCCATAGCCGAAGACAGCGCTGCTCTTACTTGTTATTACTTAAAAAAATGCAACAAAAAGGCGAAGTAGGCAGGAAAGGGTACTTGAAATATCAAAAAAAGCTAAAGAAGGCACTAAAAAAGACAAAAACTGAAAAATAACACTGTTTTACAGGGAAAATATTCAAACGACGCCACTATCCAATTCCTATATAAAAGTGCTCGCTGATTCCGAAAATCGAGTTAAGTTTTTATTCTATGGACATTCTTTCCTTCTCATTTTTCATACAAAAAATCCTTGCGCCTTTTCATATGACCACTTTTTACTTCTTTATTTACCCATCGATTTTCTTCATTATCAACTATTGATTAATATTTGTTTTTGAAGCTTAAGGTAGCTTTGATTTTAAGCGTTTAAAAATGATGTTGAAGGCAGAATTTCTCCAAGTGTGTCTCAAGTGTATCGTGTATCAAGTATCAAGTTTTGTCTTAACATTAAATACCTGCAAGAGTTTAAGTGGAGATGAAATCTAAGAAACACTGACTGGAATAAGTTTGCAAAAACTTAAGCAGAATTTTATTTTATTTTTTATTTTTTGCAAAGGTATATATGAGCAACGACACCACCGAGAAGGCAAGGGAAAAAATATTATTTAGTTATCCGAGTTTTCCTGTCTTGCTGTTAGCACATAATTACAAAATTACAAAAATTACAAAAACGAAAAGCACATAACATTTTAGACGATCATAAAGAAAACTCACTATGGCGTTCGACAAGGCATATAGGTATGGTATCTAATATATAATTTCCCAGGGATTACAAAAATATAACCCTTCTTAAACAGGGAGTAGTAGTTCAGGAGGTAGAGCCGCTCAAAGTTGACAAATTTTCCACATGGAGAAAAATTTCTTTTTTTTTTGTTCTTTTTCGTCATATTGAAGATTTTATTGTCTGTAAATGCGACCGGTTGACATTTTCTTGCATTTTAACGAAATGTACTTTAGTTTAGATATAAACAAAAAATAACAGTTTTTTCCCCTAAAAGTTTGTAAATCTATCTATTTCTCGTAGTCTATTTCCAACTTTGGTAGAAGGTAAAAAAGTGTTTCCAAAATGTCCTCTGTGAAATAAAAGCTGGTTCTTTTGGAAGTATTTACTTACCGGAATTAAAAAATTTGTTCTCCCCCTGGCTGCTCTTTTACTATCTACATCAATTAAAGTGAAGCAACCTTGGGTGAAAAACGCGCCTGAGCAGGTATAAGAGGATGCGAATTTAGTACGGTCCGACCGGTCGGAAGGCCCATAGTTTTTGGTTACGAACTGCAAAATCTACATATAGGGAAATTCATTTCTATTTTTCGCTCATTTTATTTCCAAAATATGTTACAAGTAGGGAATCGTTTGAAGATTAGTGATTTGCGTGTATGAGACATTCTTTTTCATATCGGACACCAAATTTGGAGTCACAATTTCCAATGGCTCCAAATTTTTTTATGCGTTCTATACATGAATAAGCTAACACGTGTTCGAGGATTTTTTTTCGCTTTTTTTTTGGAGATTCTCTATTGGATTTGGATTTTGGATTTGGAGATTTTCTTTTGGATTCAGGATCAATTTATTTAAAACATTACTTTTATTTGGAGCCTACTTTTCTGCAATCTGGGCACAATTAAAGTTACCCGGAGTACGTTACTCCAGAAAAAAGTTCTTCAATGATGGCTATCTAGTACCTGACTGACAGGTAGCTCTTTTACACATACACTTACATATTAAAATTGACACTTGAAGAATAATAGAAAGATTAGCGAAAAAAGGAAAGCATAAAATTGAGTTTGCAATTAAAATTAGTATAATCAAAGTTCTGAACAATTTTAAAAAATAATTCCATTCTTCAATCGAAAAAAGTGGAAATAAGAAATGTTTATTAATAAATGAGGCCACGAGAGCATAACTGGTGTAACCCAATCTTTGCTTGTGTACTTCCCTACTTAAAGTAGTCTCAAACGTGGTAAATTTTAAAATAAAACTCGCTTATTCCTTAATATAAGGTACAGAGCTTTATGATGTACCATCAAACTAAGTAATAAAAGGTATTTACTTTAAAATTTATCGCCCTGGAAACTATTTTAAGAAGTTAAGTACAAAAAAATAAATAAAAAGTTGTGGGTTAGGACACTTATGCTCTCTTGGCCTCATATCTACATAAGAGTGGTCTTTAAAAAAAAAAATAAAAGTTTTTACATCAGATTTCCTAAATAAGCCTCAACCCCTACGCCACAATGTGTTCTGTTTTGGGAAAAAATTGACAAAATCAAATATCTCCCGATCAAAACCAGATAGAGACACAAAATAAACGGCATTATAAAGCCCAAGTACTGGTGAATACGGGAAAATTATTCAGATTCTTCCAAAACAGTTTCTCGACCTTAAATTCCAAGGTCAAAGTTCAACTAAAAACAAAATTTATATATAAAAGCAAATATCTAGCGATCGAAAATTAATAGAGACCTAAATGAAATAGTATTTTAAACTCCAAGTATTACTGAAAAGAGCCAAACTGTTTCGATTCGTCAAAAACAAATTCCCTATCGTGAATTCCGAGGTCAATGGTCAACTAAAAAAAAAAAATTGTCTGATTTAAACATAAAATTTAAATCGTTTTGTGCGATATACATACATATAAATGCACATATTTTATATTTTTTGATACACAATATCACATGTATATATAGTCATCCCGGATTAGTCCCATTTTTTGCAGGGTAATGAAAATTCGACCTTGTATGTATAGATATGTATACAGGGTGTCCCAGAAGTAACGTACCAAACTTTAGGGCAAGGTAGGTGGGGGGGTGAGCTCACTGATAAACAAAAAATTTTCAGGTAAAAGTGTCACCGTTTTTGAAATATTTACATTTTTTCGAATTTAAAAAAAATCGTGCCTTTTCATGTGTTTTCTTTAACTGCAACTACAAACCGGGCAATACTTAGTAAATTTTTTATGTAAAATACTTCCAGATAGTTGCCTCTCCATACTCAAATGCAATGTAGTTAAAATAAATTAAGGAACCATCATAAAATTAGGACTATTTCTGGATTTTTAACTTTTTGATATTTTCTTCCCCAACTTTGACTATCTCGGGTGAAAAAAATGTACTGAGCTATAACTTTACATTACATAAAAAAATTGCTCATTTAATAAAGATTTCAGAAAGGTGCCACACTTACTGTTTTGAATAGAAAAAAAAAAGTTATAGCCGCTTTTGTGGGTAAAGGACTGAGACACGCTAGAATGTATTTAATAGATTTAAATTGAATTTGCTCTTGTTACCGTCAAATGACATGCTAAATAGTACAAAGGTACATTATTACCTGCTCCTGACATTATTTTGTGTTACTTACCGGAATTCGGACTAGAGTCTATAACAAGGGCTATATCTATCAATATTTTTTGTGAAGCATGGATTCACGTGAAATAAAATATACATGAGTCGTTTGAAGAGAAATTTATTCATTTATTGATAAAATATGCTCAAATTGGCGACCTTCTACTCTAATACAAGCTCGGCACCTTTTAAGAAAATACGCTTTTAGAGATCTTAAACTCAATTGGGCTATCTCAGCAGCAGCTCCATTTATTTGTTCCCGCAAATGCTCTTCGTTTTGAATTGTTTTTGAATAAATTTTGTCCTTAAGACAGCCCCAGTAGAAAAAATCTAATGGATTCAGGTCTGGCGATCTAGCGGGCCACGTGATTGGCCAGTATCGTCCAATCCATCGGCGAGGATAAGTTTCGTATGAAATCGCTTCTCTTCACTTCAATTTTATGTTTTTTACGCTTTTGTGTTGTTCTCGCCCAAACTTTACGTGAAGAATAACGGACCTGCGCATTGCGCAACCTCTTGCTCGTGTGATTTCTTTAATCTGATGTTGAAGAAGATAATAGGAGTGTTCGCTATGCAAAAAATGTGTACAAGTTGGTACCAATTGTTACCAATTCGTGTTCGTTTAGCCAAAAACCCAGTAAAACTTGCAAGGAGAGAGCACAATTTTGACATTTCATTTGGAGGCAAAAATTTTCCCAGCACGAATTTGCAAGCAGGATTGTGGCACACGGTTGCATTTTTGTCAACATTAATTTGAATCAACAAGTTCGTTAAATTTAAAAATGAACAATCTTGTTCCGATTTACTAATGAAAGTAGTAGGTAAATATTTGCTTATTTAATTAATTCCAAACATTTGAAAGGTACTCGGCTGAAAAAGGTGCATTCGTAATCGGAACGCACTCGACACCATTGTAGATATAGGATATCCGACAGTGACTTCCATAAACAAATTGAAGCGTATGTTGAAGAAAGTCAGAATAAAAAGAAGTGTACGTATGTTTTGGTTTCTACCTGAAATAATTAGAAAAAATGTGTATGCTCGAAATGCAACCGTGGACGCCAGCTGGCAGTAAAGCTTGCATATGTTTGCTAATTCCTGTTCGCGCAAAACTTAGTAAGTTTCTCCCTTTGGGAGAGTAAGGTACCTTATTCTCTGTATTTTGTTACTGCCTAATTCTTACTGGCAGTTGCATAGCGAACACTCCTAATAAGAGCCGCAGAACTGAACCACTCAGGCACAATACTTTACAAGAGCGTACAATTGCTGGCGTACGCCGACGACATCGATATCATCGATAAAAAACAATGGCTACGTCTGTTCCGCCTTCTCGGGATTGGTTACAGAAGCAAAGCGAATGGGTCTGGTGGTGAACGAGGACAAAACGAAGTATCCCCTGTCATCACACAAACAGTCAAAACAGAGATGAAGCGGCTCTTGGAGTTTTCGAGAGAAAGATTCTGCGAAAGATTTACGGACCTTTACGCATTGGCGATGGCGAATACCGCAGACGATTTAACGATGAGCTGTATGAGCTTTACAACGATATAGACATAGTGCAGCGAATTATAATTCAGCGGCGCTCCGCTGGCTTGGCCATGTCGTTCGAATGGACAGAATCGCTCCTGCTCTGAAAGTATTCAACGCGGGGAAAGTATTCAATGCTGGTAAAAGAGGAAGAGGAAGGCCTTCTCTGCGTAAGAAAGACCAGGTGGAGAAGGACTTGGCATTTCCAACTGGCGTCAGTTAGCACAGAAGAGAAATGACTGGCGTGCTGTTTTGGACTCGGCCGAAATCGCTTAGGCGGTTACAGCGCCAATGCATAAGAAGAAGAAGAAGTTAAATTATTGCAATAGCATTCATTTAAAAATTTTAATGTCAATGCAAAAAAAAAAATAATTAGCTTCTTTTGTTCGGGATTAATACATTTAAATATTCAGTTACATCAAATTTCAAAAATTATTGCATTAATTTTTTCCATTAACATTAAAATGCTATGCATTAAAAAATTAATGCATTTTTCACAACTCTGATGTATATTTGTAAGTATGTACATACATATGCATATTACTGGTACTTTTTCAATTCATCACATTGTATTTAAATTGTAGTTGTTAAGCATTGGCACGGAGTGCTTGTAAATCTAAATAGTATTCAAAACAAACTTTCCATCAATAAATTTATAATTTTTTTTCTAATAAATAAATTATCAGACGGCGTATAAATTTCTGACCTTTGATTTAACTTTCAACTGTTTCAACATTAAGCCTGGTCCTTTATTTATTTTTAATGAGATTCATCTCTGACAATTCTCTTTCGGCAGCAGCACTACTGCGCGGTAAAATATATTATATATATAACTATAGCTAACGTCAGCATATACTCTGCCAAGTAACTAGACCGCCCTGCAGTAAAATTTAGAGACAGTCTGTTAAAGCGCTAGTTCCGCCCTATACATTTCAGAACTATCTCTGAACTAGTGAACTAGGCTGCAGAGAGGGACAGTTGAAACTTTTGGTGTCCTAGTTGCGCTCTGTTGAGAAGTAAATGCACAAATTCTCAATTCTCGTACAATACTAAAATAGCTCAGCGGCAAGACCGCCGCCTCTAACATCGTTGGTCGCGAGTTCAAATCGCGGTGGAGGCAGTTGTGATTTTTAGATTTAATAAATTTAAATTGTTGAGTGCCGTTCAAAAATTGAAGAGAAAATGATCAACTTTAATATAAAGAAAATAAAGAGTAATAAAAAATAAATAAAATGCAATCTGTAAAAGAACAGAAAAAATTAAAAAATTAAAAAAAAATCGAATAATCTAAATATTTTTCATAAAAAGTTATCTGTCCAAAATGGAAACAGTTTAGAAAAGGAAAAAACATCCAATAATCTAGTCTTAAATTTTGTTTTTTTCATAACAAACTTATTGTCCCAGAACTGTCGAAAATGGAACCAGTTCAGAACTAGCTCGAAAGTTCTGCAGAGGTGGCTATTTCCACTTCGTAGGACATCGCCATGTAAAAAGAGACAGTTGAAAGCACTGCGTTGGGATAGATCGAGAACCGGTACCGCCTCTTAAGAGCTAGTTCTGCGCTAGTTCTGAACTAGCACGATTTACTGCAGGGTATTGGTGGGCACACCAATGCAGTCTCATTTTATTATGGTATTCGTGAATCGAGCTGATTAACAGTTGCCACTTTTCTATATTGTACAAAAGTGCGTAGTTTTTTACGCTCTTAAAAATGTATATTTAATTTGTCGTATGAACATGAAATGAACCTAATAAAATATAATAAAAAATAGTGAATAAATATACAAATAATGAATTAGGAAATTAGTTTTTATAAGTACATACATACATGCATGAATAGTTTTTTAATTTAATTTCATTTAACTAATGTTTAAAAAAATTATAGTTTATATAACAATAAAATTCGCAAACATATGCGCATAACAAAACATTACAAAAAAACTTAAATTGGATTACACTGACAAAGTTTGACTTTTTTTACCACCTGAACAAAACACATGGTTTTTTGTAGATTCTTTTGGTGCTAAATCTAATTTTCCAAGAATTTCTCCTACATGTCAGTACTTTAAGATATCCTAACCTCAAAGTGCCAAAAAGACGGATTTTGATAGTTATATTATAAAAAAAAAAATGCTTTTGCTCGTTTCTACTTAGGGCATCATTTAGCTCTTTCCCATGAAAATTCATTTTCGTTTCTTGCGACTCGACTTTTATTTCTCGAGATATACCAGTTTTAATTTGCAGTACTTTGGTATTACTTCGTAAGCATGAGTCATCATAGCACCGCTTTCGTAAGTTTGATAATATGCAAGCACTTTCAGCTCATCAAGAAGTTGCTCATATCACCTTCATATTTTTCATATTCCGCATGCAATGAGAAATAAGCTCTGATCAAGTCCTCCATGAACTTACAGGTTTTTACAGGAACTTGAAGGAAGTTACAGGAAAATGATCCCGTACTCCAAAATCCTGTAAGTGAGAGCAATTTTTGGAGAGTTGTGTAGAGAATGAAGTTGCAAGATTTTACCCGAATTTATTCTTCTGGTAAAATCATGAAGAGTGTCAAGCGATCACTGGTTGACGTTTTTACAGGAAAAATGCTTTTTTTGTTCCCGTACTCTTGGTTGTTACTCACTTTTTATTTTAAAATTTAATTTGGGGCATTGTTACATTTATAGGTGGCAACCACGCGTTAAAATTACGTAAAATCTAAAAGCAGACTGAATTGAAATTCGCTGCGTCCCTTCTGTATACGTATAAGCGCTGCGACGCAGACGCTACTCGCGAGTAGCGTCCCTGCAGCAATTCAGACTCACCTTAGGTTAGCCCTCAGATAGTCCCTATTGTTACCAGCACTAGTCCCTCATAATTCCCCTGCCAATGGTTTCAACTGCCATTTTTAGCATTGGCGTGTCATTAGAAAAGGACCAGTCCAATCAACACTGGCCGTAAGATATTCTTGGACTAGTCCAATTTTGGAGATTTTTTTCGTTGGAGTAAAACTGCGTTCTGCACTTCACAGATGCTTTTTCATATTTCGGAAACACACAAAAAAAATTTTCATTTTATACCCATGTTGCCTCTGACGGCATTTGAACCCGGACCCTCCTGAAAGCTAACAAATAGTGGCAACATCTCTGCGCACTGGGCTACAGCCACGCGTGTAAATGTGTGTTCAAATGTTCACTTGGAATTAAGGCCAGACCAAGCGATTGGGACATTTACAGGGTGGTGTTCTTTAAATTTTTTTTATTGAATTGCAAGGCAACACCACCCTGTCACTGCCAAACTGAACTTTTCGTCTATCTCTAGGCCGATTCCTTGGGGACTGATCGAAAGCTGACATATTCAATGAAAGCAAATGTCCAATTCTGACCAGTCAAATTTTAACCAGTGAAGTACTGGTCCTTTACGGAAAACTGGCCGCCTTATTGCTGCAAGAGTTTTGCCCATCTATGAACTAAACATACACCTTTCGAAAACATTTTTCTGGTCCTTAATCAATCCCCTGATTTGCGAAATAAATAGTAATTCCGCAAGGAATGTTAAAGAATAAAAAAGACAACTTCTGTTACACCTTGCTATACAAAACCTTTGTGGTTGCCACAGAAGTTGTTGAACAAAAATTTAATAAGTTACCATATTTTTTTTTAATAAATTCTTAATGTGAATGGAAAAAAGTAAAAACAAATCGGAGCATATTTAAGGCGAAGCGGAGTAGGGATAAGGTTTTAAATTTAAAAAAGAAATCGGAGTAAATCTACACCGATCGGAGCAATGTCCGCACGCTGGTCGGCATATTAACACATTCAAACGATTCAATAAGTGGGACTGTGTGCATCAGAGTGTCCACCCTGCAGGGAAAACGCGGACTGGTGCATACAATTTCTAGTTCCGTACAAGATCTTTATCGCCAAAAACGAACCAGTCCGATAGTAAGTAGATCCCCACCAGTTCAAAATCAGCGAAATGTGGGTCTCTTAAAAAAACTATTTTAATTCTCTTTTTTCATTAGAAATCTATATCTAAAGTGACGAATTTAGAACTGGTTCGGAATTATAGAAAAAGGGACGCAGAACGAACTAGATCTTATCTGTCGAACTTAGAACTAGTTCGAAACTATCGAAAAAGGGATGCAGCGGGGGCTTGTTTACTTTACATAGATATGTGTTTGGCGGCTTTTTCGTTCAAATGCACTTTCATTCTGCACTTCGCAGATGCTATTTCATAGTTTGGTAATACAAAACAAAACTTTGTATTAACATACTAACATCTTGGGGCCAACTGGAATGTAACAAATAACAGCGAGAACCTCTGCAAAGTCAGCTACAGCCAAAGGTATGTAAACGTACATTTCTTACAATCATTCAAACAAATTTAATTTCAAATTGAAAAAAACGTTTCTTTGAAAATAATGTAAAATCGCACACACGGAAGAACCAAAAAGATTGAAAAATCATGATACTTTTTTCTTTCGTCTGTCGATTTTAGAACTGGTTCGGAACTATAGAATTTAGGCCTAGTTCGGAACTATCGAAAAAGGGATGCAGCGGGGGGCAATTGACACTTCCTAGGACATCGCCATGTTAAATTCGCCAGTTGTTTGTATGCAAAAGAGATTTATCGCGAACCAGTGCTGGGTCTAAATATACTAGAAGCGCCCCAGTTCAGAACTAGAGATTTTCCCCACAGGGCAGATTTGGCGATTTTGCGCCAATTTGGCGATTTATTTTGGATATTTACTCGTAAAAATTTAGGAAATCGCCATGGGCGATGTTTGGCGATTTTTTCCATTCAACTAAATTTTTTCCAATTATAAAAATTTACAAAACTTAGTTTTCCACGATAGTTTTACAGAAGAGGATAATGAACTACGTGATAAACTTGACTTAAGAAGCATATTAAAAACTGTGAAAAATTTTTAATCACCCTAATCGAAGAACTTTAAAACGATTACCTAGTCAATTAAATACTTTTAAAAAAGCTTTGATTTTGTCACCAGAAAAGTGTGTGAATCACAAGAGGGCGAGTTTCAAGGACCTACCAATTCACTATTTGACTTCGAAGGAAAGAAACGCAGCGGAAACTGAATATTTAAATCTTTTAACTTTCCTATGGAATAACTTTTCTCAGAACCATTCCATCCGACTCCGAAGAATTTTGGATAATTGCATACGGAGTGAAAACCGCAACAGGCAGTAAAATGTTTGGAAATATAAGTAAAGTAGCCTTCATATTTTTATCCTTGCCGCACTCACATGCTTTTGTTGATCGCGTTTTTTCCGTAACGAATTCAACAAAAACTAAGATTCGAAATTGGATGAGGTTAGAAAGCCTTAATTCAATAGTTCGGTTAAAGTGTTATATGAAGGCTAATAGTTTCTACTGCAAAACGTTTCTAATATCAAAAGTATGTTATCAAGGTTGAATAGCTCAATATATGACAACAACTGAAATGCAAATGATTCATACACTATAGGTGACTTTGAAAAAATTGTAGAAATAGCTGATTCCGCTTTATTATAGGTTTTTATATGGCCGCTGTGGTGTAGTGGTAAGCAGTGCGTGCTTCCACTCCACAATGCCTGGGTTCAAACCCTGGCCAATGCAACATCGCAAAAATATAGAAAAAAAAGGTTTTTGCTTAACAGTGGTCGCCCCTCGGCAGGCAATGGCAAACCTCCGGGTGTATTTCTGCCATGAAAAAACCAGCTTTTTATAAAAATACAATCACCGTTCGGAGTCGGCGTAAAACTGTAGGTCCCTCCGCTTTGTGTGACAACATCAAGGCGCACGCCACAAATCGGAGGAGAAGCTCGGTCAAACACTAACATATGTGTAAGTGCCAATCTATTATTATTTTTTAATTAGCGCCGGGCGCTTAAAAGCGGACTCTGCGAGTAATCAATTAATATGAGTTATAATAAGTTTAATAATTGCGCAGTGCCATTGCAAAATGTGTTCAAACAAATATTGTTTAAAAGTATGCGAATTAAAAAAAATTGTTTGTTCATCTCTATTATAAAAGTGATTTGTGTTATTTATTATTACCCTCTGAAGGTGTTATATTCGTTTTTGGTTTTAAAAACTATATTATAACAATACCTCATTTTTAAAATAAAATGTTTGTCATGAATTCTATTAGAAAAAAATTGGCGATTGTTGGCGTTTTTTTTATAGAAATTGCGCTTTTTTTTTTACAAGCTGGACACACTGGTGTGCATTGCTCAGCTGTTGCTCTTCGTATGTGAAACACACATGTGCTCAGAGAGCGCTCAGTGAGCTATGGCGTGCCTATCACTGGACTAAACCATTGGGGTATTCACAACGGTGTCGGTAAGTGTCGTATTGTATGTCGCAAACTTTAAATGCCTAAAAAATATATTAAATTGGTTCGTAAACTACCATCAAAGCATAATAAGCATTTATTAAAGCTTTTAATGTTTACGACTTACAACAATACGACACTTACGACACCTTTGTGAATCCCTCACATGTGTTGAAAGAACGCTTATCTGCATTAGCAGAGCTTAATAACATCCTTTAATTAACCATACGTTAAGTTCAATGGAATTTTTAGAAATATGCTTCAAAGAAATATTAATTAGTATTTACCAAACCCTCCAACTAAATTAACGATTTGTTACAACCTAGATGAATATCAGAAGCTATAATATATTTAGTTATAATTACCAACCCATGGTTATAGTTCCCAATCCTTGGTAACAGTTCCCAAGTATTGTCTAAATTCGGAAACTAAATATCTTTAGTTGTCGAAGCTAATCATTTTTCTCATTATACAGGATGCAGCGCTTTATTCAGCTACATATCTATCTTTCTAAGTACGAAATGCTCTCGCTGAAGCGAATAAACTTCCTAAAATCACGGATTTCAGCGGCAGCAAACACAATAACGTTAAACTAATGGTTCACTTGATATCTTTCACTTATCAATCGAAGAAAAACAGCTAAATATGCACATATTCATTAGCTAAAATTTTATGGCCTTATTCATAAAAAATAAAGTAGGTTTAAAGAGCTTTATAAATTGACGTTTTCATACATTTTTCAATTTATAAACCTTTTATAAAGCTACTCTATTTTTTATGAATAAGGCCATTAATGTTTAAAATTTTTCCCCTTTTTCTGGCAGTTTGACAGTTTTCACAAATACGCCCGGAAAAATAGTCCGGCCGACTTCGGGCTAGTGAGAAGCAACTATTACTCGCTCAAAGTGGCTCTCAACAGCACGAGAACCAACCAAAGAAACACAAATTGGGCACTTTCGGGCACCTGCGGGCGAGCAAAAGAACAGACTTATTGTACGCCCCGGTTTCAAGAATGCAAAAGTTTGTAACACTGATTTTTTCTCTCTTAACGTTAAGTAAAGTAAAGAAATAACTGTAACAGCTTCTTCAACAATGACAACAAGTAGGTTCGTTCAAATACTTGTCGTACTAAAACATAACGAAAGCGTTGCCATTTGATTAAATTATATGAAACCTGCTAATATGACTAGTACTGAAACACCGCGTAGCGATATTACCGCATGTAAGGGGCATACCGCTTTTTGGTGTTCACCAGGGTGTCCAGATTGTTTAAATAAATAAAAGCGCTATTTCTGAAAAAAAAATCGCAATTTTTTTTTTTTAAATAAAATTCATGAAATCAATTTCACAAATCTTTTATTTTAAATATGAGATCTTGTTATAATATTGTTTTAAAAACCAAAAACGAATATAATACCTTCAGAGGGTAATAATAAGTAACACAAATCACTTGTATAATAGTGATGTACAAACAATTTTCTTTAAAATACGCATACTTTTTAAAAACATTTGTTTCAATACATTTTGCAATAGGACTGCGCAATTATTAAATTCATTATAATTCAATTAATTGATTAATCGCACGATCCGCTTTTAAGCGCTCCGCGCTAGAAATGAAATAAAAACCTATAGTAAGGCGAGATCAGCTATTTCCACAATTTTTTGAAAATCACCTGTAGTGTCTTAATTATTTATATTTCTGTTGTTGTCATATATTGAGCTATTCAACCTTGATAACATACTGTTTGATATTGGAAACGTTTTTCAGCAGAAACTATTGACCTTCATATAACACTTTATCCGAACTATTGAATTAAGGCTTTCCAACCTCATCCTATTTCGAATCTTAGTTTTTGTTGAATTCATTACGGAAAAAATGCGCTCAACAAAGCATGTGAGTGCGGCAAGGATAATAATTAGGGATGCAAATTTTGGGGGAGTAACATCGATACATTGGAAAAATTAACATCGATGCTAAAATACATCGCCAGAAAAACATCGATATATCGATGGTTTCCGCTGTTTCAAAAGTTGTTAGGTTGTAGTCACATTAAAAGGAAAATTAATACTTTTCAGTTCAAACTCTCTGTAATTCAATTAGAAAAATACTTACATATGGATGTATTTCCCTATTTTTATTTACCATCCCTTTACCCTTCCTATAAATAGAATAGGAATGCATGCTGTCGTAAGTTCATTGAGCCTAAAGTTCCAAGGTCCAATTTCGTTGAAATTTCAACCCGGTTGAATAACTCAGTGAGAGGGGAGACCAGTATGTTTATAAAAAAATATTTATTGGACCAAAAGGTAGTGCGTAGGCACTGTGGCCAATGGTAATCAACTATTACCGGAGGATGCATCAGACTAGCATACTTGAACTGCCATCAAATTATAACTTAAGAAAGTTTTATTACATGGCAGTTGAGAAGTGCATGTACATAAATTTCATTAATTTAATTAAGGAAATTTATGCACATGCAGCAGTACATAGCATGCATATAGGCGCCCGGTGTTAGCAGTCGCGCCTAAACACCGGTCCTTTTTTAATGACTATCGAAAGATAAGAGTAAACTCGGAATTTCTGAATGTTCCTCAAAAGAATAAGTAATAAAATTCATGGCCAGTAGAAAAATGTTAGGAGCATAAGTCGATGTTAATACATCGCTGAAACTGGCATCGATGTATCGTCAATTTAGCGATTTTAGGAAATTGTAAACATCGATGACAAACATCGAATTTTGAACCGATATTAACGATGTTTCAAAAATATCGATGCATCGTTTGCATCCCTAATAATAATTTAAATTTACTTATATGTATTTCCAAACATTTTACTGCCTGTTGCAGTTTTCACTCCGTAAGCAATTATCCAAAATTCTTCGGAGTCGGATGGAATGGTTCTGAGAAAAGTTATTCCATAGGAAAGTTAAAAGATTTAAATATTCAGTTTTCGCTGCTTTTCTTTCCTTCAAAGTCAAATAGTGAATTGGCAGGTCCCTGAAACTCGCCCTCTTGTGATTCACACACGTTTATGGTGACAAAATCAAAGCTTTTTTAAAAGTATTTAATTGACTAGGTAATCGTTTTAAAAGTTCTTCGATTAGGGTGATTAAACATTTTTAATAGTCTTTTAATATCGTCGTTTTGCAAAACCGCGTAACTGGCATTTGTGCCAAAAATTAGATTTGCTCATAGGAAGCTCCAGCCATAAAGCCTTATCTATTCATACCAATATATCGATATTAGACCATGTACTGCAAAATAACAGCATAGTTGTTATACCGCTGATCAAGAGTAGCATATATTTTTACTCTCTCCGGTAAAATCTTGGTGGCAATACTTGTACTTTAAACGACGATATGCTTCTTAAGTCAAGTTTATCATGCAGTTCATTAGCCTCTTCTGTAAAATTATCGTGGAAAACTAAGTTTTGTATATTTTTATAATAGGAAAAAATTTATTTGAAGGGAAAAAATCGCCATAAATCGCCAATGGCGATTTACTAAATTTTTACGCGCAAATATCTAAAAAAATTGCCAAATTGGCGCCAAATCGCGAAATCTGGACACTCTGGTGTTCACACACAGTCAGCTGTTCGATTAGCAATGTGCAGCGTTGGTACCAGTGCTTGGACTCCTACCACTTTTTGGAGCATCCACCACATTTGCCACACAAGCTCTGAAATCTGCCACATATTTGCATTTTTGAGTAGTAGTAGCTCCACATGATTTTCTTTATTTTTTTAACTTTAAGAGCAAAAATTGTCCAACAATAAACACTAAGTGGTCACAAGTAGGGACACGATATCGAACCGAAAGTATTGATATAGCTAGTACTCATTTAAAGTATCGCTGTAAAAATATCGGGTACCCATTAATATCGCAATAAAAATACCCGATATTCCAAATATCGATACAAAATTCAGAAAACTAAATCTGAATATTGTCGTCATTTTCTATTAAAGAATTAACACTTTGCACTTTAATAAGTACATCACTGAAGGCGCGCCACATATCAACCTAAAATAGTACACATTTCTGCGCTTTAAAGCGCAAAATATATCCATATTGCTTTACATATAAATTCCAAAGTGAGTAAGGTTATAGTACGACATAGATTTGCAAGAAATGGCATGTTTAAAAACAATATTAACAACAACACTTTCAATAGAAATTTTAGTAAGGACACATTTTTTCATTTTGGAATTTGGAAAATTAACTTTCAATATTTCAAATATTACTACAAAAAGTTGTATACAAATAGTCTTGCCCAATTACCAGAGTTTTGACAAATGTATAATTATTCACGTTAACTTTGTAATGTACACTTACGATTCGATACGATACAAGGGTTCTGGTACTCGATTCCAAAAAATATCGTTTGCAAACTTTCGAGGGAAAGGAATCGGTATCAAATGGCAAAAATATCGATATGATATCATATCATATCGAAATTTGTGCCCCTAATAACAAGAATGATAGTACATATTCAAGATTTCGCATTACCGGCGGCGATGAGATTTCTCAAGTAAAAGTAAACAAAGCCGAATGGTAGGAGAAATGAAACTGTCAAACATTGAATTTTCTCCATTTTTCGTTCTTAAATTTTTCGTCGGGAAAAGTGATTTTATTGTGTTAAATTGAAAAATATATGATTTATAAAAATAACTTGTAAAGAAAATGTAAAAAATCGGCGAGTTTTGTGAAGGTATTAGCACATTTCAGTGCACCTAAAGTTTTTAACGCGTTGTTTACTTTTACTTGAGGATCGTTAAAATTGGCAAAATCCATATTAAAAGTTTTTTTTCTAGAGATTCGAATTAAAAAATTTCAGTTAGGGTGAAACCCTGCAGAATTTTTTTAATTTTTGTAAAAAGTTTGATCCGAAACTTGAGATCTACCGCATTTTTTTCTAAATCTACCACTTTTTTTTTCAAAATCTACCACACAGAATTTTTATTAAGTCCGATCACTGGTTGGTGCGATCGTATTTTAGGCACATTTGGAACGAAACCAAATAACTTTTCCGGAAATCTCTTATTTTTATTGACAAATTGATTTCGAATTGCTTTTATATGCCAAAATTGCACTTATAGCGAAAATTGGCCAGAATTGCGCTAACAGATACATATGGGTTATTTTATATTAAATTTAACAAGTATTATTTCTGAATGACCATTTCTTTGGTAGCGATTAAAGCAACAAGTTGCAAATTCAAGTTTCGGGTTGCCTTGATGACAGGGGGACAGAAGTTTTCTTTCTTTTCTTTATGAATAAGGCCTATTCTAAGTGAAAGTCAAGCATTTTGGTTTATAGCTTGTTGGAAAATGGCACAAGTAGAAAATAATGTTCCGCACAGTCAGTGTTCAACCTACACAAGTCTAACTGTACACAAGTATTAAATATTTATGTATGCATTTATATATATACATATGTACATCTAAATTCCATATGTATGTAACCTTTCGATTCTAATCATTTTACACTAATTGCTTGTTAGATTATTAATTTCTCATATAATAAGTCTGTAATAAAAGTAAATACCCTGCAGTGAAAAGCCAAACCAGTTAGAAAAAATACTAGATCATTAACTAGTATGTGCCTACCAGTTCAACAATTTCGAAGAACTTAAGCATTCGGCGACATCTGCCTTTGAATTGCGAAAGTAAAAAAAAAACAAGTAAGAAAGCCTAAGTTCGGGCAGAGCCGAACATTAAATACCCGGCGCACGTATTAAATATATGTTTTTCGCCTTACCGAAAGCTACGGCTATATGGTAAGCCGGGGCGTATCAATTTTGAGTAAATTAGAGTCCTTAGATTTCGAAATTTTGAAGTTTCAAGCAGTTCTGAAATTTACCGTTATATGAGAAGCGGCCGTTATTTTAGTCCGATTTCAATAATTTTCAACGGTTTGCTTATATGTGGCAAGCACAATAACCACACCGAGTTTGGTACAAATTGGTAGAACGGTTACTGAGATACATATATGTGATCATAAGTGGGCGGTGCCACGCCCATTTTCCAAAAATGTATCACAAACGTATTTCTTGGTAAAGAATTGTTGCAAGCATCAATTTTGAATAAATTAGCTTCAATATTTACTGATTTATCGAAGATTTTGTATTTCTCTAAATTACCGTTATATGGGATGTGGGCGTGGTTATCGTCCGATTTTAAAAATTTTCGGCGATTTTGTATGCTGTACGAAGGCCGACAACTGTGCCAAGTTTGGTAGAAATTAGTACAGCGGTTACCAAGATATACACATGTAACCATAAGTGGGCGTGGCTACGCCCATTTTCCAAAAATGTATAATATTATTATTTTTTGTCAAAAAATTATTGTAAATACCAATTTTGAGTGATTTATCTTCAGTAGTTACTAAAATATCGCAGTTTTCGTATTTCTGGAAATTACCGTTATATGGGAAGTGGGCGTGGTTACAGTCCGATTTCGCCCATTTTCAATAGCAACCTACCTTGGATTAAGGGAAACCTACATACCAAATTTCGTTGAGATATCTCAATTTTTGCTCGAGTTATCGTGTACACGGACAGACGGACAGACGGACAGACGGACAGACGGACAGACGGACAGACGGACAGACGGACGGACAGACAGACATGGCTTAATCGATTTCTTTTTTCATCCTGATCATTTATGTATACATTTGTCTATATCTATCTCGATTCGTTTTGGCTGTTACAAACAACCGTTATGTGAACAAAATTAATATACCCTTGTGCACAAGTGCGCTCGGGTATAAAAAAACGCCATTAATTGCTTTTCTTACAAAAGTCGGCTGTGGCGTCACGTGAAGACTACTGGTTCTGGTTCGGAGATCGCAGGTTCGAGGCTGTTTGGAGGTGGTTAAGGTTTTTAAGTTAAATTGATGTAAGTAAAAATTATTATTTCGATTTAAATATAAATAACCAATTTGAAAATCTAATTGCATTGCAGAAAACCCATACATATGGGAAGAAATGCTTGTGCCATAAAAAAAAAATATATATATTTTTTTAAATTAAATTTAAAACCCCTAAATAAAAAAATAAATTAAAAAAATTAACAATAGCCAAATTTTTCCTGCACCAGGACTTGAACCTGACACCTCTGGCATACCACGCGACTTCGGGGATGAATTGGCAGACTATGAAATCAACTTGTATAATGCTACTAGTAGATGCTGATGCATAGCCTGACAATTGATTACTAGTGGCACATCGCAATGTTAAAAATGCCGGTTGCTAACATTGAAAAAGGATAGAACGCACAGTGCTGTATGAGCGGGCAAAAATCAACGTGTTTGGTATCGTTGGAAATGAAATTTATCCTAGATTAAGGATCTGGGCTTAGTTTTTGTTTTTATTTCATAAGGTTCTCACAAAAACCTCTTAAAGTTGTGTATTTTTTATATATTTTTTCTTTTATGAAAATGCCTTTAGCTGGAGTCTTTAAAAAAAAAATTGCTACAAATACAATTTATCATACTTTATCTTAAGACACAATTTTTCTAACTAGAAAATCTGTAAGGAAACCACTCTATAGAGCTTTTTAAAAAATATTGTGCTGTGTAGTGAAGCGTAAAATAGTGAAAAAACTAATATTAATATGAATTCAATTATAAAAAACTCAATTTTAGCTGATATCTGGATTTCTACTCGTCCATCAGATAGAGTGTCTGCATTATCTGCATGTTTTGAAGACAAATTAATACTCGCTAAATGCGACAAAGCACTTTTGAATAAAAAAATAAAACTTTTTAATAGTGAGATGAAAATTAAGTGGAATTATAGTGGCCGCAAAAGAAGCGCTTTTGAAAAAACATATTCTAAATGGCTAAATTGGACATTCCTTTCCCTTCCGGATTCCAATGGAAATAAGGATAAATGTGCTGAACGGGGAAGACCTTCTAAAGAAGAATTTTGCGAAGCTTCACGGAGAACAAAAAATCGAAGGGTAGAGCATTTGTTGAAAAACTATTCCATCGAAGAGCTCGATAGAAGAGCTAGTATAGATTACACTTATAGAAGAGCTAGTACAGATTACACTTTTTCTGACTAGTATGATTTCAACCCGAAATTCATGAATGAATTCATGTATGAATACACCACAAAATTCATGTATGAATACACCACAATTCATGTATGAATACACCACAAAATATATAGTCAATGAACTAATGTGTTTGCTGAGTAGTTTGGAATTTGACTGCATGATGACTTTAATTTTTCAATAAACGGCGTTAGATAAAACAAATAATTTTTGATTCAGTATTTTGCAACAACTCTTGTTCGTGCGAAGTAACTAATAAAAAGGAAAACAAAATTATATTTGTCTTTTGAGTATTTATTGTCGTCTTGAATGAATCAAATTTTTTAAGCGTGTGACATCCACACCAAAAGATATAATCAATTTAAAAAAACATTTTGTCGTCAAAAAGGACCAAAATGAAAGTAGCTGCCATTCCTAGAGGGTTTGCGTAAGAGAGATATAGGGAATCTTATTTGCCATGAATTAAGCCATAGAATGAAGCCTTGAAGTCTTTAATATTATTAGGAAAACGCCCTGTATAAATAATAAAATAACTACTCAGTATTGGAACTACTTCTGAATATCAAATTTTGCAGTTTCAATCTCAGTTTCCATGAAAAATGTAAGAGCTAGGTAAAAAAAAAAATGATTTTTGAAATCTCCGTACTCTAATCCACCAAGAAACGAATTTTTACTCAAATCCGTCCATTATTCTATTTTTGCCCACTTTTTATATGGAGACACAGCACTGTGGAACGTGGAAATAGTTTGGCTGAAACGCAAACTGGTAGAATTTTAGTTCACAGCTAGTAGCTTTCCCTACAGGGTAGTTTTACATACATACATACATAGTTGCATGCTTATATGAATATATATAAGTGTGTGCAGTTAACATTTACAGTTTTAGTTGTTCACATTTAGTACATTTCGCTGTACGTGGTTACGGTGCTCTGGTTACAAGTATGAGTGTTCTAATTTCAATGCAATCGGTAATCCTGACGGCAGCCATTATGCTGCTCATCGCCAGTTGGAGGTTGTATGAAAAACGAAGATCCTTCCGTAATATAACTTCCAAATTGCCCACGCAGTACGGAGTACCTTTTGTTGGCATCGCATATCAATTCTTTTATTCAAGTAGTAAGTGGCGTGAAAAGTGCCCGAGTACAGTTTTTTGAACATTTCGTAAAACGGTTAATTTTAATACAATTGCAGAGGTTTATAGCTCTTTAAGCCGTAGTTTCGATGAATTAAAAAGTTTAACCACTTGCGTGTGGGTAGCCACGACTCCGATTATACTTACCGTCGAGCCAGAAGTAATTAAACATGTCACATCTTCGAGTGAATTTCTCAACAAAGCCAGAGATTTGTATGCTCACTTTAATAACGGTGTCATAAATGGGATTATTGTGAATCCAGGTGAATAAGTGTGATAACACATATCGTCGATGTTTTTGCAAAACCGCCCATCGACCAGTTGCAAAACCGCCTAAATCGCCGTTGTGGCAAAAATGAGATTTGGTTACCCTGAACTCCAAGCATCGGGATTTATGCATGAAAATTGTTAAATCGTTATTTACACAACAGATTTGTAAAATAATAGCTAGAGAAAATACCGCCTATCAAGGCGATGCCTTCAAAGAATAAACCGTTTTTTCGCTCTCCTGTAAAATTTTAGTGCCGATGGCGATGGGCGGTTTTGCAAAAACATCGACGATATGCGTCTATGTTCGTATAATGCCGATTTTATGATAAACTCTTCTTACGCACAGCCGAGAAATGGAAACCAGATCGCAAAGCAATAAGTCCTTTTGTTAGCCACAATAACCTCATGAGCTTTTTCCCGTTATTCAACGACACTGCACAGAATGTCAAACGGAAGTTAACCTCTATAGCTGGTCGCGATGAACAGGACGTCTTCGGTGTTATAAAAGCTTTTGGCTTACAATTGAGCATTTGTGAGTTTGTAATAATCTAAAGCTTTACGCATTAACACTTAATACAAAGTTGGTTGATCAATAAAATGTAATTTGCGATAATTACGTGTGCTTAGAAAACGAGAAATTGATATAAAGTTTTTGTTACAAGTGCGCGGATTTTTTTAGGAACTTGCCAAACAGTTACCAGTTCATTGTGATTTTGTGTTTCTTGTGGTTCCTGACAGATATGTACATGAAAGCAATTACTTTGGAGATAAAAAGCGACACTTTAAACTATGATAAAAACATTACAAAGTATATTCATTCTCTCAATTCGTCGGCCATGATTTTTTTTCTGACGTTTGCCAACATTTTAAAATCATATAAAATTGAGAATAAAAAAATGAAATTGTTCACAATTGTTGTTGTTTGAGATTGAAAATGGGAATGTGTGTGTGATTTTGAGTTTTGAATTTTTAAATTATGTGCTGGCAAACGTCAGACTGCCTCTCAATGGTTTTACCTTGTTATGTTTTTATCATGGTTTCAACTATATCACGTGCGAAAAAATACCTTTCCCACTGTCTATGAGCTAACTATGTCTCCGAGCTTACTAGATCGACTCTAGCGTAGAAAAACTGATCTTAAATGACCACTTCCGACGCTGGATAATACTAACATTGGCTAACTCCCAGCAAAAAATCGGTAATCGCTTTTAGTGGTAACGTGTTCTAGAAGGCATAGCGTTATAATGCCTTCAAAATTTTCCGCTTCTTTTAGGCATTGCCGGTAATGCAAAGTAGAATGTCCAACAATATTTTATTTATTTCGCTTCTTTGTTTGATTTCGGGGAATGCAAAGTAGAATGTCCTATAATATTTCTTTTTTAATTCGTTTCTTTGCTTCATTTCCGGAAATGCAAAGTAGAATGTCTTACAATATTTTATTTGTCTCGCTTCTTTGCTTCATTTCAGGGAATACAAAGTAGAATGTCCTACAATATTTTTTTTATTTCGCTTCTTTGCTTCATTTCGGAGAATGCAAAGTAGAATGCTGCATCGTAGTCAGCTGAAAAATAGAATGAATACCCAAAAATTCTTTTTCTACCGTTACTTTCTGTGGAAATTTGTCTCGCATAAAAATCATGTTTTGCTTTGTTCAATTTGCAGCGAAGTAGAAGTCAGTCAATGAAGTGAAGTACAAGAGTGAGGAAGTACAATTTTAAGCTTAGTTAAATATGCATGTATGTACATACCGATTTGTAAGAAAATCTAAATACCTAAATAAATACATATGTATGTATAAAAGCTGATTTATAAAAATTTTAATTAATTTTAATCTTTTAAGACATTTTCTGATTTCAATTTAATATAAATAAGTATGTACTTATCTAGGCATTCTACATTAGTTTCTCTGTAATGCATTCTTTGTTCGCTTCTCTGGATTCTGTTTATCCATGCGTTCTCCCTTCGTTTGAAGGCAATGCTGCGGGTAAGGGCTTACCTCCAATGACATGCCCATGTTAAAATAAGGCCTTCTTGAAGCGAAAGGGTAAGCGATTCCCATCGCCTAGCTCGTTTCCACTTTCGTTTCTGTGGTAATCGTGTTTTTTGCTGGGTGTAAACTGATAAAGAACTTACATAGCAATTCTTAATTACATTTCCCTAAAATTGCTTAGAAAATCCTTAAATGTAAGTTAATACCCTAAATTCCTTTTACTTCCCAACAAACATGTAGGTTATAGAACGATTGGAAAACGTTTTGATTTCTAATGTGTTTCTCTCTATTAGAAGGTTAGAAGATGCTTAGAGAAACCGGCGAAAATTTTATCATTCCCTACAAAAAATGGTCTTAGTTGTCAATATCGAGAAAGCGGTTAGATATCTGATCGTGTTTTACAGGTGATTTCTAATTGGTTGAAATGTCTAGTGCTCTTCTCACGATTCTCTAATCGAATTCTAACACAGTTCTCTAGCCGCATTTTTGAGGTAACGAAAGGTAAAGCTCTCTCCAGCAAACCACTGGACAAAAATTCAAAGCAGCTACTCTCCATTACACATATCGTTGTTTAAAGTATAAAACCGCGTATCGTCATTCTGCAGAACCGCGTAACTGAAATTTGCTGCCAAAAATTGGATTTGCTCACAAAAGCTCTTGGCTCAAGCCTTATCCATTCGTCCTGAAATATACTAGCCAGAAATGCCATTGCTTTATAAATAAACTTATAGTTTAAAAAACTAAAACCTCCCTATTATAATTGCCATTCGTACTGTCATTAGGTATGTAACTTGAGAATAGAAATCGCTGCATCTTTTAGGCGCATCAATATTACATAGTTACAGCCCGAGCTAATAAAAGGAAGGTAATAAAAAGAGAACCATTTTGAAATATGAGTGTTTTTACTATCTAGAAAATAATTTATGCAACCTCACATACGCGGTTTTACATTTTGTTGATACGCGGTTTTCTATTTTAAACGAGGATATGTATGTACACGCACTCATACATATATAACTTCGAATTTCAAATTTTGGTAAGAAAACGGGCTATAGCCCAACTTTTTCCAACTGGCGACCCACCTTTCCCTATCTTAATACCTCCGCGGTGCATCGGTCCATGGTGGAGTAAAAAGTCTTAATTTGTATCACATGCCTTCCTTATGGATATACATTATCTACCAATAAATATTGCAAATATATATGTAAGCATACAATAGACAGGACCATAAAAATTTATTTCAAATCGCCGGACTAAAAAAGTTCATTTTAGGCTTAATGCTTCCAATCAAAAATTTGGTGGCGATCGGATAGAATTTAGGGGCCGCGCAGAGCCGGGAAAGTTCGAAAATACTTGAAATATCCCAATCCCATAAAACGGAACTTTTCCAATAAGTTTATTATCATTACGGTGAACATAAATATGAATTGAAAATACAGGACAATTAAAAAAATATATATATGTTCCTTCATATACATATGTGTAAATTTACGTAGTATTAAAATAACAAGAAAATATACATATATATATTAAAAGTGAGTAAATACATAGTGATTTTTGTTTTAATTTTGTTGCAATGTTTTTCAAGTCAAAATTTGTTTGTTATTTTTTCTTAAAGATATGGTTCATTCTTTAAGCAAAACCACACAAGTCAAACTGTATTTAGAATTTAGAAAAATTCAACAAAATTTCATCTAAATTTTGTACTGTTTAGTCTGAATTTTTAGAGCATCGGTTATGTAATTCTTGTTAAACCAGTGCAAGTGGCTAAAAACTCCCGTTGATTTCTATTGATTTTTTCTTGCCGACGCCACAAGTTATATATTTTCGTAAGAGGCACTTCAATACATTTCGTGCTGTAGATCGCTAACGTTGATTGGGAGATCTTTTCATGAGTTATTGACGAATAGCTCCGAAAAGTGCCAAAAATCTCGTTTTCGAAGAAAATCTCGAATTGTCTTTGAAAGGAAAATTGTGTACTATTTTGTCGTGTTTATCGAACCAAAATATGCTTGAAAAAATATAGGGTAATGCGATTAGTATAAAATTTGTAGAGCAGTGTTATGCCGAATTTCCAATAGGCATTGAAATGGCAAAAAATGTATGCCATTTAAAAAAATGCCATGTGGAAATGAGCTTAATGACTATTTTTTTAATGTAATGACACAATTTTTTTTTAATGCCCGACTTTATCATTTGTCATTTAATGCCTAGTGGAAATCCAGCATTACTGATACTTGTCATGCTGATCGCCATTTTCTTGCCGTCCATTGTCTTTGACCCCACAAAATTGAGAACGCATTTACTCGTTGAAGCTTCAAAATCAGCCTCGTGCTCATGTAGTTATCAATCAGTTATGGACACTGCTTATATATTGATAAGTAAAGGGCTCCCGCGGTTTACATATTTTAAAATAGCGAATAAAATGCGGGGCAAAGGCAGGACACTTGGAAAAAATCAGAACATTTTGAGGTTTTGCTAATTTGAAAAACTACGCAGGACAGACCTTTGAATAACAATATAGCCCTGCAAAATACAGGACGGAGGGTCACCGTAACTATAATGCTTGATTTCCATTGAAATTTCCTATTTAAAAAGCTATCAAAGACCAAAACCAATTAAAAAATTTACAAAGTTGTAAAAATAATAGGGGTATTTTCGATCCGTTGCATACTGTCTAGCAAGATAGCATAAATAGAAAATTTGTTTGTTGTTTGAACGCAAAACATGAAGCAACAACAAAGTTATCAAGTCATTATATTTTGGTGCTTTCTATGCACCATGCTAGACAGTATGCAACGGATCGAGAATACCCCTAACATAAAAAAATTCATACAGTTTGGATATGATTACAACGGGCGACAAAAACCAAAAAATTCAGAAACACGCAAAAAATCAAACTGCTCCCGAAGCTATGGACCAGATTTAGTGAATATTCGTTTTTAGTTTTTCTCTTCAATATTAGGATTTTTTTAAAAGGGCTTTCAGAAATAGGGCTTATCTATAATATTTTTTAAAGAAGCTCAGTGCATTGTGGAGTAATAATATGGGCAGTGCTGCCGCCGCTCAAAGAACTTTCTAGCCAAGATTAGACGAAAAAGTTACCAAATTTAAGGAAAAATAACCAATTTTTTTATTAGATTACCAATTCAGGTCATCACAAATTCTTTTATATAGTTCGTATAGAAAAAGTTTACAATCCAAAGAAAATCAATTTTTATTTGCATTTTTGAAAAATAAATCCTTTTAGGGGTGTAATATGTAAATACATATTTTAGAAAATCAGCCTTCCCGTATTAGATGCATATGTGTGAATGCTAATATCTTCGTAAACAATAACAGACTCTGAATGACGTTTTCAAATAAGTACACAGTTTCCAATTTCTTTGCAAGAATCTATGGAATACCTAATCAGCGTGAACAACCGCATTGTTTATATTTTAAGATTAAGATTAAACAAAAAAAAAGTTGGGCTTATTGAACTATATCGTCGCTCAGCGCGAAATACCTCGTATACGTCAAACGAAGTACCGCGTATACGATGATAAATAAAGTTTACAAAAGCGCCAAAAACCGATTTTTTCAAAACTGTGGAATGGTATATTCACTGAACCTACTTGCTGTAAGATTATTATTAGCCGTGTTTTATTTGTCCAGAAATTTAAGCTATTAGCTTATTTTGTATGGAGGACTTACCCAACATAATTATATTGGCTTATGAAAAGCTATCTTGGCTTGTATATTGAACAAGAGGCATTGTCCTTCAGCCAATCAGAAAGAGGCAAAAACTTACTTTGACACTATTTGCAGTCAAACAAAATTTAGGCTAACATAGGAAATAAGCTAATTTCGTTTTATTTGACCAAGATTTAGCTATTTGCTTGTGATGGTTGAATAAAACATGCCTATTATTAATTATAACTTAAATTAATAAAGTAAGCAGTAATGGAAAAAGAATAACCAAATCCCTTGGATTCCGCATATACGAGGTATTTATATATGTACTATCTAAGTATGTATTCATTTGAAGTGGACTTTAGGCGACCATGTATATTATGTATTCTGTATATTATAAAACAAATACATACAAATGTATGTAATATTTACTACGTTTATACGCACGTCTTATTTGCAAATAACAATTTGCAAAATGGTAAACTCTGCCGTATAAACGCTGAGTTAATTTTTTATTTGCAAATAACTAAATCACGCAAATAAGTATTGATTAGTGATACTTTTTGCAAATAAGCGCAAGACGCCGCCATTCTTAAGTTTATTTTCTTTTTCGATGTTCATCTTATTGCCTTTTTATAGTCAAGACGTTACCATTTTTAATTTTATTTTCTTTTCCGATGCTCATATTATTGCCTTTTTATAATCAGGCAATATTAAATAAAATATTTTCACCGTCGAATAAACAGGGAGTTAGGTATTTGCAAATTATTTTTATTGGTATACGTATGCGTATGCGATATACGTTTTCATAACTAGGCGACGGCGGCGGTGTAAACCTCTGATACATATGTACATACATACATACATATCTGTAGCGATATTGCGGCATTTTGAGTAAATGTGTTCCTAATAATATGACTATTAATGGAAAATATGTATCAAATTAGAATGAACTTTTCCAAATAAGTATTATAGGATTGCCACTTAAACATTTATGTAGATACTTGAAAAACTGTAATGGAATATTTCGATATTAAACATAAACAAAATTGTTTGTAAATAAATATTGTTGATCAAATAACTTTAATGTAATATGCATGTGGGGTATTCTTTCTGAACGTTTCTAGCCTTAATTAAAATATGGTTAATCTGCAACATTTATTTAGGGGATTCACAAGACGTGTTAACCGTCGTAAAATCTTAAGCTTAACACTTGTTTATGTAAAATAGCGGTTAAAATGGTTGGGGGGTTGGCTAATTATATATTCTTTATCAGTTTATAAGAATTTCGGTTTAGTTAGAAATCCCCTAAAACCATTTTAATTAAAAAAGATGTTAACCTTAAGATTTTACGACGGTTAACACGTCTTGTGAATCCCCTAATTGTGTCACATCCGTAATACTTATGTGTATATGCTTTATTAAATTACAGTGACTATAATGGGCATGAAAATGGAAGAAGGAACTAAGAAGTATAACGAGATTTTGAATGCATTTAACATGTAAGTAAATTACCAGCATTCACACACAATTCGATTTCTACTAAATTACGACATTTATATTTCCAACACACAGTTTGGTTCATCACATGGCAGAGAATTCAGTTTACTCCTCGGTGGGCTTAGGATTTCTAACTCTAACGCCAGATTACAAAAAAACACTTAAATTTTTAAGAGAGTTAGTACGCGATGTAAGTACAAAAACACTTGATAAGAATAAAATGAATTCATCGACTGGATAAATTACAAATAAATATTGAATTCATTAACTTGCAGTTGATTAAGAAAAATCCCTCTCTCAAAGCCGAGTCGGATGAATACGAAGACGGCAAACAAACGGTAATTAATTTGACGCTAAAAGCTATGAAACAAGGAATATACAATGTCAAAGAAGTGGAAATTCAGAGTTTTTCAATGATTGCTGCGGTAAATATTAAAAAGTTTATTTAGATAGGGGGAAAAACTCGCTAAGGGCACCAGGAAAAAATTTTATGTCGGCATTTTGTTCAAGCCACCTTGTTGCTATGGTTAATGGTAATCAATGTTTAAAAGATTTTTTTCGCGGTATTTTGTTGAGTTATATGAGTTTAAACATGCAACTTTTCTTAATATGATATGATCTTATGATATACTACGTTTATACGCATGCATAACTCGCTTTAATTCATTTCGCCGCGATTCAAAACATATGTATAAACTGAATTTCAATTCGCTTTGAAAGAGCGAAGTGTTTTGGCTCACAATCCATTTCAAATCGGTAGTTTATTTCTCCAGACAGTTAGAAAGAGTGTATAAACACCGCTCTCACTCAAAGCGAATTGGAAGTCAGCTGTTCCGCTCAAATTCCAAATAATCGCATCAGTATTTAAAAGCTGATTAATAATAATCGTTCTTTTTCTTTGCCACGATTTTATAATGCCGAATAAAATTAGAAATTTATCACTTTCCATTATGTTAACTTATAAAATGTCAAATGAAAACAGCTTATTTTGTTTGCTTTTGAAGACGGTTACTTTGATGCCGAAATAAAGCCGTAAGTATAAACACTAGAGCGAAATGTGTACGGTGTCAATGCGCTTTCAATTAAGTCGATTATTCTGTCCGTATAAACGTAGTAATAGACAATCAACAATTTCTGACCTATTAGAACTTTTTCCGTGCTATATGGTGGGCACAATAATTTTTTGCAATTTTTTTCGTATTCGGATTTAGAAGAAAATTATTTATAAAAATTCATACAAAAAAATCGCGATTGGCCAACTGATTCAGAAAATTGTAATTAAATGAGTGCACTTTTTTCAAATCTCAAAAACCCGAAATTCGGCTATATTTTAGACAAGGATGTATATTAAAATGTGGCAAGTCGGGCTACATTTTCATTTCTGAACATAAACTTGTGTTATATCTATATATCGTTGGAGAGCTTAGAAAATGCGCCGTCGAAATAAGCAAGTCGCAAAAAAAAAACAATTTATGTTGACATACAATATTTTCCTGGTGTACTTGGCTAATTTTGCCCCATAGATGAATTGTTTTTTTTTCGATAATAAGATTGTTCAAGTATACCGTTAATTCGCTCCCAGATATTCGTCTATACCAAAATTTAGGTGACAGATAACCAAGAAAATAACGTTAATTGACACTATTTCGCATATGGGTGCGAAATAAAATCAATTTGCATTATTACCTTTTCAACAGCGAAATAAAATCCGTTGACACTATTGCTCTCTCAAACATTAAATTTGCTTAGCTTCGCCGCGACCCGTGGTCCGCGTCCTCACACCAAACCGCGTTGCGCCACCCTTCCTCCTCTCCCGTCGTGCTGTAATTTACATATGTATGTAGGTAGAAAATTTTTTTATATCCTTTTTTTAAGTTTTATTCTTAAATATTTCATATATTTTACATATTTTACATTTTTAAATTTATTATTGTTTTTGAAAAATGTTTGCTTTGTTCGCAACCAAGGCATTTTGCATCAGCGGCATTTTACATAATTTTTTAAAAGCATTCTGTTGATTCAATAGTGTTCGCATTATTTTTGGAAACGAAACATGTTTTACCAAATCTGGATCCTTTCTACATTTTTCATCAAATATTTCTCGTATTCCAGCTTTTTTGCGTTTGGTTTTTTGGGTTTTTATTATATTCGCAATTTTAAAATTTTTTAATAAAATCAATTGGTGCTGGGTTATGATTGTGTTGATTAATAGCACTGAGGATTTGGCAGTAACCTCTTTCATCTATGAAATCACTTACGGGGCAATGTTTATTGTAACGATGGAAGAACATTTTTTTCTTTGACTCGACATACTTTAAGCATTGCATCATTTACTTTATTTCTAATTTTTTTTACTTTATTTCTCTTTTGAAACGGTAATAACTCCAACTGATTTTATTGCGCATCACTATGGGAAATATTATCAATTGACGTTATTTCCGTTGATTATGTTACCTGTTAAACAAATTTAAAGCTACATCTTAAAGAGATCTAGAGAACTGAATACTACTGGATAACTCAGTGAATTTCGGAATTTGACACCATCGCCAGTTTGTTGCCACCATTGAGCTAGGGCACTAAAAGTGCTGCACACTTTGCAACATAGGCGAGCATGGTGCGAAGCATGGATCGTAATAGTTACAACTTTTATTAAAAAAATCGCTCTTTAACAATTAGTTTTTGATGTTAATTTAATTGCTCCTTAAATAACCGTTATTGATGATTTTTATTTTATAAATGCAACATAATTATTTTTGATTTTTATCTAAATAATCTGTAAATAACAGTTATTTTATATTTTTAAATAATAATATTATTTATTTTTATGTCTTAGATAACAGCTATCAAAGACTTTTATTCATGAATGTCATAAATAAAAATCAGTCACTGACCTTTATTTTTTAAATCATACTTATAAAAGTCATTTGTATAAGTCGTAGTAAACTTTTGTTTCCCAACACCTTCTTAACTGCGAAACATGTTAATGACTTTTATATGAATGATTTAAAAAATGAAAGTAGGTGACTGATTTATATTGATGACTTTTAAAAGTAAAAGTCACTGACTGATTTTTATTGATGACTTTTATAAATAAAAATCTTCAATAACTGTCACCTGACATAATATAAAAATCAAAAACATTTCTTATTTTGGATTTATAATACAAAAATTAAAAATAATTGTTTCTTTTTTTAATTTTGCATAAAAATTGCAAATTAAAATTTGTTTTCAAAATTGAGTCTCGGCGAAAAAAGAAATCGATTGGTATGCATCTCTTAGCTGTAGAACATTTCCTTCAAAGTGAGTTTTTCCATGACAGTTTTCATCAATAACTGTTATGTTCGATCCCTGGGGCGAAGTACAAATTTTTACAACTATCAAAGCAGTGATCGGACTTCTACCACATTGTGGTAGATCTGCCACTTTTTTGAGCATCTACCACATCTACCACTCAAGGTCTGAAATCTACCACATATTCGGCGTTTTTGAGTAGTTTTATTTTTTCTTGACATAAGTAAACAAATCCGAATGGGAGCATAAAATAAATTGTAAAATAGTAAATTTTCTCAGTAATCAATTTTTAGACAGAAAACGGAGTTTTATTGTGTTAAATTGCAAAATATATGATTCGTAAAAAGAATTAATAGCGAAAATGTTAAAAAACGGTGATTTTTGTGAAAGTATTAGCAAATTTAATGCGGCCGCTGTGGTGTAGTGGTAAGCAGTGCGCGCTTCCACTCCACAGCACCTGGGTTCAAGGCCTGGTCAAAGCAACATCGCAAAAAAATAAGGAAAAAGGTTTTTTCTTAACAGCGGCCGTCCCTCGGCAGGCAATGGCAAACCTCCGAGTGTATTTCTGCCATGAAAAACAGCTTCTCATAAAAATACAATCGCCGTTCGGAGTCGGCGTAAAACTGTAGGTCCCTCCGCTCTGTGTGACAACATCAAGGCGCACGCCACAAATCGGAGGAGAAGCTCGGCCAAACACTAACATATGTGTAAGCGTCAATCTATTATTATTATTATTATTATTATTATTAGCACATTTAAGTGCACGAAAGGTTTCTGCTTACTTTTACTTGAAAATTGTAAAAATCAGCAAATCCCAATTAGCTGTTTCTGGAACGTGCCACATTTTTTCGCCACCTCGTGATGTGTAAAAAGAATAGCTGGCAGCACTCCGCAAGGTTGCAGAAATCTCTTAAAATATGTTCGAAAAATATCTTAATATGAAAAATAATTTCCAAAACTCAACGCAATTTTTAGCAACTTCAATCTTGCACTTTATTATATTAAATTAAATTTTTTAGAGTCTAATTAAAAGGTTTGCCATGTGCAGAATTTTTTTAATTTATATACAAAGTTTGATCCAAACGCAAAGATCTACAACATTTTTTTCCAGATTCTACAACACAGAATTTTTTTGAAGTCCGATCACTGTATCAAAGTGACATTTATGTTTGCTTAATTCGTTATTTTCCCTTCATACTTTAATTATTGATTCTCAGTGCCGCCTCGCTCGTCAACAATGTGGGGAAAATTTATAAAGCTAAACAGTCGATGACTACTAATGAGCTACTAAATAGGCCTGAAAGAATTCCCGATCCTTGTAAAATTTCAAATAGGGTATATTTAGAGCCTGTCACTGGCCGCTAGACAGCGGTTTCGGTAAGAGCGATTTGTATTCACGCGATATCACTTCCAACAGTGAAATTCCTACATTTCGTATGTCATGGTTTCCTTTAACCAGTATAAGCGATGTTAAACGTTGGTGTCTTCTGGGCAAGCAGTTATAAATAGTTGTTCAACTCTACTCAATGCTTTCTTTTGTGTCCGCATTCAACCACCCTGGGCAATGTAAGATCTACGCGTACGAGATTCGGTAGCCAACCCGTGAACAGCTTTGGATTACGCCAGAAAGAGTGGGAGCTCTAGTGGGACATCTCAACCATATCTTATTGAAGGGTCCACTGAAATCTATATCGTTTGTTCGCCAGTAACGGTCGTCTTACTTTGAGCCAGTGGCTGGATACATTAATGTAAATCCTTTAGAAAACCTCCTAGCAATAGGATGTTTGAAAGGCTTTCGATCCGCCACATAGAAACCTAATTAAAAAGAAAATATGCAGAGAGCATAGAATAAAAATCTAACAACAAATTGAAAAATATAGTACACTAAAGTAGGACTTCGAATAACGGATATGCTCCTGTATTGTTTGGACTCTCTATAAACAAGATACCTACATATATATAAATGCGGGATGTCGTTGATAAATATGAGAATGATATAACCGCCATAAAGGAAGTCCTATGAACGGGGCATCAAGTGTCCAACATTCGACGTGGACCTGCATCAAAGTTGAGCCCAAACATACAAATATGTTTCTTCTACATAGTTTGGCACTATAAAAGCCTAAGCGATTGTGCGTTCTATATGACGAGCCGGCATAGTAACGGTTCACTACTTTGTTGTAGCCCGACGAAGCTCGACTTCGAGAAGCTTCACTGACGAAGGTCAGCCGAGGACTTTCACAAAAGGCTCTCAGCTCTACAAGGAGATTCCATCTTTCAATCTCTTGGCACCGGTGCGGAACATGCGGTGGACTACCAACACCACGCGGAAACAAAGGCATTATAACGCTATGTCTTCCGGAACAGGTTACCACTAAAGCGATTACCGATTTTTTGCTGGGTATAGTCTACTTAAGTATCGCTAGCTTAGAATGAAAGTCTGATAAGTCCGTTTTTATAAATTTTACAAGGGAGGAAAAAAAACTTCTTATAGCCATTAGGGATGTCAGAGGCAAAAATACATTGATGGTTTTCTTTGATCCGCTGCATCGGATGGCATACATCGGTGCATCGATTTGCATAGGATTTTTCAGGTAATGTTTCACAAAAAAAAAAATGTTATTAGCAAAAGTGTAGAAAATTTGAAATAAATTCCTGCAACTGAGCTAATTATATTGTTAACCGAATTTTTGGAGCCATTAAAATTTGTTGGTCAAAGGTCTCACTATATTTTGTACAATTGAAAATCCAGAATGACGGTTCAATGTACTAGAGATGTCAGTTTTAAAAAAACATCGATGCATCGATACATCTACTATTTATAAATCGAGTGGATCATTTTCGATGCAAAACATTGATATTTTCGATGCATCGCTGGTTTTCCGACATCCCTAATAGCCATTTTCTAGTATTTCGCAAAACTTTAAAACACAAGCAAAACTTTATATGGGTCTTTATTAAAATATTTGGTATCATTTTGGCCTTATCGGATTTTCGGTGCCTAGTTTTTTACCTAGCAAATTTGCATTTAATTGAAAGTAAAGGAGAACAAGTATCTAATTTTTTAACACAAAAGAGTACCGTCAATTTCTTCATGATCCAAATATCGGATCTAAACAAAATAATAATGATATGATGTATCAGGAACCACCTTTCCTTAAAAAAGAATAATTATAGAACTAGGTTAACGTTGCCCAAAGTTATGCGGTAACATACATACAAAAAAAACATTATTCCGACGACTTGATAACCTTCTCCTTTTTTTAAGTAAGTTAAAAAATAAACCAAGTATTTTTAATTCTTTTCGAAACGATGAATTTTTAATATCTCTTGCTTCTTATATCAAGACTTAAAAACTTTTCAGTCAAATCTGGCGATATTCGAAAGTAGTGGCACTAATAATCACATTTATATAAAACTAGATCGCCCTCACCCGCTTCGCTGGGTTTATGAAATTTCTACGTGCGACATTGAGTAAAATTTATTTCAAGAAAACTCAATTAAAAAACTGGAGGTTTCAAATTTGTTTAACCATCTTCAAAATATTTTCAAACAAAAACTTTCTTAAACTTCTCACTTGTCATACTTTTTCAATTAACTTATCCCCTGAACTCAATTTGAGATTTTAAACAGATGGAAACCTCTTACATGTAGTTTTGAAATAAAGCCCATTACAAAACATTTCGATTGATACCCATATTGTAATAATTCATTTAAATTATTGAATAGTTTGAATTTAATCTTTTAAACAATTGACAACCTTTTTAAACCTATTTCGTCTGATACTCGTATTCGAAATCATTTCGATTCATACCATTCTTCTATAACCTATAACCTATAATCTATAACCTACATATATTTTGAAAGACGTTTTTATGTGTTCGCAAAGCTCGAGAATGACCGAACCGATTATTTTGAGATTTCGGACACCTGCTTCAGACGTCCCAAGGATGGTTATACGCAAAAAATTCGATATATATCTCTTTATATCTCTGGAAGTGTTCATGGTAGAATACCGGAACTTGGTACGGCAATATATGAAATCAATCTTATAGTCACGGAGAAAAATGGTGAGTGAAATCTTCCTAAATGCCCAGACCGATTTTAACGAAGTTTTTTTTTTGTGTACTTTTGAGTGTAGTTTCACAATTTCACCCGCAAGTTGGCGCTGGAGTTAAGTTATTACCAAAAATCTTATTTATGATCCACGAATAATCGCCAAGTTAGAAAAGGTTTCGTGGATGTCAGATTAAATCGACCTGTTGCACCAATGAGTATATCGAACTCTTGTGTATTACAATTGGCCCAATGGATGTGATTTTCCAGTATTATTATGGTTAAAGTTTCATTCCGAGATACCAGGGCTGAGTTGTGCAGGGGTAAAACTTAAATCACCACCGATAAATCAACCGCGCGCCTTTTACTGTAATATTTAATTTGGAATAATTGAATTTAGTTTTTAAAAAGGAGGCAACCTTTGCGAAGGGCTTAAATATTATTTAAATTTTTAAACTAAAGGTTTCTTACCAATATTTCATTAGACAACCATATTTTAATTCTTGAGATAGCTTGCATATAATTACTTTAAATTTGACTTCTCAAACAGCTGGCAACCCTTTTCAAAATAAGTTCGAACTACAACTTTTTTAAGCTTCTTGGCATCCATTTTTAACATAATTTTCAAACAAATAACTCCCTTAGTTACAGTTGAATCTGATTTTTTTCAAAAGGTATATGAGGTGCCACACCCCCTTCACTAATCGAAATTTGATTTATCCTTATTTTAAGTTGGGCTAAATGAAAGCAGTGTACAAAGTTTCATGATGATCGGTTGAGTAGTTAAAGCGTGAAAGCGTAGCAAACAAACAAACTCACTTTCACATTTATAACATTAGTAAGGATTTATAAAAAAAATAAAGGGCGAGGACAAAAAAATATATATGACTATCACTAAGAGTGAAGCGGATAAATTTGGTGAAGAGGACGGATTGGCGTCAAGTGCAAACTCAATAACATTGTGAAAAAGTCAAATTCCACCGATTCGTATAAGGTTGTCTATATTTTACATTACGTGTTCAACGTTATTGAGGATTCATTAATAAAAAGTTTCCATCACCTTCTGATTTTGAGGAAAACGTGGTCAAGGTGTCAAGGTTCAATCACCAAACGCCAAAAACGCCATTTTTTGATGGAAGCTTTTGAATTCGTGTTAGCTCAAACAAATCTATAGAAATTAGCCTAAACATTTGCGGTACAAAATTCGTTTTCCTTCAATACTGTTATTGTGCTTTGTACCACGTTTACAATTTTTGGGACAAATGGAAAAAGCAACAAAGTCTAAGCAAAACAAAAACAATACGAATAAATCATATAAACTTTACAAAGGGGTCTGAAATTACGAAAATCCCTTCAAGGAAATAGCACAATTGAACTTTCAAGAACTTGCAAGTTCACATGGGAAATTTGCTTGCGACGAGATTGGAGGAAATTTTAAGTGACTAGCAGCTAGAGCAAGACTTCAGCTCCCGACGTCACAATAAATTCTAACAACCGAGGCCCTCTACCAATAAAAAAAAAAAATCAAAAAGCAAAATGTTTACTTTTTTTTGTTTTTTATACGTTGCACATTAATATAAAAGATGTACAATTAAAGACGGAAGAAATAATTTTTTTTTTCATTAAGTTTCCAAGGTACAGCACTTTAAAGAAAGGTATGTATGACGTTTGCTTAAAATGTAGGTCCCGTGTAAATAGGCAACCCTACCCCATATCGGTAAATTATGCTGCACGTATATTCATGTCACCTAGACCTTCAGTCTATTCTTCTTTCATCCAAATCATTAGAGGTCGCGCACAGAGGTGGCCGCGGTGACATGAAATGCCTCACTTTGGACTGAGTAGGCAATTCAGGAGTAAAGTCGACGTACGAAAACCAATCTCTATAAGTCACTCATTATATCCGTGTTGGTATATGGTGCAGAAGCATTTATTTTTATTCATAGCATTTTATTTAAATCGATGAATAGTTTTGTATCAACATTTGTGAACCTCTGTTTATGTGTTTTTGTACAACATATTTACCTCCATTAGTTACAATAATTTTAGGCTATAATAAACAATTTTTTAGCAAGTAAGTTATTGGTTTTGAATTTAAATTTCGTTCTGGCTACGCGCATAGGTATATAGGTAATGGGCGAGTCCGCGCTTTCGCCCTTCTCCCCTGCGTCCACCTCAACAAACAAATAAAGCTTATCAGCCCTGTAAACCTACCTCTGGCAATTGTACCACCCGTAGCTGTCACGGGTGGGACATGCTTGACTGTTGAATTATTCTTATCTAACTATGTATGTGGAAACGAAAATGCAATTGGGGTAAACATTGACAACTTCTCTAATTAAAAATAACAACTTTTGTAATTAAAAAAAACAGCTTTTACCTTTTTTTGTCACGGGTGGGACAAGACCAATACTGCTTAATAATAACTCATAATATAGTTAAAGCACTAACACAATTCAATATATAAATAATACAATTTTATTAAACGCAGATGAGTTCACCTACATATTTTTAATTACCAAACACTTGAATTAAGAATCGCAAATTACTTGACAGTACTTTCCACACAACCTATTTGAAACTCACTCAAAAAATTAGCTTATAACTTGATTTTAAAACATAAAAAATGCATTTAAAGTCTTAATTTGTTATTCTTTGGTTGATTCAAGATTTGTATTCATGTCTTATCCACACATTTGTTAATTTTATTAAGAAAAACTTTTGTGCGCTGAGGTTCAGTTTCTCATGGAACCTCCCGTATACATATATATATGAACATACATACCTACATATAGTAGTAGTAAGCTAAGCACACATGTCTCTTACTTTTTAAACATTTTTCCAGTCCTACGAGACGTCAGCTACTGCGGTGTACTCGGTACTTGTGATGCTAGCGATGCATCCGGAAATTCAGGATCGTGTATTTGAAGAAGTTCGTTCTGTATTTCCAGACGAAGTCTCTTCAGTGGGGTACGACGATATGAAAAAATTTCCTTACTTGGATATGGTCATAGCAGAGACTTTGCGACTAGCTCCACCAATACCGTGCATTGGACGACAAACACTAAATGAAACCGAACTACGTCCCGGTGTAAGGATTCCCAAGGAAATGCAAGTTGTCATACCAATTTACGAATTGCATAGGCGCAAAGAGATTTGGGGCCCGGAAGCAGATCGTTTTAACCCCGACAACTTCCTACCTGAAAATATTGCAAAGCGTCATCCGTGTGCGTATATGGCTTTCTCAAAAGGACCGCGCAATTGCATAGGTAAATTAACCAGAAGCTATGTAAATCAATCAGTAATCAAACCAAATTTGTTCTGTTTGCATTAAAGGTTTCCGTTACGCAGAATTCACATTGCGCGTGTTGTTGATAACTTTACTCCGCAGTCTTAAATTCTCAACAACTTTTAAATATCATGATATTGTTTTCATGCCAAAAGTTACTTTGGGCTATGAAGTGGAGCCGCTATTAAGCATAGAAGTCAGAGCTTGAGGTGGATAGTCTTCATTCGATTTTAAATATAAGGATTAAAATATTAAATAAGATGTTTATTTTTAATGGAACTACACTTTGTAAAATTTATTTAAATAGAAGCACAATAATATTTATAAACGAATTATTTTTTTTTTTACCAACGATGTGTAATATCAATAAGACTCCAACATACCGGCAAAGCACGGTAGCCAACCGCCCCGTTTTCGGCGGGACTGTCCCGGATTTAAGAGCATAGTCCCAGTACTACACATGCCGGAAAGGTAAATGTCCTACTTTTTGGCAAGGAAAAATCTCCACATCTCGTTGTAAAATAATTCCGAACTCTTAAAATATGTACATATAATTTAAAAATTCTATTTACTAATCGACAGTAGTGGTAAAAATCGAAATTGTACACATATGAGGAAATCTTTTGAGATCGGGACATTTTGCGTACCTGGCATATTGTTGCTAGAGGTGGAAAAACAGCGAGAAATGAAAAACTACGTCTATATTTAAGCGCATTTTCCATTGCCAATCTTAAAGTTTCTAATAAATCTACAGCGATTTGTATTTTTTTCTAAAAAAACATATAAATCAAAGTACAACCGCGGCTCCTTAATTGTCACAAACCTTTTGGTATGGTGAAAATTACAGCTCCGTGAAGTTGGCAGCGGACCTTAATGCATTTTGATAAAATACCTAGATTTAACTCTCTGGAGTATTGTAGTAAGTTTCTTTTTGTTTGCAGTTGAAAAATAAGTGCGTAAGTTTTTTAAAAAATTCGTATGAAGCTTTTTACTGCTACAGCTTCAATTTTAATGAATTCAGGTCCAGAATCGTTTGTAGTTGATTGTAGTTTAAAATTTCTTTTTTAGTTGAAAAATAAGTGCATAATGCATTTTTAAAAAAATTCATATGAAGCTTTTTACAGCTACATAGATATTTACATATTTACATACCGGGGTTGTTGCGAATATTCGCATTCGCATTCGCAACCGCGGAACTTCCGCATAAATTTTAAAATTTGCATTCGCTTTCGCATTCGCAATAATCAATGTGGAGCTTTTGCGAATGCGAATATTGCGCAAGTGCATTGATAAAACGTATATCTGGCAAACAAAAAATTATACCCAACATTTTTTGCCTGTGGAGATGCTATGTTAAGATTGTCCCCCTACGTCCACCTCTTTTATAATTTAGAGTCAAAAATTAAGATAATAGTAGGTATTTCCAGCGGAAATGTTTAACAGCTGCCTATAGTTAAAGAGAGTCGACTATTTGCTCGTTAAAAGATAACCTCTAATTAGGTATGAGTTATGTAACTATCAATATTGGCTGCGTTTTTTTATTCGATCCATAATCCCATTTCACAGCCAGAATAAACAGAATGCGTTTGAAATACACGTTAACATATCATCAGGAACGTTCTGAAGAATAAGTAAACAAATAAGTTTATTCCAAACGTTTAGAATGAATAAAGAAATGCAGCCATTATTTGTCAAAGGTCTGTTGAAAAAACTGGATGCATCGCTAGTATTTTCTATTTTTTGGTAGAAATGTGTAATTATTATTTTTTCTCATAAAACTTATTAAATTTAAGTTCCGTGCTTTCTTTTATATGTCTTTCAGCTCGAAATCAAAAATATTTATTTAATTTTCTGTAAAAATTTTAATTTTAAAAATAAGCACGCATCGAAATAACGATAAAATGGAATATGAAAAAGTTGACAGTCATATGAATTTTATATCTATTGAGGAGTGGGACTTGTAATATATCGTTAGTATAGTATGGAAAGGGATTAACACACATCGCACAGTGGTTCGGATCGCAAATCTAGCTGGACGAAACTATTTAAACAAATACTCGTTGATGCATCTTTGAAACTGGGTATCTGGGGATTTTCTGGGTTGCTGATTACGAATCTAAAGTCATTTACTTAATTTACTTTATTTACCTGGCGTTTTCTGGGTCGCTGATTACATATCTAAAGTCATTTACCAAAAATTCAAAATGGCGGATCCAATATGGCGGACGAAAAGTTAAAAAAAATCGGTAGATTTCTATGTAACTGGGTTTCTGGGGATTTTCTGGGTTGCTGATTACGAATCTAAAGTCATTTACTTAATTTACTTTATTTACTTCGGAACGAGCATTTTCATCAGATATTTCTTTCAATTTACTAATCGCATAATCACGGATACCTTGTTGTCTTTTAGAAGTTTCAGCAACATCAAATGTCAAACAACTCACTTCTTAAGATTTTATTTACCATGACTAAAATTTAAGATCACAGCAAGAAACACAAATAAATTTCAGAAAAAATTTTATAACAGCGCTTAAAGATTTGCATGCCTGTTGTATAATTTTTTAATTTCAGAAAGCAGAAAATTCGCGAGGTACTATTTTTTTTAACTCTTACATAACCAAAGGTTTTATAACTCCAAGTATTTTTCTGTTTTAACACCTAACCCCCCTCTCCCCCGTGGATCCGCCACTGATCTTATATTTATATTCAGATACATTCCTGTTAATTACTTTTGAATTTTGAGATTTGACATACCGTGACTAAAATGTAAATATCTAAGCCAATTGGTTAGACTTGGTTTTCGAACTTACCCTCTGCATTTTCGAAGGTGTAAAGAGTAATATGCAAGTGGTTTTATAACGGCCTTCGGCGGCCTTTACTTTTCCTACTCTTTAATTTATTTTTTTAATTAATCAAAACGACGATTTTTTAGAATAAATTTGCTTATACCAATGTGGACATAAATTGCGTTATGACCCCTGAATCTATAGCGGAATAAGTGTAATTTTTTGTTAACAAAGTCAATTTTCAATTATGCAAATATTTGTGAGTGCAATTAGCAGTCTTTTAAGTTAAATTTCAGCTTTTAAATAGAGTTCTCAAATAGGCGGCGTTGACTTACCTATTTTTGTTTGTTTTCATATGTTAATGCTTTAATAAATGCAATTTCTCTTTGAATGTATTGTCAGGAATGTATTCCAAGTACCATTAAGTATTTTAAAAACAAAAAAATTTTGACTTTCGTCCAGCTAGATCTGCTATCCGAACCACTGTGCATCGTCGCTGAATTACAAAAAGCCGTAACTAACTAAAAATTCAAAATTCACTTTTTGATTGATTATGATGCATTTCATCGAATCGTAAGTACCACATCGTTTTAGGTTATACGCCCTTTTAATATAGTATTAACGATATGTTGAAAATTTGCGTTCAATTGCCTCACATTGAGCGCATGGAATGGAACAACAAAACAGATTTGATGGCTTAAGGTACCGACAGCGGTGAGTAATTAATTGTGACTGCCTGCAACTAGGAAAAGCCGAGCTACTCATTACAGGTGAACCTTTCCAAGAAGTCACCCGGGAACTAAGCATAAAGTATATATTAAATGATATTTAATATTTGCTTTAGAGATGAAAATTCGACAAATTTGTTTAAACAAAAATGTTAAGCGCATATGCAGAACGTGGAAGCGAGATTCTTCTGCTTGCGTTTCTATGTTTATATCATTTATCAGTTTAAGCACATACGATTAAATGTAAAAAAAAAATATTTTTAATTGCGGATCCGAAAGAAATATTTATTAGTTGCATTGAGTTACGCAAAAATAGTGCCGAAAATCAATCGATTGTGCTGAAGGTGCCGGCTGCTTCCGAAAGGGCCGGAAATGGCACAATGCACACTCATTTTCCATCACTGTCACACATACAATCTCACTATTAATAGTCGCAATGTTAATGTAACCATATTTTCTCCATATATTTGGACCATTTTGGTTACAAGGTAGCATGGTCCTGTACTAGTATTTAACCTAGTCCCACTTTTTGCAGGGTTCTGTTGACTTCGTTTTCCCCTTCCGATAACTTTTTGTTTCCGCGCTTGCCCAGCACCGCTGTGCAAAGCTTTGCACGCGCAGTCGCCCGCGACACATACATATGTATGTGCTGATTTGGGCATCGCTACTCTAGTAGGCTGAACCGCCTCCAGACGGTCGTTAACTAAATACCTTTTTAGTGCACCTATAATAATTTTTTTCTATATTCGTAAGGCACGACCTTTAGACAAAAATCGTACCTTTACGGCGGTGTAAATTTTAATCCGTTATGTCAATCCGTTTTATTTTAATCGGCAGTTGAATTACAGATTTTGAAAACACGGTTAAAATTAATTATTTCTTGCTATTTAGTAATTTCGTAATTAAAGAAATTTTTTCTTTAGATTCTTTCTTTTTTTGATATAAAAAATTCGGTTGATTTCGTTGTTAAAAGCACCGTATTTTAATATAAGTTTTATAATTATGTCACCATTCGAAATGGAGAAAATTGCTTTCGAACACAGACCGTTTACAGACCAGCTGGCCGACATATAAAACCCCTGTTTTGCATTTTTGACCGTTGCTGACGGGATTGCCGGTTCGTAGGTCAACATTGTGTAAGAGAAAGCTGAAAATATGTGTAAGTATATCGGCGAGCCCGTCTCCAGACGGTCTTGGTTTTTCTCCCCTGTAGGAAAAAGTTACTGTCACAGATCGAAATGGACATCATTTTTGGATTTCTCGTGCTAAATTCACCCATTCCTGAATTTTTCAACTCATAAAAAAATTTTCATACTAGAGGGTTAAAACCATACTTATCATTATTGACACAGATTTCCAGGATCTATTTATTCTTGGCACTTCTTCACAAATATCGAAATACCGAAACTTTATTAGTTCATACTTAATCGTATTGACCCGCGAATTTACACAATAGAAATATTGAATGTACTTCGTATACTAAAGAATTTTCTACCAAAAATGAGCTACGTCAACAATGCAGACAAGTGTGCTGCCGCACATTCACGAGATGGCGCCTTCAGCAGTACCGCTATTTACCTTGGCGAATTTGATAGAATCAGCTATTTGCGGGACGTCAACAGAAATCCTTTGTTCTCGTACAGTAGTTATGATAATTTTTATAGTAAAATTTGTTTGCTCTCAAAACAAGCAGAAAGAAGGACTAGCAAAAAATTAGCATAAAATAGTTACAGCTGATTTCTACTAGCTTGGCGTGTCTTTGTTCATCTTTATAAAATACGCTCTTATAATATAAATTTATAAACACGGCAGTGAACGGCTATGAAAATGTTTTTACTTTTTATTAAATTTTTCAGGTCATTAATATTTTTATGCGCATACAAATGTCTGGTTACACAGTTGAAAGTGAAATTTCCTACATACGTGCACCGCGGAAATAGACAAAAAATAGTATCAGAAAGTTCGATTTGACATACATACATACATACATACATACATTCATAATATCTACATACCTATTGTTTTAATTTTTCACGTTGACGAAGAGTTGTACACGATTTCTTATTCTATAAATAATTTTGTGCAAGCATAAAAAATTTTAAAATTTCGAAATTTTGCTTTTGCCCCTCTTATCTAGCGGAAGTAAAATATAAAGAAGATATCAATGGTTAAAGTTAAATTTTTTGATTTTCTTTCAATACTAATATCTTTCGAACAACATTACCTTTTAAAAAACTAATGACGCCAAAATAAAGGTAATTAATTTTTCTTTCATGTGCCAATATAATTTATATTATTTTTGTATATTTTTATACTTAAAAAAAAACACAGAAAATTTTAAAAATGTATATTTTTCTAAATAGCTTTTATATAAAATTAGTTTTAAAACTGGTTATAGTATATACGCTGCATAAAAACTACTTAAATTATGTTGAAACTAGCATCAATAATTTTTAATCGGTTAAGTAGCTTCCGAGATATTAAACACTTAAGAAATAGAAAAGTTGAACCCTTTTTTATTGGCTTTGGTTTTTATTTGTACCAAATAATTTTGTGTGCCGCTGTGGTGTAGTGGTAAGCAGTGCTCGCTTCCACTCTACAGCACCTGGGTTCAAGCCCTGGTCAAAGCAACATCGCAAAAAAAATATAGAAAAATGTTTTTTCTTAACAGCGGTCGTCCCTCGGCAGGCAATGGCAAACCTCCGAGTGTATTACTGCAATGAAAAGCAGCTTCTCATAAAAATACCACCACCGTTCGGAGTCGGCGTAAAACTTTAGGTCCGTCCCATTTGGGTGACAACATCAAGGCGCACGCCACAAGTCGGGGGAGAAGCTCGGCCAAACACTAACATATGTGTAAGCGCCAATCTAAAAAAATAGCTTTGATATGGTTGAAATCACCATAAAAAGTTCTTTCGATCCTCATTTCTTGGTTTTTATAGCTAAACGGTTTGTATTCTAGAATAATATGTGTGTGTGTTAAATCCTGTTGTACGCGAACAGACTAAATGATAATGAGAAAAAGTAAACCAAAAATGTTAAATTAAACTCTGAGTTTCTTAAACATTCCAATATGAACACTTGACAGTTGTTCATAAATTAAAACGTTAAACTCGAGTTAAAGGCTCAATGAGAATGCTTTATAAAGTGCTAAAAATCCGGTTAATTTTCGGCAATTTTTTTGCTACCAGTGTCCTCCATATAAAAATATAAACACGTGAAACACCTTCAGTCAAAAAAAAATGCATTTTTGTGAGCTGCCTGCAAATTTTTTTTGTAGTTGGCTGTCGCTTCACCTAAACCTATGAAAAGAAATTCCAAATAATCGGCGAAAAAAGGCCGATGCCGCTGCCGATGTCGATGCTCAATTTTGTGTCGATACCAGAGTGTCCAGATTTGGCGATAATGCGATTTCTGCTGCAAAACGTTTCCAATATCAAACAGTATGTTATCAAGGTTGAATAGCTCAATATATGACAACAGCAGAAATGCAAATCATTCAGACACTATAGGTACGGTGACCATAAATATATTTTGAAAATGCAGGACAATTTTTTAAAAAATTTACCTACATATAATTGCATTGTATAAAAATAACAAAAATATACTACATATATACATTCCTCGTCATTTGAATAGCGTACCCTTTTTTTGATTTTTTACCATACAAAGTATGCTTGACAAAAATTTTATATGGAAGAAAATGCGCAGCACCGTCAACAAAAAAAATGTCGCCCCTATGTTTATTTTTTTTTAATTTTCAAAAATTTTTTTAAATGGGATGTAGAGGTAGAATATGCTATATTTTAATAAAAAGTTAATGAATATTAAACAAACAAAACGAAAGCTGTACCTACTAAGTATTAAAAGGATGCGCTATTCAAATAACGAAGATGGTATATTTCTTAATTATTAATCCAATTTTAAACTTTAAACATAAATCACATTTGCTTCATTGGTATTAATCTTTTATAAATGAATATTTACACAATTATAACAAGGCATATTACATATTACTTTACACGAAATATGAACCTCTGTAAAGCTAATTTTTTTTTGGGCAAACTTTGGGTCGTTGAACACGAAAAAATACCCATGGTTTCAAAGAAGTGTTTTCGAGATTTGTTCGAAAAACGTATTTTTAGTACTTTTTCAGTTATTCCTCAATATCTCATGAAACGACCAACAGTTCGAAAGGTATTGATGGGCTCTTTGCAAATATATATATTTTTTGTGCGTTTTGTTTTCCGTAACATCTACATTTCTCATCAGAGTTTCATTTACTGTAGAAAGAAAATGATTGAAATTTAATTTTTTCGATTTTGGTCGGTTGTAACACTAATAATTTTCATGGAAATCGGCAAAGTAATATATTTTTGTAGGTCGCTTATGTTGATTGGATAATTTTTTCATGAGACATTGACGAATAGGTCCGAAATGTACCAAAAACACTTTTTTCGAAAAAATTACGAAAACGCTAGTTTGAAGAGAAAATCGGCTTGGTAAATATTTTTTTTCTTAAGCGATTACCACAAAATTTGTAGAACAGTGTTATCGATATATTTAATGCTGGTCTTCAATTTCTCGTCACCCATTGTCCATATCCGTACAATATTTAGAACGCATTGACTAGTTGAACCTTCAAAACCAACTTACACTGCTTTTATTTCGATTAGGAAAAGTTAATTTTAAAATATCGAAGAAAATGCGGGACAAAGGCAGGACACTTGGAAAAAATCAGAACATTTTGGGGGTTTTCTGTTTTGAAAAACTACGCAGGACAGACCTTTAAATAACAGTACGGTCCTGCAAAAAACAGAACGGATGGTCACCGTAACTATAGGTGATTTTAAGAAAATTGTAGAAATAGCTGATTCCGCCTTATTATTATATTACTAGCAGGTCCGGCGAACTTCGTCCCGCCCAAAATTAATTTTTTTATTGAAACATTTGGTCCAACGTTTTCGTCAGCAATTGGTTGGTGGCAGTTTCCAAACTGGTGAGTATCATTGGTCCATATTCTGTTTAGTCGCCGTGAAGCAAGGACCGCAATGGTTCTAATGATTGATTTAACGGGAGTAATTTGACTTTGATCCCTGGTGCTTCCGAATCGATGATTTTTAGCAATAACTCGGCTCCAGCGCCACTAAAAATTATCATTAAAATCGTTTCGGTCATTTAGAAGTTAGGTTAGGTTAGGTTAGGTTATCCTGGCTGCCCTCATCCGCGCAGGAAAGGGCACACTTAGTCCTCCATGGGCCCATTGTGATACCATATTTGATACTCATACGTCCCTCCTCCTACCTCAAAAATTGAACCAATTTGTAGCTCTGATAAAGCGCACAAAATCGTAGATACTGGCCGAGTCCAGTTCAGCCAGACACTCGAAAGAATAGCGAAGGAGCGAGCGTCGACGGGCTCTTGCCAAGGCGGGACAGTGGCACAGGTAGTGCTCCACGCTCTCGATCTCCTCCTCATCGCGGCAGCTACGACAGTAGTCGTTTGGCTGCAGACCCATCCTGGCGGCGTGGGTTCCCATATGGCAGTGCCCGGTGAGAATTCCGAGAACATGGCGGAGCATTGGTCGCTCCAAACGAAATAGAGGGCGAGATCTACGCTTATCTAACCTAGGCCAGATGTGCCTCGCTATCCTGCACGTGGGCTCTGCGGACCATCTTACATTTGGGCGTTCGATAAAGTTATTCTGCAGCCAAAGTTTGCAGGATGATAGCGGAATACCCGCATTACGAGCGGTACTGATCGCAGGCAGTAGGGTTCCTTTCCGAGCCAGCTCGTCCGCAACATAGTTGCCCGGTATGTCCCTATGACCTGGTACCCATACAACTCGAGTAGAATACGTCTACATTCCATGACAATCTTCGATGAGGATTTGTCACAATTAAGTGCTTTGATAGCTGCCTGGCTATCAGAAAAAATAGTTACTGCATGCAGATTAGTAGGAGAATCGATCATCCATCTAGCAGCTTCGTAGATTGCTGTTAGTTCAGCCTGAAACACGCTACAGTAATCTGGCAGACGGAAACTGAGGCTAAGTGAGAGTTCCTGCGAATATATCCCACTTCCTACCTTCAGATCTAGCTTGGAGCCATCGGTGTAGATGGCTGCTGAATCAGAATAAGAGATCAGGATTGAATCCTCCTCCCACTGACCTCTTGAGGGGATCCTTGTTTTGAAGTCATTATTTAGTCCAGTAGGCGGGACTGTGTAGTCAAGGCGCCTAAAGTTTCCTGGAAGATCTTCCAAAATTCTGAGTGTCCAAATCTTGTATCACTCCACTTGATCAGCGCGTTTAATCTAACAGCATTACAACTTGCCTGCTGTTTGCCATATAGGTCCACAGGTAGAAAATGGAGAAAAGTCTCTAGGGCTTTAGTTGGCGTTGAGGGCAACGCCCCCGTGATCATAATGCACGCCACCCTTTGAACCTTTGTTTATCTGCTTTTGATTGTGAGTTTGTCTACGGATGGCCACCAGACCGTGATGCCATAGAGTAGAATGGGACGCACCACTGCTGTGTACATCCAGTTCACGATGTGCGGCTTTAACTTTTTTCCTATTGCTGATTTACAGGCATACAGGGCAGTTATAGCCTTCTTGCAACGCTCTTCAACATTGCGTCGCCAAGTTAGCTTTCTGTCCAATACAACGCCCAGGTACCTAACTTCCTCCGAGAGGGCCAGGGTAACACCGCTCAGGGAAGGAAGTTGCACCTGGACGGTTTTATTTTTCTTTGTGAAAAGAACCATGACTGTTTTCCCTGGATTGACACCAAGGCCAGATTCCTTGGACCAGGTTTCCACAACGCGTAAGGCGCCTTGGACCAGATCACATAGAACTTGGGGGTGCTTACCTACCGCCGTTAGGGCCAGATTATCAGCGTAGGCAACTACCTGACAGCCCGTGCTCTGTAGCTGCTACAGCAGAGTATTCACCGTTAGATTCCACAGGAGTGGGGAGAGGACACCGCCTTGCGGGGTGCCATGGTTTGCATACCTTGTTACCGATACCTCTCCCATCTCCGAGTATATAGTTCTGCAGCCTAGAAGGCGATGAACAAATTCTACCAGAGGGTACTCCAGACCGAGGTTAGTTAGGGCGCGGAGAACAGCTTCTGGGAGAACATTATTGAAGGTACCCTCGATGTCAAGGAATACGCCTAATGCAGATTCCTTAAGCGCTAATGCCTTTTCAATGGTGCTCACAATACCATGCAAAGCTGTGTCTACAGACCTGCCTTTCCAATAGGCATGCTGACAGCTAGATAATTTACTTAAATCAATTTCTGTTCGGATCTTCACGTCCAGTAGTCTTTCCAGAACCTTCAGGAAGAAAGATGTAAGGCTAATCGGTCGAAAGTCGCTTGGCTTCACGTGGGATGGTCTGCCGCCCTTGGGAATGAACACAACCTTCGCCAGTGTCCATCCCTTGGGTATGAAGCTAAGTCTGAGACAAGCCTTATAGATTGAAACCAGCATCGGACATAGAATGTCAGACGTCGACCGAAGTTCGGCAGGGAAGATGCCGTCCATGCCTGGAGATTTGTAGGGCTAGAAGGACCTTATGGCCCAATCTACCCTTTCTACATCAATAAAATCTATGCATTCTAAGGAGGGTCCAGAAATTGTGCGAGCAACGCCAGGCTCCTCAGTACACCCTGGAAAGTGGGCGCTCATTAGAACCTCAAGCATCTCCTCTTGGGATGATGTCCAGTCGCCATTCGCCTTCTGAATAAACATTGGGTTCGTCGGATTTTTGGCAAGCACTTTGCGCAAGCGATTACCCTCCGATTGTCCCTCTATGCTATCACAATAGTCCTTCCAGGAGTCCCTTTGGGCTTTCCTGGTGGCATTCTTAAATTTCTTTAAGGCTGCTTTGTAAGCTGCTTTCCTTCCTTAAAGAGGCAATTTCCTTAGTCCACCAGTGTGGCTTCCTCTTTCCTCTCGGAAGTACAATTGGACAGGACGCAGAGAAGGCCGTATTACAAGCATTGGTGATGCAACCTACGGCTTCTTCAATTTGTTCCGATGAGCTTAACTCACCGAGAGAAGGAGGGTTTGCGAATAGAGGCTCCGCTTCTTCAGATGGTAACAGTAAGCCGAGCCTACCGAGAGAAGCGTCGTTGAGCAGAGACTCCGATAGTACCGTCCTAAACATAGTCCAGTCGGTACGTCTCTTGTTTCTATACAAAATCGGAGCCGGAGATTCCAAAGAGATTTCGAATGATAGGTACATATGGTCAGAGAATGAGTGGTCGTTTAGTACATGCCATTCCCTAATACTCTCCAAGAAAAAATTGGACATTAAGGTAATATCTAGTACTTCCTCCCTGTTTGAGGTAACAAAGGTGGGTCTACTACCAATATTACAAATAGCTAGATCATAAGATAATATGAAGTCAAGTAATAACTCACCTCTTGGGTTGATATCGGTAGAACCCCATAACGAGTGGTGCGCGTTTGCATCGGCTCCTACCACGACGGGAAAATTCCTTGAATTGGCCTCTTTCACCACGTCCAGTAACCGAGCAGGGGGGCAATCTTGGCGATCGTGAGCCATATAGGTTGAGACCAGCCAGGGTTTGGTGGATTTTCCCTCCACATTGATGCTCACCGTGTCCTCATCACTAAAACAAGTGATTTCTTGATTAATATACATGCTCTGATTTTACCTGCCACTGGGGCCGACACAATTTGGTAAGCATCAGAGTTGAGTCCGCAGACCCTGTTTTTTACGACCCAGGGCTCTTGGACAAAAATTAACTCCTCCCCTTTGTCACTAAGGTGCTCAGGCTGCTTTAGAGTGGTGAAGGTTAATCTGTAGGACCTTCATCCACAGCCTCTAAGGAGTTGTCGCCATCCATAGCTCCTGGCACGGTCCCTTTGGACACCTCTACAACAGTATCATCGGCGTCCTCCGTTTCCGATGCCAGGAATAGGTTCTCGAAATCCCTCGTCCATTGGCCGAAATCAGCCCCGTCTCCAGCAGCGGATTGCGTATCGCTTTCCGATTCTGATGCCGAGTCTGATTCCTCCGCCAGACGAGGGACCACGGGAACCTCCTGGACTTCTTGGCTAGGGGCAGGACCGCTCGAGGCGTTTTCTGCCCTACTCGAAATAAGACCTTCTTCATGTGGCAGATTATCGGGTTCACTCGCGGTGCTTCCCGGCTCAGCAATTTTATCTTAATTCCCTTTCTGGGTTTTGAGAGTGATGGAGTAGAAGCCGTAGCTGATGACTCCATTGCAGTCAGCGAGGATCGGGAGAGATTCCTCGTTAATTACCAGGGTAATATAACGTTGTTGCTCCCTAACCTCACTGACCTTCACTACTCTCCAATCGAGGGCTGGTAGTGTGTCGTTGGAGATCTGGATAATCTCCAATATTCCCTGCGGATTAGCGGGTTCCTCCGGGACCCATGCCCTGGCTCGCGGCCTGCAAGGAATTTCATCCCTATGCAAGTACACTAAGTCAGCGCCGGGCCACAGTTCCCCAAGCGCAGATATGGCCTTCTTATAGAGCCGAGCCGACCTTTCGTCGGCGCATGATACCAATTTAATACGGCCTTGGTATAAGCCAGCGTCGCGAATGACAGGAGCAGCGCCAGGATTCCTTTGGATAATTTCCTTGTACACCCGGCAGAGACCTACAAGGACAGTCCTCCAATTCTCGGCTGTCAGGTTTCCCTCTGGGTGCCCCCTGTCCATTACAGCCAGAACCAAATAGTCTTTGGCCACGTCATTGAAAGCCCGAAGGACCCGTAAATGGTTTGGCGGGCTGTTTTTGCTCGAGGTTTTTGTCCTCTTCGATGGGCCGTCGGCATCATCTGCCGATAGCTGCCTTTTGGGGGCCAGTTCCCTGGAACCTGAGGGAGTGGGTTCAGGGTTATTCAGGACACCCTTCTCCTGAGTCCGCTCCCGGCTTTCAGAGATAATGCCCTTTGCCCTCTCAACCACATCCCTCATATTTTTGGGAACCGGATTGTCCCCGAATTTCTTCAGCAGCCTGGAAGCGGCTCTTCTGACCCGCTTCGTTCTCACTGCTGGGCGTACCCGTTTAATCGTCCCTGAACCACTGGGACGAGGGTGATGCTTTGCCAACTGCGACCCTACAGGGGGTTTGTGGTTGGCATTCCTATTGCCCGTGCAGGTGCCAGTAACGCCCCCAACCGGAGCTGCTTTAGAGCTGCCCTCAAGGGGTGTGCTCATTGCCGCTCTTGATGAGGACGCCTGGCACGAGAGATCCATCGGCCGTGTAGGCTCCGTTAACATCCCAGTCGCCAGTCGCTCGCTACCCTCCGAGGGTTTGCAGCTACCAACACTGGGCTCAATCACTAGTTTAAATGGCCGTGAAGGCTTCTTCGGGACCGATCCAGCGGCTACCGAAGATCTATCTTGACTATTTATAACGCCGTGTCCGTCGGCAGCATTTTTACCCGTGCAGGGATCCAGGGCTTCTTTGTTGTTGGTATTCATATCTGGTTCTTTGGTCGCCTACTGAGCCGAAACCGTTCGGCGACCGTGTATAAATCTGCAGTAGGTGTTCAAAATTTAAAAAAATCATTACAGCCGCTCGCGAGATCTCCTCTTATAAAAAGAAGAAGCTTCTCTTTATTATATAATTAGTGTAGGTAACACAGGGCAACACCGATTTTGATGCGGCAAATGTTAAGGCTGTTTTTGATAGGCTTTTTGTGCTGATTAAGAATCCTAAGTATAAAGTTTCCATCAGCTCCAGATTTTGAGAAAAATGGGGTGAAAGTGTAAAAAAATCGCGTTTTTTGCAATATTTGAGAAGCTTTAGCGATGAAACAAAAGGTGATAGAACCTTCCACTTAGGCATAAATTAAAGCTAGAACTACAGACTACTATCCCTGAAAGTATTATTCCTTGCCCTGATGGTCACCTATACTTATTTACTTTTTATCGTCCAACAATAAAAATAAAAAAATACTGGAAAATTATGCAATTGAAAAAAAGGTGTAAAAATCAGTGTTAGCGGTTCAATAAATAACTTTAGATAACCTTAGGGTCAAGCTGCAGGAATGATGTTTTCAAGGATTGAGGTCAGAAGTCAAAGCCTTAATTTAAGCCTAAGTGGAAGGTTCTATCACCTTTTGCTTAATTGCGGTAGGTACTCAAAATTCCCAAAATTAGTTATTCCTATTCAACAAATGACTATAAGTGACCATCAAGCAAAGGTGCAGGAATTTGCAAGGATAGTATTCGAGATTTTTAGCTTAAATCAAGGCCTAAGTGGAAGGTTCTACCACCCTTTGTTTCTGTGCTAGAGCTTCTCAGGTATTGAAAAAAGCGATTATTTGACACTTTGACCTGGTTTTTCTTAAAATCTGAAGCTTATGGAAACTTTATGCTTACGGATTCGTAATCGGCACACAAAAATTCGGCAAAAATGCGTTAACCTTTGCTGCATCAAATTTTTTGCGATTTTTGTTTGCCTGTGTAATAACTCAAGTAGCACACTGGTGTATAACTTGGTGTAAATTTGTGAATTTTGGTGCAATTAATCAGATTTATACCAAAATTCGTAAATCTACACCAATTTATGCACCAGTGTGCTACTTGAGAAGTATTGTTAAATAGCCAATACCCGCATGTTTGTGCCACCTACAAACACCTTTCGAACTGTAAAACAATGACTCGGTTCTATTTTACGCCTATCTATAATACGGGTATCGAATTTCAAGCAAATCGGACCGTAAATAGGTTTTTTTCGAATAGATCGTTCCCTGGCCCACTTAACGGCAAAAGGGGTCCTATACGCTAATCTAGGCAAAAGGCTACCAACGAACCAAATGCATTTTTTTTAGCGTAGCTCGACCCCTGCGCAACCTATCCGAAAAATTAAAACTTTGTACACTCCTTCTTCTAAACACCTTTCCAAAAAAGCAGCACACACTCGAATTTTTTATGAAACATAGGAGAAACTTCTTCCCATTTGATTCATGCCCCCAATGAATTTCACAATTATCCGAAATTTTCCCAGCTTTCGTAGAAAAAAATTCAAATTTTTCGCGTTCTTCCGGTTTTTTCCGAATTTTCCACTTAGAAATTTCTATTTTTGTATTCGAATGCCATTCCGAAGGAATTGCTCACAAAATTATGCAAAAAATTCGGCTTTTCCCATTTCCAGAATTTCGCGGACGGTTTTCCCAAAAATTTTCTTTCATAAAAACCTTCTGGCAATTACGAAAAATAAAAAAAACTGTTAGTCAAATTGGCCCAACCGTTGTCAATTACTATAGATTTTTCACACCATTTTTATATATATAGATTAGACATGAGCCTCTCAACAGTTATAAGGGATTTGATTTTTTGAATTCTGAGTTGTGTCGTTATTCCAGAGGACCATCGATATGTGAATTCATATATTTCGATAATGAAATAAATTCGAGCATAAATACGATTTTTAGTTACATATACATATGTAACTCGATTTCAGCGCCACCTGGCGGTAAATTTTTTTCGAAAGAATTCTTTTTCCTGTTATCAATACATATTCTGAATCTGAGGATAAACGGACCATAAACACGATTTTTAGTAATAACTCGACTCCAACACCGCCTGGCGGCTCTTTTTTTTGCAATGGTATTGTCTTTCCTATTGTCAATACATTGTTTTAATAGTTATAGGTAGACAAATTCAAAAAACAAATATAAAAATCGGTCCAGCCGTTCTTGAGTTATAAATGGTGTAACTAACACGACTTTGTTTTATATATAGAGATAGGTTTTTATTTAACTTTTAGCGCCGAGGTCTTAAAAGCGGGTTGTGCGATTAATCAATTAATATGAGTTATAAGAAATTTAATATTTGCGCAGTCCTATCGCAAAATGTGTTGAAACAAATATTTTTAAAAAGTATGCGTATTTTTAAAGAAAATTGTTTTTACATCACTATTACATAAGTGATTTGTGTTATTTAATATTAAAGGTATTATATTCGTTTTTATATAGATATATTATAACAATATCTCATTTTTAAAATAAAAGATTTGTTAAATCGATTTCATGAATTTTATTTAAAAAAAATTGGCGATTTTTGGCGATTTTTTTCAGAAATTGCGCTTTTTTTTAAACAATCTAGACACCCTGGTCAATACCGATGTCGTTAAATCGGTCGGACTCTTAGGCCAACGTTCAGGCAGGACAACGTCCTTCGGGTCCACGAGTTTGTAAACACTATAAATATTTACGTACAGACACGAAAGATTAAACAACGTCGATACCGGTTCTGTTTGTAAATCAAATACAAGAGGGATGGTCTAAAGCCCTTTCCAAAATATATATGATCATTTCTTTACGAGTAAAGCCTATTTTAATATAAAGTCAAACATATTTTTATAACTTGGACACTTGCACAAATAGGAAATAATGTTTCTGCACCGCTAATGTTCAAGTTAGATAATTCTTACTGAACAAATTTATGTATGTACCAGCTTTTACCCGCGGGTTTAATCCCACGTCTTTATACAAATATGAAAAATACTTTATTAGGGTACTCACAGTACTATATTATCTACTGTGTTGTAATTTTACCACCTGGTAACTTTAAAACATTTTACCATGTGGTAACTTTATTTGTTGTTGGTTCCCATACTAATTAAAGATAACACTTTTGGGTAAAATACTCGAATTTGTCTCATGTTTTTGTTTGGTGTTAAACTGGCATGTCTGATCAGCTAATTATTCGCGCTAAGAAAAAATGGAAAGTGAAACAGAAAAACAAGGTGGGCGCAATTTGAAAGATTTTTAATTATACATATACATATCTGACTATATTTGCTTTATTGACAATTTGAAACACATGTGTGAAGGGTTGCTCACAGTTCGAGTGTGTTATCTTGTTAAAGTTACCACCTTTTAACTTTAACAGTAAACTGTGAATAGCCTATATGTAAAGATGTTATATTTTATTTCTGCTCTAATTTTACTATAGCCGTGATAGCAGAATTTGGTAGGTTGTTTAGGTTGGGTGTTATGGAATGAAATGCAATAATAATTTTTTTGGCACAGTAGGTGTTTTTATTTAGGTTGAAATATCTCCAACAAATTAATTATGAAATAGAATAAATACCAATGTTGTAGTATCTTAATTTTAACTATTTAATTTCTTACGAATAATAACTCTAATATTATTTCACAGCATGTTTTTAATACTTTAAAACATCTATTAACATAACTGCATTTTCCAATGCAATTATCATAAGTTTTATTTTCGATAAAGTTTTGGGATTTACTTTAAGGAATTCTTGTTTATTGTCATTGCAAAAGATAAGCGAACTTTAAACTGAAGTCGGTTAAGTTTGAAATGCATATCAAGAGGAAATAAAGGGGTCATGTAACTTATGGTTCCGAAGTTATGGCTGATTAAAAATGCCACGACTATGAGATATGCCACGCCCCCCCCTGCAAAGTCATTTATATATTAGCACCTACTACAGATATGTATGTGCGCATAACAAATTTCCAGTTCATGTGCCTTATGGTTCCGAAGTTATAGCTGATTAAATATTTCCAGGCCTATGAGAGGTGCCACGCCACATTGCAAAATTGACACCAAATTTTCAAATAAAACCATACCTATAACCTCCCCGGGGTAAAAACAAATAAGTGTGCAAACTTTCGTGCGATTCCGTGTCGTGGTTCAAAAGTTATAAGGTAATAAACAAACAGCCATTCGCATTTATATATATAGATATATATAGATAGATGTATATATGTACAAACATACATACATATTTACTTAAAAGTAAATTCCAAACGTATGTAACTTTTTCCGTTTCTAATCATTTGATATTAATTGCTTGCATATCCGATTGTCCCGCTAAACGATTATGAGAGCTTTAATTTCTGATATAATAAAACTGTAATAAAAGTAAATA
>NW_023458555.1:52491368-52494561 GCF_013731165.1 Rhagoletis pomonella
CTTCTGTATACGTATAAGCGCTGCGACGCAGACGCTACTCGCGAGTAGCGTCCCTGCAGCAATTCAGACTCACCTTAGGTTAGCCCTCAGATAGTCCCTATTGTTACCAGCACTAGTCCCTCATAATTCCCCTGCCAATGGTTTCAACTGCCATTTTTAGCATTGGCGTGTCATTAGAAAAGGACCAGTCCAATCAACACTGGCCGTAAGATATTCCTGGACTAGTCCAATTTTGGAGATTTTTTTCGTTGGAGTAAGACTGCGTTCTGCACTTCACAGATGCTTTTTCAAATTTCGGAAACACACAAAAAAAAATTATCATTTTATACCCATGTTGCCTCTGACGGCATTTGAACCCGGACCCTCCTGAAAGCTAACAAATAGTGGCAAGCATCTCTGCGCACCGGGCTACAGCCACGCGTGTAAATGTGTGTTCAAATGTTCACTTGGAATTAAGGCCAGACCAAGCGATTGGGACATTTACAGGGTGGTGTTCTTTAAATTTTTTTATTGAATTGCAAGGCAACACCACCCTGTCACTGCCAAACTGAACTTTTCGTCTATCTCTAGGCCGATTCCTTGGGGACTGATCGAAAGCTGACATATTCGATGAAAGAAAATGTCCAATTCTGACCAGTCAAATTTTAACCAGTGAAGTACTGGTCCTTTACGGAAAACTGGCCGCCTTATTGCTGCAAGAGTTTTGCCCATCTATGAACTAAACAGACACCTTTCGAAAACATTTTTCTGGTCCTTAATCAATCCCCGGATTTGCGAAATAAATAGTAATTCCGCAAGGAATGTTAAAGAATAAAAAAGACAACTTCTGTTACACCTTGCTATACAAAACCTTAGTGATTGCCACAGAAGTTGTTGAACAAAAATTTAATAAGTTACCATATTATTTTTAATAAATTCTTAATGTGAATGGAAAAAAGTAAAAACAAATCGGAGCATATTTAAGGTGAAGCGGAGTAGGGATAAGGTTTTAAATTTAAAAAAGAAATCGGAGTAAATCTACACCGATCGGAGCAATGTCCGCACGCTGGTCGGAATATTAACACATTCAAACGATTCAATAAGTGGGACTGTGTGCATCAGAGTGTCCAGATTTGGCGATTTCGCCATGGGCGATTTTTGGCGATTTTTTCCATTCAACTAAATTTTATCCAATTATAAAAATTTACAAAACTTAGTTTTCCACGATAGTTTTACAGAAGAGGCTAATGAACTACGTGATAAACTTGACTTAAGAAGCATGTTAAAAACTGAAAAATTTTTAATCACCCTAATCGAAGAACTTTTAAAACGATTACCTAGTCAATTAAATACACTGGTCTACAAATTTAAACTTTTTTCTGCGAATAAGACGGGACCTGGTGTTTCTGAACGGATTTTTCGTGCTGAACACGAATCCGGGGTCAAAAATGTCCCATCACGTCACGTTTTCGAGAAAAAAGGGGTTGAAACCCCTAAAAACAGCGTTTTTGGCCATTTTCGAAAAATTATAGAGCTGAACCCTGACGTGGTACAAATTTTGCATATATCAGAAATTAAAGGCTAAACCGTGCCCTTTCGAATGAGCCCTATGCCGAATTGATCGCGTGCACCCTTAAAGCAGGGGGTGTATTTGTGTTTAGGGGTGCAGGAAAAATTGATCACAGAAAGAATTTAATCTTAAACGATCATAGAAAATTAATAATGCCAAGGTTTTAACTATATTAAAAGTCGCTGATTACGAATCTGCAGTTAGATTTTAAAAATTTAAGAAATTTATATGGTCGTTTAAGATGAAATTCTTTCTGCGATCAATTTTCCCTGGACTCCTAGACACAAATACACCCCCTGATCTAAGGGTGCATGCGATTAATTCGGCATAGGGCTCATTCGAAAGGGCACGATTTAGCCTTTAATTTCTGACATATACAAAGTTTGTAGCACGTCAGGGTTCAGCTCTACAATTTTTCGAAAATGTCCAAAACGCTGTTTTTAGGGGTTTCAACCCCTTTTTTCTCGAAAACGTGACGTGATGGGAAGTTTTGGACCCCAGATTCGTGTTCAGCACGAAAAATCCGTTCGGAAACACCAGGTCCCGTCTTATTCGCAAAACCCTTGTAGACCAGTGATACTTTTAAAAAAGCTTTGATTTTGTCACCAGAAAAGTGTGTGAATCACAAGAGGGCGAGTTTCAAGGACCTACCAATTCACTATTTGACTTTGAAGGAAAGAAACGCAGCGGAAACTGAATATTTAAATCTTTTAACTTTCCTATGGAATAACTTCTCTCAGAACCATTCCATCCGACTCCGAAGAATTTTGGATAATTGCTTACGGAGTGAAAACCGCAACAGGCAGTAAAATGTTTGGAAATATAAGTAAAGTAGCCTTCATATTTTTATCCTTGCCGTACTCACATGCTTTTGTTGATCGCGTTTTTTCCGTAACGAATTCAACAAAAACTAAGATTCGAAATTGGACGAGGTTGGAAAGCCTTAATTCAATAGTTCGATTAAAGTGTTATATGAAGGCTAATAGTTTCTACTGCAAAACGTTTCTAATATCAAAAGTATGTTATCAAGGTTGAATAGCTCAATATATGACAACAACTGAAATGCAAATGATTCATACACTATAGGTGAAAAAATTGTAGAAATAGCTGATCTAGCTTTATTATAGGTTTTTATATGGCCGCTGTGGTGTAGTGGTAAGCAGTGCGTGCTTCCACTCCACAATCCCTGGGTTCAAACCCTGGCCAATGCAACATCGCAAAAATATAGAAAAAAAAGGTTTTTGCTTAACAGTGGTCGCCCCTCGGCAGGCAATGGCAAACCTCCGAGTGTATTTCTGCCATGAAAAAAACCAGCTTCTTATAAAAATACAATCGCCGTTCGGAGTCGGCGTAAAACTGTAGGTCGCTCCGCTTTGTGTGACAACATCAAGGCGCACGCCACAAATCGGAGGAGAAGCTCGGCCAAACACTAACATATGTGTAAGCGCCAATCTATTATTATTTTTTGATTAGCGCCGGGCGCTTAAAAGCGGACTCTGCGAGTGATCAATTAATATGAGTTATAATAAGTTTAATAATTGCGCAGTACAATTGCAAAATGTGTTCAAACAAATATTATTTAAAAGTATGCGTATTAAAAAAAAATTGTTTGTTCATCTCTATTATAAAAGTGATTTGTGTTAT
>NW_023458555.1:52494661-52494852 GCF_013731165.1 Rhagoletis pomonella
ACATACTTCTGAGCCGCTTTACAAAGTAAGTTACGTGTAATGCAGAGAAGTCGCTCGGAGTAGTTCGGCAATTGGAGATAACTTCGGCTGCACGTTACTTTGCAACTGACAACGTAATGTGTCGTCGGAGGTGTTCATTTTGTGCTTTACTAGTAGATGACATTGGCCATGATGACAATTTTGGTACTAAA
>NW_023458555.1:52494862-52497850 GCF_013731165.1 Rhagoletis pomonella
CCATGATGACAATTTTGGTACTAAAAACTGAAAGAAAACATGGCTTACCTCGCAAGGTGCTTACCTATTTTCCCAGTGGGTAGAAACACAGTAGCCTGCATAAAATGCACTCCGAAAAATGCACGAGTACACCACAACAATATGTACCCTCCATACATACATATGTATGTACTCAATATTTTTCATACTGGTGTGCCATATACACTGCAACCAGGGCTGCCAACTTGGCTCAAACCGTGCCATTTTTGGCAATATTTTACATCAAATGGCACTTAATTTTTCAATTTGGCACAAAGTGCCAAAATGGCACTTTTGAAAAATAGCAATATTTCAAAATATTTTTGTGAAATAATTTGCGTGTACTTCTTTTTCTCAATTAAAATTTTCTAATTTCTAAAGGTTATTCAACTGGTTCATTTTATTTTGGCATTGCACTTTTGTTTTAGAAATGTGATTCTTTTTAGCTACATGGGAAGCGTTATAAAGGATAGCACCTTTTTTGGCACTTTTATTTTTCTATTTGGCACATTTTGGCACTTTTTTATCCTTAATATGGCACCAAGGATAGTTGGCAGCCCTGATCGGAACAAAAATAATACGATGTTTATTTGGTTCAGTTTATATTTGCTGCTACTTGCGATCACAATTCTGGTTTAGCATCCTACATAATCTACAAAAATCATAACCCCCGGTTTCAGGGAAAAAATCAACGTCGAAAGTTTCTAAAAGATCTCTCCAATCAGCTATGCATGCCTTCAGTTGAATCTCGAAGTACAAATCGAATGATGATGAGAAGCCATTTCCTTTGAAGTGCAATATAAATGGTACTTGGCCGTCGCGTTGTGGCATCTACAGCAGCTGTCCTTCAATTACCTCATGGTAGCCGCGGAGCCTCCCCTATCAGTGGACGTTGCTATATCTGTCGGAACTCAAATAGGAAACAACGCAAAACTCGAATGCTTTGCATATCTTGTGCTTATCCAATTTGTGATGAACATTCAGTTTCAAAAACAACGTGTATTTCTTGCGAAGAAACTCTCTAAAAATTTCAAAATGTACATATATTCTAAATCGTTGTTCCTAAATTGAATTGTCTCGCTTGTTACTTTTTTATATAGTTTATTATCGCTTCTTATATGAATTAGCTCCGTTTGTGTTTCTTTTTTTTATAAAAAAATGATATATAATTAAAAATAATAATAATCTTTTTTCTTCATACCAGATATATGAAGGTACAATTGTACCTATGCGCTCTGACGTGGGTGTAAATTTAACTCGGCCCTCTATTTCAGAAAATAGTGGCCCATTTTGTTTTAAATTAAGGGAACATGTGGCGCAACAAAAATGTAGAGATGTCACGAAGATCCAGCCCTCTAAGTTTTCTGGAAAAAAAGTTATTGTAATTTAAAAACGCAAAAGTTACAATTGTACCTAGTCGCACGGACGAGGGTTAAGCGGGTTTTACTGTATTAATACTCTGGCAATATTCCTAGCTATAGTGCTTATCAAATTTATACGACACCCACATATCGACAATATTTGACCATTTATCTTAATATTATTTAATTTTAATTATTTGTTTATAAAACTACAGTTTATACTTTAACAATTTTTGTGCAGCGTTAAACAAAAATCAACAAACTTTCGTAAAAGTTTCGAGCTTTATATTTAAATAATTTCAATATTCAGTTTTGTAGACCCTTCGATAGTCTTTATAGTTCTGAGAAATTAATCAGTAATTCCAAGCACAAAGATCTTTTGTATGAAAAATGAGCAGGAAAGAATCCTACTCACACGCCTCGTACACCTGAGTAACACTCTTTTCTGCTCATCACAGCGAACGGCAGTGCGCGCGAGTGACGAAAGCAGCCACAGTAGCATGCTGAAAGACTCGCTTATATATACACGAGATTTGTAAGTTTTTATCCAGACGTCCAATCGACATGTTTGAGATATCGTTGGAAAGGTCTTGCAGAGTGTGTCCAGAAAATGTATTCAAGCTTCAAAAGCGATTAACCGGATTCTTAAAAATTAGGCTAAAACATTGCGAAACAAAACACGTTTTTTTTATTTTGCCGGTTTAAGGGGGCATGTGGGCACACCCAACATATTTAGTGTTATTCTATAGGCCAATACCTTTCAAACGATACCTTAAATATTAAGTTCCAGCCACTAGTTGGAAAGATATAGAGGTATATGTGTTTTGGTTCGTGTCTCCACTACGAGATGCTTTGGTATGTATGTGGCGTCTGTACGTACCATCATTTAATTTTTTTCAAACTTTCAGGAATTAAAGTACAAAAAAAACTAAGAAGGTTTTGTTCCAGGATGTTTTGATTCGTACGCCTTTGTGGGCGTGGCTGCTGCCTGAAATTCGAAAAAAATGCAATTTTTTAAACTACAACTGAGGCCGCACTAGTCAGTCCATGTCATTCATGTGGATATCAGTAGAAGGGTCTTCAAACAAGCTATCTAACGCTATCTTTTGTGTTTATAAAATATAAATATGTCATAACTTTACCGCCTAAACACTAAAAATCGGGCTGCTGAAAATATACATTTCGGGTATTTTCTCAAAAACTGGTCAGTCGATTTTATTCTAAGTTTCCACAAATCTAGCCCAAAATCTTACCTTTCAGCTGGCATACAGCTTATGTCTGGGAAAACTCTTGTGGCGATATCGCGATTCAAATTGAAAAAATATCGCTCCAAAAAGGGTCAAATAGTTAAAAATTAACATGTCCGTCTAATTTGGTTCCTTTGAAATATAAAAATAACATACCCAGTTTCCCGAAAAAATTTCTAATTCCCCGATTGCCACTTAAACCGAAATCCCCTGGAAATCGGGGAATTTCCCGCGAGTGACAAGTTGAAGGATGCAGCTGTGCTAATCAATTCGTACATGTCTTGGAAACCACAATTTGTGTGTATTTTAGAGTTTTTTTCAGTCACATGCCGAAATTGTAACATTCTTCCCCATTTTAATTG
>NW_023458555.1:52497950-52512183 GCF_013731165.1 Rhagoletis pomonella
AGTAACAAGCGAGACAATTCAATTTAGGAACAACGATTTAGAATATATGTACATTTTGAAATTTTTAGAGAGTTTCTTCGCAAGAAATACACGTTGTTTTTGAAACTGAATGTTCATCACAAATTGGATAAGCACAAGATATGCAAAGCATTCGAGTTTTGCGTTGTTTCCTATTTGAGTTCCGACAGATATAGCAACGTCCACTGATAGGGGAGGCTCCGCGGCTACCATGAGGTAATTGAAGGACAGCTGCTGTAGATGCCACAACGCGACGGCCAAGTACCATTTATATTGCACTTCAAAGGAAATGGCTTCTCATCATCATTCGATTTGTACTTCGAGATTCAACTGAAGGCATGCATAGCTGATTGGAGAGATCTTTTAGAAACTTTCGACGTTGATTTTTTCCCTGAAACCGGGGGTTATGATTTTTGTAGATTATGTAGGATGCTAAACCAGAATTGTGATCGCAAGTAGCAGCAAATATAAACTGAACCAAATAAACATCGTATTATTTTTGTTCCGATCAGGGCTGCCAACTATCCTTGGTGCCATATTAAGGATAAAAAAGTGCCAAAATGTGCCAAATAGAAAAATAAAAGTGCCAAAAAAGGTGCTATCCTTTATAACGCTTCCCATGTAGCTAAAAAGAATCACATTTCTAAAACAAAAGTGCAATGCCAAAATAAAATGAACCAGTTGAATAACCTTTAGAAATTAGAAAATTTTAATTGAGAAAAAGAAGTACACGCAAATTATTTCACAAAAATATTTTGAAATATTGCTATTTTTCAAAAGTGCCATTTTGGCACTTTGTGCCAAATTGAAAAATTAAGTGCCATTTGATGTAAAATATTGCCAAAAATGGCACGGTTTGAGCCAAGTTGGCAGCCCTGGTTGCAGTGTATATGGCACACCAGTATGAAAAATATTGAGTACATACATATGTATGTATGGAGGGTACATATTGTTGTGGTGTACTCGTGCATTTTTCGGAGTGCATTTTATGCAGGCTACTGTGTTTCTACCCACTGGGAAAATAGGTAAGCACCTTGCGAGGTAAGCCATGTTTTCTTTCAGTTTTTAGTACCAAAATTGTCATCATGGCCAATGTCATCTACTAGTAAAGGGCAAAATGAACACCTCCGAAGACACATTACGTTGTCAATTGCAAAATAACGTGCAGCCGAAGTTATTTCCAAGCACCGAACTACCCCACTGGGAAAATAGGTAAGCACCTTACGAGTTAAGCCATGTTTTCTTTCAGTTTTTAGTACCAAAATTGTCATCATGGCCAATGTCATCTACTAGTAAAGCACAAAATGAACACCTCCGACGACACATTACGTTGTCAGTTGCAAAGTAACGTGCAGCCGAAGTTATCTCCAATTGCCGAACTACTCCGAGCGACTTCTCTGCATTACACGTAACTTACTTTGTAAAGCGGCTCAGAAGTATGTCTGATACCAAATGTACATTCTAAATTCCTACTTACATAAGGCGACCATGCCTTTGAAAAAGTAAGGGACGTTCGGCAGGGAAATGGTAATGACTGCCAGGTGAAGAGTAAGTTGCTAATAAGGTATTATTACGTGCTCCTAATTCCCAATGGGACTCCGAGCGACTGCTCTGCATTACACGTAACTTACTTTGTAAAGCGGCTCAGAAGTATGTCTGATACCAAATGTACATTCTAAATTCCTACTTACATAAGGCGGCCATGCCTTTGTAAAAGTAAGGGACGTTCGGCAGGGAAATGGTAATGACTGCCAGGTGAAGAGTAAGTTGCTAATAAGGTATTATTACGTGCTCCTAATTCCCACTGGGTATTTTTACTTTTTTTTTAAACAATTGTCATAACAAAAAATTTCTAAACATGTTCAAAATAACGTGTAATGATTAAATGTTATCAGTTTTTATAAAAAAATTAAACCCCCAGTAAAAATTCATATCAAAACTATATGAAGGTACAATTGTACCTTTGCGCCCGGTTAGCGTTGTAAGAATATGCGCCTGGACGAGGGTTAAGTACCTCTCGAAAAATGTCAGCTTTTTGAGGTACTTAGGCGGGTTGGGTACTTAAAAGAACCCGCTTAAGTACCTCGATGGTGATGATTGATGATTTGTTAACTTACATAAATACGTAAATCCTTGAATAAAACATAAACATTTGATGAAGTATACGTGTTTATTTAAGATTTTTCAATTAAAATACAGTTCATTCCCCAACAAATACCATGTAAATCTAAGCCTAAGATTTTATAGAACACTTAAAGAAATAAATTCATCAAAATTTAAATTTTTTTCTCAGATGTGTTTTTTGAGTATACAGTTTTATACCCCATTCAATTTTAGTGTAATAATGTGCAAGTTTCAAGTGGCTAAAAATTACCGTTGATTTTTTTAATTTTTTTTTTTGCCGAAGGTGTGTAACGCTGCCACTGGCGGGGTGGGTAAATAAGTGGGGAGGTACTTAAGAGAGGAATTTTCTTCAGGTTACATTCAAAAATTCACATTGCCCAAAAATGTTGGTTACTTAAGCGGGTTAGGTACTTAAGCGGGGGGTACTTAAGCGGGTTTCACTGTGTTACTAATGAAATGCTATGCCCATTTTTAGTACCGAATCCAAAGAAGATGCTTCTTTTTTCCATTAATAATTCCTTAAAAATGCTTTTGGTTAAGAATTGTACCTGAAAATGTGTGCAATTAAAACGAGCAAATTAAAAACTCGATAGAATTTATAGTCAAAAATACAGTTTTTGTATAGATTTCATTTCAATTTCATTTCCCAACACTGATGCGAAATGTAATAAAAACACCTGTCAACTTAGAAAATAGAATTTGCTCGGCAACAACTTGGCGTGCAATCAAACGACAGCCTGGGCTTGTGTTGCGGATTGTGTTCAGTTCATACGGTTTACACGTATTTTATTTAGACAGACTGCACGCCGCACACCACAAGCCCTTTACGTGTTGACAGCTTTAAACTTCGAGATTTCATTCCACATTTTTGCTAAAATTTTTTTCAAATTCAGAACAAAAACTCTTACAATAGTTTCGAAGATTGACTTTAAAATCGTTTTAGTTTGGCTCTCAGAGGGCCAGAGATTTTTACCATGACTCAAAGTGACATAGAATTGTGAGGCAGATGCACAACTGCATGCAAATCATTATAAATGCAATAAATAATGCATTTTTTGTATTAAGGGGTTAATTGTTTCGTTTTTTAAACAGAAGAATCCTGTTTCCCGCCTCAAAATCTATAAGATTAGTATAACAAAACATTAAATTTTTTTTCAGAACAAATCCGGTAGTTTCAGCGGGTCCTTTTTTAGAAGAGCACTGCTTTTGTCCAATTTGTTTAACCGCAAGGAGTAATTATGGCTCAATGGCAACATTTTTCCGTGAAAGGGAATTACATTGGCTTTCAAAACCTTTTTGTTTCAATCAAAATGTTGCTTCTATCGAAAGCGCAAGGATTAATTCGCATACAGCAGGGGTGGGAAATGCCGAGGCCAAAAAGAGCCACGTGTAAATTCTAAATGCTACAAAGAGCCATAAAAAAAATTTTATTTTTAAATAAAACTATTATTAAAAATGGAAAACATCAATTTTATTATAACTCTAATGTACGTAAGATAGATATTAAAGAAAATTCCAAAGATCCATTTGGCCAAGTTTTCATAATCTGGTTTTACGTCAATTAAAGCCGATCGTAACAGTTTAGTTAAATGTTGGCTAGTCAGAAGGTACGTTAGATTAAAAGCTCCTGTCAAAAATGTTCAACAGCAAAATTTCGGCGAAATGTCATCTGTTCTCTCACAAGAGAAAAACATCCAAAATAGTACGCGTGCAGAAAACTTGCAGAAACCTGCAGGTTACGAACAGCTGATAAAAATTGTGTTTACTTTCAAAGGTATAAAACTGAAAACGTAAGAAAACAAATCCTGAAGTCTTATCCTGACAGAGTTCACTGACTAAACGAATAATTACTTACTTCTTACAAGTTTACTTAGTCGCATTTTACTATTTTAATTACCAAACCATCAAATTCAATTTATAGATTTGCGTAAATTCCAATCAGCTGTTTTTAATCTGCTGTTTTTTATTGGCGAATTGCTGTTGGCAAACATTTTTCCAGCAAAAATCTGCCGCTTTCCCTTAAAATGAAATGTCATTTTTCTCTCTCAATTTCCCCTACTTTTAAAATTTTTTGCGTACGCGACAAAAAGCTGATAATTTTTTTAAACTTCAACAATTACACTGGTTTACAGAAAAAATGTTCTCCAGATGCCACTATTCAATTGACATGTAGAATTTCTCGGTGATTCTGAAAATCGAGATAGTTTTTTTTCTATGGATAACTTTGCGAGATATTTGCAATTTACCGTTATTCAACTTTAAAAAATAGTGGTTTCACTTAATCACGTATAACTTACGAACCAATTGAATAATCGAATCAGCGAGCGGTTCTACATACAAATTGGATAGTGGCATCTGGAGAACAAAATCAAAATTAAAATTTGCGATCCAGTGTTATTAGGTACGCGAATACAAATAATTGTGAACAGTATTTTGACTTTACGAATTTCATTTGTACTCTACAAAGACTCACAGTTATACGTTGTACCAAAAATTTAAAATATACGGCACGCAACGATTTATCACAGCGGATATTTTAAATCTTGCCGACAATCCAAGCAATGGCAAAGCTTTATGTTGCAGTTCCAGCGCCTTATGTTCTTTTAATTCCAAAACCACCAACTTTTCTCGCTTTTCTTAAAAAGGTTAATTTCGGATATTGTAAACTCATCCTCAATTATGTTACATAAAAAATGTTTGGGAAGTATGCAAACGTACATTTAAATTATTTCAAATCGGCAAATCTTTTTCAAAATCTGCTTTTAAATCATGCGCAATACTTTTTTCCATCCATTGAAAATGATAAAAAATTTTATTAATTTTTTTATATTTAATATTCTTTTTTTTTGAGATCATTATTAAAAAGACGTAGTTTAGCTTCCACCATAGATGAGGTATTCACAATACGCCAAATTTTGGAAAAGACCTGCAAGAATATGACCAACACCCAGCATCTAATTGTCGATTTCGAAAGCACGAAGAGAAGTTGTCTTTATGCCGCGATGTTCGCTATATTTATATAATCAATCCTTAAAACTGGTCACCAAAATAACTAACTTGGGGTTTGTTATCAACTCTAACCTTAGCTGTTGTGATCATATTAACTCTGTACTGAGCAAAGTATATGGAATACTTAGAAATCTGAGGCTTTCGGCATCATTCACTCCATTTGCCACTAGACAAATGCTAGCACGTCAGTTAATTGTACCTATAATAACGTACTCAGAGTTGGTATACAGCAAACTTGATTCCGCCTCTGCCCATAAAATTGACATTTTATTTAATCATATTACTCGGTACGTATTTGGTATTCGTAAATTTGACCATATATCTGCCTGGAGGTCTTCCTTGCTGGGGTGTGAAATCTCCGACTACATAAAGGCCACAAACTGCATTTTCCTTTTCCGACTTATGAATACGAAGATACCTTATTACTTATATGAAAAACTTATCTTTCCTAAGTCGGAACGATCATACGACTTAATCTTATCTCTATACAAATTTAACAATTCCACAAGACTGTTTTTCATTAACGCTATACGAATCTGGAACTCTATTCCAATTAATGTTAGAAGCAAACTTAACAAGAGCAACTTTAAAGCTATTCTGTATACCCACTTCTCTTCAAATTGATGAACCAATCTGTATTTGTAATATTTATCTAGATTACTTTCGATATTTGTTGTTACATTTAATATTCTATTGTTATAATTTGTAGTTTGTATGAAACTGTTGTACTAAAAAAGACTAAGTCTTATTGTACTAATGTTTTTTGAAATAAAATGAAATGTCTGAATTTGGTATCGCCGCGTAACTAATAAAATAATAATAGATTGGCGCTTACACATATGTTAGTGTTTGGAGCTTCTCCTCCGATTTCTGGTGTGCGCCTTGATGTTCTCACACAAAGCGGAGGGACCTACAGTTTTACGCCGACCCCGAACGGTGATTGTATTTTTATGAGACGCTGCGTTTCATGGCAGAAATACATTCGGAGGTTTGCCATTGCCTGCCGAGGGACGACCGCTGTTAAGAAAAAACCTTTATCTATATTTTTGCGTTGTTGCTTTGACCAGGGTTTGAACCCAGGTGCTGCAGAGTGGAAGCGCCCACTACTTACCACTACACCACAGCGGCCGCGAAACTAATACGGCTGTGTAAAATGACGTTGAGTAATACGATCAGCTCTGTCAGAATTGGGAAGGACCTCTCCGAGCCGTTTGATACCGAACGAGTTTTCAGACAAGACGATCCCCTTTCGTGTGATTTCTTTAATGTGATGTTGGAGAAGATAAGAGCCGCAGAACTGAATCGTTCAGGAAAAATACTTAACAAGAGCGTACAGTTGCTGGCGTATGCAGACGACATCGATATTATCGGTAAAAAGCAAGATAAGATAGAGAAGCAAAGCGAATGGGTCTGGGTCTGTCATCACACAAACAGTCAGAGCATGCGCGTCTTGGTACCAGTGTTACCATTTTACCCGTTTTCCGGCTAAATTCAGTCGGTTGCGATAGCAAACAGCCGGAGAAATTTCGGTTTAGCCGGCAGCCGATTTTTTAGCCGTTTTGTAAAAGAAAAAGATAAGCCGATTTTGCTATTTGCCTTGTTTTCTTAAAATTAAAACACCAATATATGTTTCCATTTTTCACTGAGTTACCTAAAAGTAGTAGCCATGCTTGAATTAAAGAACTAACACTGAAATGCGTCAAAATGAAAATAAAAGAGAACAAATTTCTATCTAAATAAAACTCTCTGGGCAGTAGTGGCGGCAACCTATCGATAGTGGACACCATCGATAGTTGATAATAGTTTTTTGGGTCACTATCGATTTTGCCGATAGTCATTTTTTTTCCGATAGTGCGCTGTCGTCCATAGTCTCGATAGTGTGGATGAATTTTAATACCCGAGCGCACATGTGAACAAGGGTATATTAACTTTTTTCACATAACGGTTGTTTGTAACAGCCAAAACGAATCGAGATAGATATAGGCAAATGTATACATAAATGCTCAGAATGAAAAGATAAGTCGTTTAAGCCATGTCTGTCTGTCCGTGTACACTATAACTCGAGAAAAATTTAGATATCTCAACGATATTTGGTATGTAGGTTGCCCTTTACCCAAGGTAGGTTGGTAATGAAAATGGGCAAAGTCGGTCTGTAACCACTCCCACTTCCCATATAACGGTATTTTCTAAAAATGCAAAAACTACGATATTTCAGTAAATATAAGATGAAAATTGTTGAAAATTAGACTGTGAAGTAGAATTGTGCTTAAAAAAATTATATTATTTTGACATTTTTGGAAAATGGGTGTGACCCCGTCCATATATGATGATCTGAAGTGGGTATTGCAATCTTTGAGTTTAAGTTAATTAGCTTCAGTAGTTGCTAATTTATCGCAGTTTTCGTGTTTCTGTAAATTACCGTTATGTGGTAGGTGGGCGTGGTTATTGCCCGATTTCAAAGATTTTTAACAGATTTCTTAGCTAGGCCATAGGCAAGGCTCGGACCGAGTTTGGTGAGGATTGGTGAAGCGGCTACTGTGATACAGTATTTCATCATAAGTGGGCGGGGTCACGCCCATTTTTCAAAAAATTCATAATAATATTATTTTTACCACAATTCTACTTCACGTACTAATTTTCATTAATTCGCATCCAATATTAACAGAAATATCGCAGTTCTTGCATTTTTCGAAAATATCGTTATATGGGAAGTGGGCGCGATTACAGTCCAATTTGGCCCATTTTCAATACCAAACTACCTGTGATAAATGGAAACCTATATACCAAATTTCATGGAGATATCTCTGTTTTTGATCGAGTTATCGTGTACACGGACGAACGGACGGACAGACAGACATCGCATAATCGACTTCTCTATTCATTCTGAGCTTTTATGTAACAATTTGTCCATATCTATCTTGATTCGTTTTGGCTGTTACAAACAACCGTTATGCGAACAAAGTTAATATACACTTGTGCACATGTGCGCTCGGGTATAAAAAGAGCCAAAATGTTCTAAGCAAAGAGAAAGTAAAAAGAGCCGCGATTTGCTAAGCAAAGAGCCGTATTTCGCTGATAGAGCCACGTTTGCCCACCGTTGGCATAGAAGGTTGAAAAAGGCCCTGTGCTCCGCCAGTATTTACATTTACATACTAAGTCTTATATTTAAATCTGATGCGGAATTCTACCGATTTGTACCAAATTCGGTAGGGTTATTGTTCTTGTGACATATAAGCGAAACGTTGAAAATTATTGAAATCGGACTAAAATTACGGCCACTCTTCACATAACTGTAAATTTCAGATATCCCAGAAACTTGGGTATTTCGAAATTTAAGCACGCTAATTTACTCAAAATTGATACTAACAACAATCCCTTAAAAATAAGTAACGTTATTATGGAATTTTGGAAAATGGGCGTGATACCGCTCACATATGACTATAGAAGTTAATCTCACTATATCTAACTGAACGCGCTATCGAAGATGTTTAAAATAGGGCTAAAACCACCCCTGTTTACCATTCAGCAGGAGTTTTCGGAAAGGTGTAACACAAATCGTCGTTTAAATCACTAAACCGCATATCGTCGTTCAGCCAAACCGCGTAACTGACATTTTTAGGCAAAAATTGGATTTGCTCGCACAAGCTCTTGACTCAATCCTTATCCTTTCGTCCTGAAATATATTAGCTAGAAATGCGAATGCTTTATAAAAAAGAGAGCCATTTTGAAATATGAGTCTTTTACTCTTTAGAAAATAATTTGTGCAACCTCATATACGCGGTTTTGCATTTTGTTGATACGCGCTTTATATATATTTAATACATACTTGCGCCGGGCACTTGATGTTCGGCTCCGTCCGTACTTAGACTTTCTTAGTTGTTTCTTTTGCTGATTTGCACTTTGTTATACTAAAATTGTATGAGCTGTAAAACTGCATACCCAAAATTGTTCTTAAACTCTATGAAAGAGTTCAAAATATTTCTGAAATTTTTTTGAATTTTTCTAAATTTTGTATAAAGTTTTACCAATATTTTTTGTAAAAATAATAAAAAATATTAACAAGAAAAACGTTATGAATATTTAAATAAAAAAATCAACACGTGAACATTTGTTTGGGTCACCATAATAAATAAGTACATCAAAATAAAACTTTGTTAAATTGTTTAAAATTGATTTTGATTTAGTGGAGGAAAACTCTATGCCGCTTACAAGGCCATGCTGCGATCGGGCGCAACGGGCGCTATGTGGGACCGCTATAGGGATCTGAAGAGGGAAGCGCTATAAGAAGGGATAGACCGAAATACTTGAGTACGAAGAGCTTGAAATGCCGGCCGGCAGGAAGAATACCCGGAAATTTAACCAGAGAGTTAGGCGACTCACGGAAGCTTTCAAGACCAGGGCGTACTCCTGTAAGAATAACAATGGCGACTTAGTTGCCGATGGTCAAAACATACTTAAGTTATGAAGGGAACACATTTCCACCCTACTATATGGTAGCACCACGGAAAGTTATGGAGAAGAAGAACCCCAGCCCGCAGTCGATGATGATGAAGTCGATGTTCCAACGCTTGACTACGACGAGGTACGAATAGAAATAACGCGGCTGAAAAACAACAAATCTGCTAAAGCTAACGGCCTGCCAGCTGCGCTATTCAAGTACGGGGGCGAGGAATTGATAAGGTGCATGCATCAATTCTTGTGCAGAATATGGTCTGATGAATGCATGCCCGACGACTGGAATTTAAGTGGGCTCTGCCTACTCCACCACGCCATTCGCGCCAACTACCGCGAGATCAGCATTCTAAGCATACAAGGTCTTATCGAGCGTATTGTGTGAAAGATTGAAGCCAACCGTCAATGAACTCATTGGGCCTTATCAGTGTGGCTTTAGACCTGACAAATCCACTATAGACCAGATATTCACAATACGTCAAATCTTGAAAAAGACCCGCAAGAAAAGGATCGACACTCACCACCTATTTGTCGACTTTAAAACCGCTTTCGACAGCACTAAAAGGAGTTACTCATCACGACTGTGCAGGCATATGGCGCAGAAGCATGGACAGTGACAACATCCGATTAGGCGGCTCTTAGGGTATTCGAGCAAAAGATGTTGCGGCATATTTACAGGCCTTTACGCTGTTGGCGGCATAGTGCAGCGAATGAAAATACAGCGGCTCCGCTAGCTTGGCCATGCCGTTCGAATGGACACCGACGCTCCAGCTATCAAAGTATTCAACTAAAGAATAGGGGCTTTAGGGTATTAAGCTACATATGTGTAAGGATTTTCTAAGCAATTTTAGAGAAATTTAATCAAGTATTGCTACATCTGCGAGATCCATGCAATTCTGCGTACAGTGAGCAGTGCTGCCGTTTTGATCCAAATGGATCAAAATGATTTGTTTTCATCGAATTTTTAAAAGATACTTTTATTTTTAGCTTAGTATAAATTGTGATACATTTTAATTCACAACCAGGTTGAGGGTAACTCTTCCCATCTTCCACCCAAATCAATATATTTGGTTGCCCTTTGTAAAATAGAAATTGACATTTTCATAAAAATTTTTGATTTATATTTAAAGACGTTTTTATATTTATTGAACTTAGGTTTAAGTGTTTGAAGACCAAGTGCATGGGAAAACCCTAAAATAGCTGCTTTTCTAACAAAATCGTTTTACGTTCCTTTTTATTTAAAATTGGGTAGGTTCAGAAGGCGCAGCAGTCGAGCGCAACCGTTGCCAAAAAAAAAAATCAGTGATCGTTATGCGTCTTCTGAACAGCTTGATACTAGATTTGTAAAACTGTCGATAGTGCCACCATCAATAGTTTCCATGTTTCAGAAAAAAACTATCATTACTCGTTGATAGTTTCCAGCAATACTGTCGATAGTGTCAACGCTACCATCGATAGTCAATGTAATGTTAAAAACTGCTCCAAATTAACTGGGACGGCATCGAAAAATAAAAAAAAAACAAAATATTGAAAATATAAACACACGTAGGGCAGTTTCTTAAGTAACTTTTAACTTTAAAATTCACTTTATGTATAAATACTGCCTAAACATGTATAGTTCTGTCTAAGTAAAGCATTTTATTATCGAATTTTATTTATTAATTTACATATCTATTACTGAAGCTTACAATTAAAAATAAAATTATTAGCCTGGTAAAGAAAGCTTCCTCTTATGATCTATAACACGTGGCAACAAAAAAGGGAAAATTGCGGCAAATGTTACAGCTATTTTTGCTTGACTTGCCAGTGCTGATTACAAATCCATGAGCATAAGGTTTCCATCGGCTCCAGATTTTGTGCACAACGAGGTCAAAATGTCAAAAAATCGAGTTTTTTGGCAAAATTTCAGAAGCTCTAGCAAAGAATCAGAAGGCGGTATTAGGCTTAAATTAAAGCTAGGAGTCTCGACTACTATCCCGGAAAATACCATGCCTAGTCATTTATCGAACAGCAAAACCTGATTTTGTGCGAAGTTTGAGTACCCACCGCAATTAAACAAAAGGGGATAGAGCCTTCCACTTGGGCTGAAATTAAGGCTTGAACTTTCGACTATAATCGCTTAAAATACCATCCCTGAACCTTAACCCTAAGGTCACTTATAGTTATTTATTTAACAGCAAAAGCTGATTTTGGCTAAACTTATTTATTTTTTTCATTAGCACAGTATTTATTCCAGTATTTTTATATTGTTCAATAAATGACTTTAAGTGACCATCAGGTCAAGATGCGGGGATAGTAGCCGAGAGTTATAGCTTTAATTTAAGGCCCAGTTAAAGGTTCTATCATCTTTTGTTTTTTGTGCTAGACCTTCTAAAATATTGCAAAAAACGCGATTTTTTGACACTTTGACCTCGTTTTTCTCAAAATCTGGAGCTGATGGAAACTTTATGCTTACGGACTCGTAATCAGCATAAAAAAGTCTATCAAAAACAACTTTATCATTTGCCGCAACAAAATCACTGTTGCCTTGTTTAATTGTTGCTTATTATAAATTTTCAAATATGATATATTTTGCTTAAATTTTGTAATATAACTTTTCGATTTGTTTACAGCCAAGAAACATACAAACTTCAAACACCGATAAATATTTTACTTCAGACATAGCCTTATGGTTTGAAGCAATGTTTAAATATAAAGGGAGCTTTTCAATTAAAGGTTCCTTGAGAAAACGGAGGAATCACAATGAAAGTACCACTTATAATAAAAAATTGACTAACTTAAATAACTGACGCGCAGCTACATGGAGACATTATAAATAAAATCGGCTGCGATAGAGGTTTTAAACTATCGATAGTCAACTAGTACTATCGATAGTTTAACCTTTTTTGAGAAAAACTATCACTACTCATCGATAGGGGCAAAAAAATAAAACTATCGATACTATCGATAGTACCATCGATAGTTTGACACCTCTACTTGATACATTGGCTGTAAAATGCAAATCTCAAAGGTACACACCTCCTTGATGTCTCAAATGATCAGAAAAATATTACGACCATCTAACACGCAACTGTTGAGTTGATCAGAAGTACACAATAACGAATTCAGAAGGTGCAATCGCCACAGTTACTGAGCTGTTTCGTCTTCTGAACATGCCCATTAAGTTTGTTTTCTTTCACCGAACATACCACCTTTAGTATGCATAGTGCATCACTGTTAGCTACAGACAAGTAGACTGTTATCGTTGACACTGCCTTAAGAATTTGAGTATGTATTGTGAAAATTACTTGTATGTATTTACAGTGTTACACACCAATTTGATATGTGATTATAGTAAACTATGCGAATGAATTCAACTGTTACCCAGTATAAAAGCTTTATTTTCACCATGCATTTAATATAAAAACCTAAAATTATTATTAAAAACTGTCAACAGTCTCAATTAAAAATTCAAACTACCATTTTAATTTAAGAATAAGAAGTTTTATTGAAGAATAATACTTTGATACTTAAATTTTTTTTCTTGATACTTTTGATCCTTTTTAGGGATATTTGGTGATACATTTCTTCTGAACGGTGTGGCAACACTTACAGTGAGCAAATGTTAATATTACCCAGCGTCGGAAGTAGTCATTTAAGTTTAATTTTTTTACGTTAGGGTTGATATATTCAGCTCAAAGACCTTAGTTAACCGTGGACAGTGGGGGAGGTATTTTTCACACATGATATTGATATGTATCTAATATTTGATAACTTAAAGTGTCGCTTTATATCTTCAAAGCAATTCATCATTTCATGCTTTGTTCACAGATCTGTAAAGTATTTATAAATAACAAGGCAAACAAAGTCACAGTTCTCCAAAAACAAAATCAACGCGCACTTGTTATAATAAATTAACCTGGTTTATCCTGAGTTTCGCCCGAAAAAAAAATTCAGCCGAACATTTGTCATCCGCCCATAATAAATACATGGAAACCAAAAGTGTAAAGTGAACCGGTTTGGGGAAATGAAATTCATGTTAAGGCTAAATATCAATTTCTCGTTTTCTAAGCTCACGCATATATCGAAAATATTATGTTATTGACCAACTAACTTGTAGTAAGTTTTAAACCTATTACGCTAAAGCGTAAAACGTTATGTATATTGTTACAAACTCACGAATGCTCAGTTGTAAGCCATAAGCTTTGATAACACCGTAGACGTCCTGTTCACCGCGACCAGCCATAGCGATTAACTTCTGCTTCACATTCTTTGCATTGTCGTTGAATAGCGGGAAAAAGCTCATGAGATTGTTGTGGCTAAGAAAAGGACTTATTGCTTTGCGACCGGGTTTCCATTTCTTCACTGTGCATGCGAAAATTCAGCATAAAATTGGCCTTATACGAACATATAAACATATGTGTTATAACACTTATTCACCTGGATTCACAATAATCCCGTTAATGACACCGTTATTAAAGTGAGCATACAAATCTCTGGCTTTGTTGAGAAACTCAGATGAAGATGTGACATGCTCAATCACTTCCGGCTCGACAGTAATTATAATCGGAGTTGTGGCTACCCACACACAACCGGTTAAACTCTTTATTTCATCGAAACCACGGCTTACAGTGCTATAAACTTCTGCAAT
>NW_023458555.1:52512283-52540999 GCF_013731165.1 Rhagoletis pomonella
ATTGCAGAAGTTTATAGCACTGTAAGCCGTGGTTTCGATGAAATAAAAAGTTTAACCGGTTGTGTGTGGGTGACTACAACTCCGATTATAATTACTGTCGAGCCGGAAGTGATTAAACATGTCACATCTTCACCCGAATTTCTCAACAAAGCCAGAGACTTGTATGCTCACTTTAATAACGGTGTCATTAACGGGCTTATTGTGAATCCAGGTGAACAAGTGTGATAACACATATGTCTATATGTTTTATATAAATTTTTCGTACGCACAGTGAATAAATGGAAACCAGATCGCAAAGCGATAAGTCCTTTTCTTGGCCACAACAATCTCATGAGTTTTTTCCCGTTATTCAACGACAATGCAAAAAATGTGAAGCAGAAGTTAATCGCTATGGCTGGTCGCGGTGAACAGGATGTCTACGGTGTTATCAAAGCTTATGGCTTACAACTGAGCATTCGTGAGTTTGTTACAATATAAGGCCTTACGCTTTAATTTAAAAGACTTACAACTTAATACGAAGTTGGCTTATCAATGGGTAAGTGGTTCAGAAGGCGCAGAAGTTAAGCGCAAACGTTGCTAAAAAAAGTGAGCTATACACAAAAAAAAATTCAAAACCAATAACTTACTAAACAATTTTTTATTATAGCTTAAAATTATTGCAACCAATAGAGGTATGTTTTATGTTGTACAAAAACACATAAGCGGAATTATCAGGCAAGAATTTTTCGAATATCTAGGTAAAAATTTGGAAGTTAGGGGGCCATTTTGTATAAACATGTTCGTAAATTTAAAATATCAAGCTCTTAACGGTGCACGAATTGGACGGTAAAAACCTGTTTTGCTATGTGAAAGCCTTGCAGGCAGTGACCCAAAATAATAATTATTTCATGGTGGAGTTTTAAAGAAGTCATCGAAATTTTCGTAATAATTATAAAAGTCTTTTGATAATAATTATGCGTGAAAAAATATTTTTTATATATTTTTTTAATATATATATCGATAACTATTATTCAAAGACTTATATAACAAAAGTTTTTTCATAATAATAATCAGCGAGATAAATATTTTTAAGTCTTCAAAGACTTTTATTTTGAGACTTATATTATAAAAGTCTTGTCATAATAATTATCATTGAGATAAATATTTTTAAGTCTTCAAAGACTTTTATTTTGAGACAAAAGTCTTTTGATAATAATTATTAGTGCGAAAAAATTTTGTATATAGTCCCGAACGGGTCCCAACTGGGCCCAAACTATCCTCAACTAGTCCCGAACTGATCCCCACCTTACCCCGAACTGGCCCCAACTATTCCTGAAATGCTTCTGAACAAGTCCCGTCTGTTAAGACTTAACAAATTTGTTCGCACTCATAATTGTTATGGAAAGACTTTTATAATGTAAGTCATTAAATAAAAGTCTTTGAAGACTTAAAAATACTTATCTCAATGATAATTATTATGAAAAATCTTTTATAATATAAGTCTTAAAATAGGTGTCTTTGAAGACTTAAAATATTTATCTCTCTGATAATTATCATTAAAGGACTTTTATAAATAAGCCCTTGAATAATAATTATAGATGACTCGAAATATATTTATCTTAATATAATGATTATTGATTAACTTTTATTATTTTCTATTATACTAGTTATGTCTCTGCTTGCAGGCCTTGCATCCCGTGAACCGTGCAAGTTTTTTTGTAGTAGAATGAGCTATGTACATATACACATTTAAAATATAAATTACCGATAAAGATTTTTAATGGAAAACGTTTTGAATATCGTGAAAACACTAAATAACGAATACTGCCGTAAGCACTGTACGAACATATACATATGTACAAGTTTTTACATTGTTACATATGTTTTACTGTTAAAACAAATTTTTGTTAAAAATTTAAATAATTTTATTTTGCTGTGCAAACTAAGTATGGAAATAATTTATGTTAACGTTTTACATGAATCTAACTCATTTTTGAAAGAATCAATATACATATCGTTGGCTTAGTTCGCAAACGTGCTAAGTCCATTTTTTTTTTTAATTTTTCAGGCGGGACAAAAAACCATCTAAATTTTTTTATTGTTAATATTTTCCTAATCTGTAAACTTAGTTTTCTTCCTTAGTTCGTCTTGCTTCAGTACCAATAATCGGTCGATTTCATAATAAAGCTGTTGCAGACTTATAGGCTCTTTTGGCACATTTTCTCTTTATGATTTTCTTCTTTCAATGGGGACTTAGCACATTTTCTATTAACCTGTTTCTCGTAATTTTTTATTGTTAAAAGATTTAGTTGTTTATTGTAAATATATTTTATTCTTTTAAAATGAACAATAACCTAATACAGTCTTATTTCATTGCTGTTAACAAAAATAACTATTTTAAGTCGTAAACTTATGTACCTTTTATAAAGGAAAATAATTAAAAACAAGTATAGAAGTATGAGTTTGGGCGAAACCGAACTTCATATACCCGGCGCAGGTATCACATATTATCGTTGCTATTTTTATAACTTTCATGAGCATGAAATGGTATTATAACTTTGGTCCGATGTTTGAAAGTACCAGAATAAAAAGAGATAGACCCATTAAAATGTATACTTATATGATCAGAACGTCGAGCTGAGTCGATTTAGCCATGTCCGTCTGTCCGTCTGTTTGTATGCAATCTAGTTTCTCAGTTTTCGAGATATCCGGATAAAATTTGGTAGGTGGGTGTATTTTTATAATGTATTAATCATTTGGCGGAACCGGAAGAATCGGACTACTATAACATATAGCTCCCATACAACTGATTGTTCAGATATGAGATTTTTCGTTATAACTCCTCCATTTATATAGCTAGGAACATGAAATTCCGCACTGTTTTCAATAATTACCAACAGAAGACTTACAGTGAAAATTAAAAAGCTGGGGTAACTATAGCCTGCAGCCCCATACAACTGATTGTTCAGATATGAGGTCTTTTATCATAACTCCTCCATTTATGCAGCTAGGAACATGAAATTTCGCACCATTTTCACTCATTATTAACAGAATACTTACAGTGAAAATAACAAGGATCGGGGACTATAACATATATGTATCTTCCATACATCTGATTGTTCAGATATGGGATTTTACTGTAAAACTCCTTTATTTGAACAGCTAAACCCGATAAATTTCGTAAGATATTTTATAAAGAATAATACAAATTCTACTGAGAAAATCGTCCAAATCTATGCTGTATAAGCTTTATCTCCTATACCACTGATTGTTCAGATACCAGTTTTTGCGATATATCTCCTTTATGTAGGAAACTAAACCCAATAAATTGTGTTACCGGTTTACATACCGATCACATAGCAGTGAAAATCACTTAGATTGGTGCTAATATTAGGTATATCTTCCAAACCTCTGATTGTTTAGATGCGATTTTTTATATAGGTATGTAACTCCTCTACCGATGTATGCAGATGTATTCAAAAGCAATAATCTGTCAAAGTAAAATTTGCAGATGTTCATGAAAGGTATGAAGCCTTCGGCATAGCCGAAAACAGCGCTGCTCTTACTTGTTTTAACTACCTTTGCATGATAAGCAGGGGTATTTTCCCGATTTAAGCGCTGAGTTAGACTCAATGATATAATTGAACCAAGTTTGATAGAAATAAAGTGGTTGATACCAATTAAGTGCTATAAAAATTATGCGCTCATTAAACGAGCCCAAAATAGCTGATTGTGAAAAGAAAATACTTATGACTACCAATGGGGCGTTATCTTATTCGAATAGAGTGGGAATTGCACTTTTGTCGATTTTTTAAATTTCCCCCTGGATGCATGATTACAGTGGTAGTGAAAGAGTTAAACATTTATATAATTTCTTGGACAAATAGTAATACAATATTCTCATAGTAAAGAATATAAAAAAGGTGTGAAAATATGCTGACTTCCAAACCGTTAATTGATTTGCATACTTACAAAATATAACATTCCATAACGCCGAACGACATACTATTGGCAATGCATACTTTCCAAAACGCATCCGAAAAGTTACCGGCACCCATCGCTAGAGCAATCAGCGCATCAGAAACAAAGTTGATGCTTGGTTTGTTATTGGTTACCATTGGTGTTTAAAAAATGGAAAATACAGAAAACTTGTTCATTGCTGTATTAAATATTTAAAATATGCAATGTATGTATATACATAGTTGCAATGTGTCGCAAGCCTGCATATAAAAACAGTTTGATATCGGAAGTATAACAGTATTCCAACATTGTATTGATACGTTTCGGAAGTCAGCCATACATAGGGATGCAAACGATGCATCGATGTTTTCGAAACATCGATAATATCGGTTAAATTTTCGATGTTTGCCATCGATGCCTACAATTTACTAACATCGCGAAATTGACGATACATCGATGGAAGTTGTACCGATGTTTTAAACATCGACATTAAGGAGACTCTCCGACTTGCTTTCGGTATGTTTGACTGACCTTAAATTTATTATTCATTCAGATTTTTTTTTGTAATTTATGGCCTTATGAAAATTATATTTAACAGTTTTATTGAGTTTGTGGCCATTTCTTATGAATAATGTTATGGAAAATCAACAATAATTTACAAAAGGTAGAAGTTATAGTTGCTATTTCGGAGATCACCACATCTCCTCAGTGACCACGGTTGAAAAAGTCTGATTGGTAGATGTGGTGATCTCCCAAATAGCAGCTATATCTTCTTACCTTTGTAAATTATTGTTGCTTTTCCACAACAGTTTTCATAAAAAACCAGCCCAAGCTCAATAAAATTGTTGGATTCATTCTGAATGCTAATAACCTAGCCGTTAAAGTAGAACCAAACACCCCTTAGAATTTCAACAAAATCAGGTCTAGGATCTTTAGGCCCGAATGACATTACGCTGGTATGCATTTTGATTCTAATAATAGAAAGATTATAGAAAGGATAATAAAATACAGGAAAATACATTCATTATTATTCGAGTATTCAATATTCCTTTAAATTTAACTAGAAATTAACAAATTGCAAAACATCGGAAACCATCGATGTTTCTCTTATTTTAGCGTCGATGTACTTTTCTCCGATGCCTTGTTAAAAAAAGTGACTAATTAAAATATAGCTCGTTAATCTGACACAGTTATCGCTTAATTGTTTTTCTTTTGGTGTTAACATGGGAAAAACAACATCAAAAGTAACTGCATATCAAAGTATCATAATGATGAATATCCGTAATATTTACATAAATACATATGTATGTAACGGGTGATTTTTTTGAGGTTAGGATTTTCATGCATTAGTATTTGACAGATCACGTGGGATTTCAGACATGGTGTCAAAGAGAAAGATGCTCAGTATGCTTTGACATTTCATCATGAATAGACTTACTAACGAGCAACGCTTGCAAATCATTGAATTTTATTACCAAAATCAGTGTTCGGTTCGAAATGTGTTTCGCGCTTTACGTCCGATTTATGGTCTACATAATCGACCAAGTGAGCAAACAATTAATGCGATTGTGACCAAGTTTCGCACTCAGTTTACTTTATTGGACATTAAACCAACCACACGAATGCGTACAGTGCGTACAGAAGAGAAAATTGCGTCTGTTTCTGAGAGTGTTGCTGAAGACCGTGAAATGTCGATTCGTCGCCGTTCGCAGCAATTGGGTTTGTGTTATTCGACCACATGGAAGATTTTACGCAAAGATCTTGGTGTAAAACCGTATAAAATACAGCTCGTGCAAGAACTGAAGCCGAACGATCTGCCACAACGTCGAATTTTCAGTGAATGGGCCCTAGAAAAGTTGGCAGAAAATCCGCTTTTTTATCGACAAATTTTGTTCAGCGATGAGGCTCATTTCTGGTTGAATGGCTTCGTAAATAAGCAAAATTGCCGCATTTGGAGTGAAGAGCAACCAGAAGCCGTTCAAGAACTGCCCATGCATCCCGAAAAATGCACTGTTTGGTGTGGTTTGTACGCTGGTGGAATCATTGGACCGTATTTTTTCAAAGATGCTGTTGGACGCAACGTTACGGTGAATGGCGATCGCTATCGTTCGATGCTAACAAACTTTTTGTTGCCAAAAATGGAAGAACTGAACTTGGTTGACATGTGGTTTCAACAAGATGGCGCTACATGCCACACAGCTCGCGATTCTATGGCCATTTTGAGGGAAAACTTCGGAGAACAATTCATCTCAAGAAATGGACCGGTAAGTTGGCCACCAAGATCATGCGATTTGACGCCTTTAGACTATTTTTTGTGGGGCTACGTCAAGTCTAAAGTCTACAGAAATAAGCCAGCAACTATTCCAGCTTTGGAAGACAACATTTCCGAAGAAATTCGGGCTATTCCGGCCGAAATGCTCGAAAAAGTTGCCCAAAATTGGACTTTCCGAATGGACCACCTAAGACGCAGCCGCGGTCAACATTTAAATGAAATTATCTTCAAAAAGTAAATGTCATGGACCAATCTAACGTTTCAAATAAAGAACCGATGAGATTTTGCAAATTTTATGCGTTTTTTTTTAAAAAAAAAGTTATCAAGCTCTTAAAAAATCACCCGTTATTTGCTTTATGAAATTACAGTGACTATAATGGGCACCAAAATTGATGAAGGAAGTGATAAGTACAAGGAGGTTATGAATGCATTTAACATGTAAGTAAACTATCAGCATTCAAGTACCTACAATTCGATTCCTGCTAATTACGACATCACATAGTCTAGTTCATCGCATGGCACAGAATTCAGTTTACTCCTCGGTGGGTTTAGGATTTCTAACTTTAACGCCAGAGTACAAAAAAACACTTAAATATTTAAGAGAGTTAGTACGCGATGTAAGTACAAAAACACTTAGGGCCAGTTTCTCAATGTCTGGTTAACACTTACTACAGGCTAAACGTCGTTATCGACGTTTTCCACTTCCTGTTTATATTATCGATTCGATCACGCCGATAACCATGTGTAACCAGCAGTTACTGTTAACGAGACATTGAGCAACTGGCCCCTAGTTAGAATAAAATGAACTCATCGATTGCATAAATCACAAGTAAATATTCACTTCATTAATTTGCAGTTGATTAAGGAAAATCTCTCTCTAAAAGCCGAGTCAGATGAATACGAAGACGGTCAGCAAACGCTAATTAATTTGACGCTAAAAGCTATGGAACAAGGACTATTCGATGCCAACGATGTGGAAATCGAGAGTTTTACAATGATTGCCGCGGTAAAAATTAAAAGGCTTTTTAGATAGATGTACATATATTAGAGCTGTGCGATTAACTGATTATTCAAAATTTTAATCAATCATAAAGTAAATAACTCAATTATTCGATTAATTGGAAATTATGATTACTAAAAAGTTCAGTTACTCTAGTAATCAAGATCTTGATTAACCTAAAACAAAAATATTTGAGAAATTTGCTTTATGATTAATCAACATTCTGAGTAAAATGGGTAAACAACATTTCAAAGTACTCTTTACATATAAACCAGTTGAAGTTCCTTGATACTCATTTATACTAACATTTCTGTTTTTATCAAGTAAAATGAAATATTTTTTTCATATCGAGGGCTTATATTCAATACCCTCTATCTACAATTTTGATGAAAATGAGTTTTTGATGGTAACGTGAGCTCTTATTTATCCTTCAGCCATGACAATAATGCCAAACTTAAAATTTTGCTTTTATGGTATTATATTCTCATTTTGAAAAATCCACTATCTGCAATAACATTTTGTTACAAAAGCAAAATCCTCTATCTACACAATTTTGCTGGAAAATCGTGTTCATTACCATTTTTTGTGGCAGGTCAAATAAAGACTGGGTTAGTTACATGTGCCGATGCATGTATGTATATGTTCCGGTAAAATCCGATCTTAGGTCAAACTAGTTTTGCCCAGGCTAAACTTGTTCCACCTAACGCGATGTCCAACCGAAACCAAATCTTGTGGACTGCGTAGCTTCAGTTGGACTGATGATGAGAGTTACAAAAATAGTTTATTCTAAGATCGGGTTTGGCCGGTAGCTTACAGGTATATACATGTCCGCTCATTTACTACAATAATTTCATAACTCAAAAAATCAAAACTCGAGAAAGACGGTTTTAAAGTTTTGAATTTACATATACGCCGATACTAAAAATGAATACATATTTTATTCTAGTGAGATTCTGGCAAAGGCCTGTATGCAGCTCTCAAGAAAAGCAAAAACTCCATATAAAATGGCGTACAAGAAATGGCTAAGAAATTTTCTTGAGTCAAATTTCCTTAAGGCAGTACGCAGTTCTTAAGAAATTTACTATGCTTTCTACTACGGTTTTCTAAAGTTTTTTGTGAAGAAAGAGCATAAGGCAACCCAGTTTTGCAACAGAAATATATGCCCGCTCCATTATTTCTTGAGGAAAGAGTGAGGCAACAGGCTGTGAAGTATCAAAAAATGTCAAAATTCCTTGGACACACACGCGAAATAATGGCAATTTTTTCTTGGCTGTTTTCTTGAGAGCTGCATACAGGGCTTAATCGATACAGCTTTGATATTTTTACACGAAATAGAAGACGACGTAGCGATAATTTCTGCATACTCAACTCAAAATTTGTATTTTTTGGATTATGACACTACTAAAGTAAATGAGCGATGTGTATATGTTTATTTGCCTCCACTTGGTCCGAAGATTCTCACAATTTTCTCTTACTCATATCTATTTAAGAGTTTGACCAACCATCTCTTCGATGACAGGCAAAAGCCCTGGTGCAGACAAACTCCCGTACCCCGTTCTAAAAAATCATCCGTATCCCATCAAACATAGAGTCATTAAACTCCATAACTACATTTTATTTCAAGGGTTATATCATCAAGAGTGGGAAACTGCTATTATTATTCCTATTGCCAAACTAAATACGCTAATGATATTTTAATTTTTTCTAAGACTAAGGACTTGACGCAAGTAAAAATTATTTTTTCTAACATACTAAACGATCTAATCAATTGGTCCAAATCTTCAGGAGCTCAGATTTAAGCTGAAAAAGTAATTTTTTCACATATGCAGAAAATACAAATAAATACATACATCCAACCCTCTCCTTGTCTAACACCCCTCCCCTATACTGATACATTGAAAATATTTGGAATGATTTCTTACAATAAACCTACTTTTAAGCAGAACTGTCATTATGTAAAAGTTGACTTTGGGCTCGTAATTTATGGACACTGCGCAAAAAAACATCTTAAATTGCTAGAAACACCTTACTATGTAGCAGAGGAGAAAAAGCATCCGTGCATTTCCCCCCTCGCCAATAAAAGCTGTCTCTCACGTCGAATCCTGCTTTCAACAAAAAAACTCATGTAGCAAGCAATCACCTTTATTTCGTATATTAAGCTACATCAAAGAATTCGACATCATCCGATGCTTACTAAAGTAAAAACTCTACCGCAAGGGCATTTGCCCAGTTTGATACTCATAAATTACCTGGGGCTGGGTGTTACAATTGTCTTCAGTGCTTTTCCCCCGTACTGCTCGGCATTTACAGCCGAATCAGCTGTACGTTTCGCCTCTATAAACGAAGGAAATTTCCTCATCTGAACGGACAGTAAACCAGCCAGCGAAGCCTCTTTTAACAGTGCTAATGATTCTCATATAATTTCGAAATCACGTGAAATACTCTTTTGACACAAAAACACATTAAACGCATTAAAATCTTAGTTTAACATAGTATTTACGTCTAAAGAACTGACATTTTCATTATTCTGCAAAACCCTCTATCAGCAAATTTTTCTATATAAATAGTTATAATTCGAATTGCAATAACCTCTATCTGATCTTTAAACTAAAATTAAATGAATTAAAAGTAAAAAACTAGTTTTAGTATATTGTGTGAATATTTAAGACATGTGTGTGTACTTAAAATTATTAACACTTTTAAAAACAGCTGCCAAAACAGTTTTTTTGCTCTCCTGAAAAATTGAGTTTTTGCAGATAGAGGGTATTGAATATAAGCCCTCGATATACAGAATATAAAAAAGAAAATAAGAATTTTCCCAAGAAAACTCTTTTTAACGAGCAAATTAAATTTTTTTTTGTAATCATATTTCAAATAACTCGATTAATCATCGTTTTGAGTAATAAAAATCTTGATTACTCGAGTGATTGATTAACCGAATAACTGATTAACCAGCTTGCTCAAGTAATCGAATAATCGCACAGCCGTAATGTACATCCATATCGCCGTTACGAATGCATAACAAAATAAGATTCTTTAAGTATATCGCTAATTCGCTCCCAGATACACCTCCATACCAAATTTAAAGCTACATCTTATAGAGATCTATTTGCATTTCTAGAGTCTTACGGCGCTATTCTGCATCATTGACAAATTCTTGTTACCGTTTTTTTTACAGAAGCATATATGAAAAAGTTTAAATCTGTCAGTAAAAAAAATGTTTGTCACCGATACTGACAGAATTGGGCTATTAAATACTGCAGGATAACTCAGTGAATTTTCGCACGTTGACACTATTGCGAGTTCGGTGCCAGCACTGAGCTAAGGCACTACACGAGATACGCGCTTTGTAACAGAGGCACTTGTGCGAAGTCCAAATTTTACAACTGTCAAAGTGACATTTATCTTCGCCTCCTTCGTTACATTCTCACGTATTTTTTTTTAATTTAGCACGTTTATTTCTAATTCTAAAATTTTTTCCCCCCAGTGTACATTTGGTATGTAGGGGTTTCCGTAAGTCACTTACCCAATGTCTTGTGTCTTCTGGTCATGCAGTTGTAGTTGATTAACTCTCCTCAATTCCTTCTTTCGCGTCCGCATTCAACCACCCTGGGCAATGTGAGATCCTAAATTCGCCAGCTAACCCGTATACAGCTTTGGGTTACGGCAGAAAGAGTGAGAGCTGCAGTGGGACCACTCAGACATATCCGCTTGAAGGATCCACTGAAATCTATAGCGTCCCTTCGCCAGCAGTTGCTGAATCTTTTGGAAAACCTCCTACAAATGGGATGTTTGAAAGACTTTCGCCCCGCAACCTAAATAAAAAGAGAAAAAAGGATGAGTCCAGCGCCTTCGTCTTGACCTACGGGCAGAGTACGAAAACAAAGCGAACACATCACTACCCATCACCACAACAAGTACGAAAAGTTTGTGTTCCTTTTTCGATAATGTTCCCAAGCGCTGACAATACACGATACGTTTCAACGGCAGCCGAGCACAAACCAAACGAATCGTTTTAGACCGACCACTTTAGATTTTTTCAACGAAAAAATTCCAGGAAGAAATTTTTTGACGCAGTTAGGTGAACACAAAATTAAAATTTTTCCCCCAATTGCGATATGGGAAAAGTCAGCGATCTTGGATTTTGTTGTTTTTACGATTTGCGCGCGAATTTTGCATTTCTCGAGAAAAAAGGTAGAGCACATTTGTAGAGAATTCGATTCCCTACAATTTTCATGTGCCTATCATTTTTTAAGCTATTACTTATTGCTAATAATATGCAAAAAATGCATATAATGGCGCGGTTTTTTCCAATTTTGAGAAACTTGTATTTGAAATAAGTGGCTCATTTAAATGGCAAAGTTGTAGAGGACAAAATTTCCATTAAAGGCATTATTTATATGTGTACGACGTGTAGATCTCGATCCACAACGCGCTCAATGCAGCGGCAAGGGGAAAGCTACTTAAACACTTAAACTTTCACAGTATCTCGCAGGTCGTTGTTTTTGGCGTGTGTTTTGAACTGTGGGTTCGTTCACCAATAGGCCGAGCCCATGAATAACTATTTTCAGTCAGTTGAAACTATAATTAGCAAAAAGGTTTTGTCCTGTTATCAATACGACTTTTCTCTGATTCTAAAGACTTTTATTTTGGTGAAAATAACTGCATATGTGTGGATTAGGACTACTGGTGAAACCACATGAAAATAAAACCTCTGAGGTTGTGTGGAAAAAATTTTTGAGTAGCTTCTTCCTTGCCGCTGCATTGAGGGCGTTGTTGGTCGAGAAATATAGATATTTTTAAAAAATATAAAAGTCAAGGACAAAATATTGTTGTAGACAAGATTTTTCAAAGTTCTTGAGGTCCTCAGGATATTCTCAATAAGAATCCCTCGTGCGCTTTATTTTCCTAACTTTTTGAAAAAAAGTTGACTTTTATTTTTTCAGTGAAATAATAGCGGTTAAAAAGTGACTTTTATTATTTCCGGCAAAAATAAAAGGCTTGTCTAAATACCGAAAGAGCCTTCAGTCTAAATAAAGTAAATTTGGTACCAATCGATTCGTCTCGACTTCTTCATTTCAAAAATATTTAATTTGCCTTTATTGGGCTTCTGCGATTCAACAAGCGACACAAAAACTAGCTGAAGTCTGATTCAGTTAGGTATATGAGCAAAGGTGCATTGCTAGAATATGAAATTACCATACGAATAACTGTATACCAATTCAATCGGTGTTGCTGGAATACTCGCACTTTTTCTTAGGTACTATTTTCGTGACAAGTCTTTCAGGTGCGATAGCAATATGGTTGTTGCTTTGCTGGCCCGAACAATTCGTAAGCAAACAAGTACTTAAACTTTGAAAAAAAAACCCATAAATACCAAAATAAAAAAGTATGCATTTAAGTGTTAACGGAAGTGGCTATTAACTACAAATATAAAGGTTATTAAAAGAAAAAAATAACTTGTAAGTGCTAAGGTAAAACTTGTACCTTAGGTATTGTTTATATATACGTGTAAAAATTTTACCAAAGAGATCAAAATAAATCAACAATTTGTTAAAGAAAGTCAAAGATTTCAAAAAATATCAACTAATAGAGTAATACATAGAGGGTACATATGTATATAATAGCGCAATGCCATTTAAATCGACAAAATTAATTTCGCTTAAGCACACATGACTTGCGTAACTTTAACTATTTTTGCAGTCCTACGAGACGTCAGCTATTGCGCTGTACTCGACGATTGTGTTGCTGGCGATGCATCCGGAAATTCAGGAACGTGCATTTGAAGAAGTTCGTTCTGTATTTCCAGACGGAATCACTTCAGTGGAATACGACGATATGAAAAAGTTCCCGTACCTGGATATGGTCATAGCAGAGGCATTGCGACTAGCTCCACCAATACCTTACATTGGACGACAAGCTATAAATGAAACCGAACTGCGGCCCGGTGTAACCATTCCCAAGGAAATGCAAGTCATCATGCCAATTTACGAATTGCATAGGCGCAAAGAGCTTTGGGGCCCGGAAGCAGCCCGTTTCAACCCCGACAACTTCCTACCCGAGAATATTGCAAAGCGTCATCCGTGTGCGTATATGGCTTTCTCAAAAGGACCGCGCAATTGCATAGGCAAGTTAACTAGAAGCTATGAAAATCAATCAGTAATCAAACCAAATTTGTTTTCTGTTCGCATTAAAGGTTTCCGTTACGCAGAATTAACATTGCGCGTGTTGTTGATAACTTTACTCCGCAGTCTTAAATTCTCAACAACTTTTAAATATGCTGATATCGTTTTCATACCAAAAGTTACGTTGACCTATAAAGAGGAGCCACTATTAAGTATAGAGGTCAGAGCTTAATAATTTGCATATGGAAATTGAGGCGGATAGTGTGCATTCGTGATATAAGGATTAAAATAGTAAATAAGATGTTATTTTCTAATGGAACTACAGTTTGTAAAGTTTATTTCAATACAAGCACAATTATATTTATAAGCGAACTATTTTTTTCCCAACGATGTGTCAATCATCTCATATAAATCCATTTCAATAAGACTCCATCATACCTGCAGACCACGGTTGCCGTCCCGTTTTCGGCGGGACCGTCCCGGGCCCTGTACAACACATGCCGGGACGCAAATTATCCCAGTTTTTGGCAAGAAAAAATTTCAACATCTCGTTAAAAGAATTTAGAACTCTAAAAATATGTATAGTTGCAAAATCTATTTACTAATCGACATTGTTAGCAACTGCGATTTCCTGCAGACTGTTTCATTAGTTATATACAAGGTGCGTAATGATGTAGCGCCAAGCATACAGCTCTTTGTTACAAAATTTTGTCAGCATCGTTGAATCAGCTGATAATGTTGATTGTTTTGTTTTGAATGTGTAAGTTCTTGAGTGTAGATGTAAATAAAATTTGTAATTGTGTCCCAGTTAATGCGAGTGGATTACACAATAAGATCAAAAATGAAATTGCTGTTTGAATAACGAACGGATTTTAAACAAAGAATGCAAGTCATGGCTGCTTAAAGAAGACACGATTTTTTACCGACTTCAAGCTGGCTCTAAGTTATGTATATAGCAATGCAAACTTGTATTCAATTGAATTTTCCTGAGTTTCGTACAAAGTCTAAAGATTCTTGTTTTTTTTTGTTTTTTGTTGTATGAATATGTTGTATGAATATTTTTATAAAAAAACTAGAGCGCTCTCATCCGCTCCGCTGAGTGTATGAAATTTCTGCGTGTAATTTCTTTCAATAAAACTCGACATCCATACTTATGCCAAAAACAGGAGATTTTAAATTTTTTTAACCATCTTCAAAATATTTTCAAACTAAAGTTTAAACCCCTCTCTTGTGATAGTTTTTCAATAAACCTTTCCCCTGAATTCAATTCGAGATTTAAAACAGGTGACAACCCCCTAATATGTACATAGTTTAGAAATGAAGCCCATATTGTAATAGTTCATCGAAATTATTGAATAGTTTGAATTTAACCTTTTGTCTGACACCCACATTGTGACACATATTACGAATGTTGTAGTAATTCATTTAAGTTAATTGAATTTAATTTTTGAACGGTTGGAAACCATTGTAAAACACCTCAGTAATATTCTGAATGTTTAGTCTGAAGGTTTCTTGATAATCTTTCTTTTTACGAGCTTTTATTTAGCTTTACTTTTATGCATGTATGTATGTATGTATGTATGTCCTGGAACTTTGCAATCAATATTTAACAAACTTCCCGATGAGCTACAGACTTGAGATCTCCAACTTAGCTCAGAATTCGAGGACAATGCAACACAAAGGACGACTTAATCCGCTAGGTGGCGCAGGAGTCGAGATATTTGTAAAACCCGCATTTATGATCCGATTAAGTTCACATTTAGAATGTTCATTTCTTACATGAAAAGAAATAACCACACAAACAATTTTGGCAGTTATATAGCGCGTGAGTCTATATAATTAAAAAATCTGCATCTGTGCTCCGATATGGTTTATAGCAGAGTAAGATCGCTAGAAGCACTTCAGATAGAGGAATTGGATAACTCGAAACTGACTGGAAAGAAGCCATGCAATAACGATGCATTGAAAGAAATGGACAGAATGAGAAATATACAGACAGTATAATATTAATTGCAAGATTTCAAAAGACTAAAAGGTAGAAAATAAAATTATAGTTAAAAAACTAAAAACACGCTTTTATTACAACAAGAACTAAAAGGTATAAAATAATTTATATATATAGCCGTTCCGTTTAAGAAGAATAGGAAGTTACCTAACCTTATTTAATGTAACTTTTTTAAATTAGCTAAAAATATGATTAAGTGATTGGCTCGTAGTCATAGTCAAAATAAAGTCCACTGTAAAGTTTGTTGCAGTTTATTTTTACAGATATCCCATTGAAAATTAACTAACTTTACACATTACAACTAACTTTACAGTGGACTTTATTTTGACTATGACTGCGGGCCAATCACTTTAATCCTATTTTTAGCTAATTTAAAAAAGTTAAATTAAATCAAGTAAGGTAACTTCCTATTCTTCTTAAACGGAATCGCTATATATATAAATTATATTATACTTTTTAGTTCTTGTAATAAAAGCGTATTTTTAGTTTTTTAACTATAATTTTATTTTAGTTTTACAGAAAGCTGGCGTATAATTAATTTATTTTGACTTTTTAAAGCTACAACCTTTTTAGGCATCTTTCGTCTGACACCCATATTTATACCTTTCATGAGCATGAAATGGTATTATAACTTTGGTCCGATGTTTGTAAGTACCAGAACAAAAAGAGATAGACCCATGAAAATGTATACTTATATGATCAGAACGTCGAGCTGAGTTGATTTAGCCATGTCCGTCTGTCCGTCTGTCCGTCTGTCCGTCTGTCCGTCTGTCCGTCTGTCCGTCTGTCTGTCTGTTTGTATGCAATCTAGTCTCTCAGTTTTCGAGATATCCGGATGAAATTTGGAAGGTGGGTGTATTTTTATAATGTATTAATCATTTGTCGGAACCGGAAGAATCGGACTACTATAACATATAGCTCCCATACAACTGATTGTTCAGATATGAGATTTTTCATTATAACTTCGCCATTTATGCAGCTAAGAACATGAAATTTTGCAATACTTGCACCCATTATCAACAGAATACTTATAGTGAAAATTACAAAGATCGGATCACTATAACCTATAGCTCCCATACAACTGATTGTTCAGATATAAAATTTTGCGTTATAACTCCTCCATTTATATAGCTAGGAACATGAAATTCCGCACTGTTTTCAATAATTATCTACAGAAAACTTACAGTGAAAATTAAAAAGATCGGGTAACTATAACCTATAGCTCCCATACAACTGATTGTTCAGATATGAGATTTTTCGTTATAATTCATCCATTTATGTAGCTAGGACCATGAAATTTCGCGCTGTTTTCACTCATTATCAACAGAAGACTTACCGCGAAAATAATAAAGATCGGGTCACTATAACCTGCAGCCCCCATACAACTGATTGTTCAGATATGAGGTCTTTTATCATAACTCCTCCATTTATGCAGCTAGGAACATGAAATTTCGCACCATTTTCACTCATTATTAACAGAATACTTACAGTGAAAATAACAAGGATCGGATGACTACAACATATATCTTCCATACATCTGATTGTTCAGATATGGGATTTTACTGTAAAACTTCTTTATTTGAATAGCTAAAACCGATAAATTTCGTAACATATTTTATAAATAATAATACAAAGTCTACTGTGAAAATCGTCAAAATCTATGCTGTATAAGCTTTATCTCCTATAGCACTGATTGTTCAGATACCAGTTTTTGCCATATATCTCCTTTATGTAGGAAACTAAACCCAATAAATTGTGTTACCGGTTTACATACCGATCACATAGCGGTGAAAATCACTTAGATTGGTGTCATATAAAGTATATCTTCCATACCTCTGATTGTTTAGATGCGATTTTTTATATAAGTATGTAACTCCTCTATCGATGTATGCAGATGTATTCAAAAGCAGTAATCTGTCAAACTAAAATTTGCAGATGTTCATGAAAGGTATGAAGCCTTCGGCATAGCCGAAGACAGCGCTGCTCTTACTTGTTTTATATAAATTTCTTATAAATAATTCCCTTAACTCAAGTAGAATTTGAGTTTTTAAACAGGTGGCAACCCTCCTCCATGACTATGGAATTGATTTTATACATCTAGGATAGCGATTACTTTAATCGCAATTTCAAAAATTATTAAATTAGGATTGCGTAATCGCTCATCGAAGGCATCTTGGATTACGATTACGCAAATTCGTCTTTTTTTAAATTAAAATTACTGTAAATGTAATCTAAATTCGCTCGATGAATGATTAAAATAACTTTAAATTTAAAATTTTTTTAATTATAATCCTTTGAGTAATCTTAAAGGAAGTTATTCTATAAATTTGCGAAATATAAATGCGCGCTTAACGATAATATGTATTTATATAAAAAAAAAACAGACAAATAAAAGAAACTAATGTTAAAATAAAAATATGGAAATATACAAACTAAAAACCTTCGACGGCAAGATAATAAACGAACAAACAAATACCGCATCGGATGTTATATTCGAACCCTTAAAATTAATTAACGAGATAAAGAAAAATTACAACAAAACAACAGGCATGGACACATGACACTGAAGATGGCACAACTCCGAAACCGGTTTGTCTGCAAACCAAACTTGACAAGGTATGACAGAAATTCGTTCGAAATAAACTGTGTATAACCTGTAAATAAAACAATACAGGATTACAATTAAAGTAATCGAACGAACTTGGATTACGATTACAGTAATCGTAATTTTAACTTTTTTATAAAATTTTTTGGATCTTTTGCTATATTTTATAAAAATATACTAATCCATACTGTATCCAAAAGCATGAAAATGTTATTTCTGAACTCTGTTCAAAACTCAGGAAAATTCAATTAATTTTCATGCAAATTTCCAATTTTTGATCAGAATATTTTTGAGTATGCAGTTTTGTAGCTCAATAAATTTTGAACGAGGTCAAGTGTGTTCGCAAACCACAAATTAATTGCACTTCAAATTAGTTTAGTTTTCTTACTTGTCCATCACTCCATTAAAACTAATCTGTCTCTATATATTTACTCATTGGAAAGTCAAGATTCATAAAATACAAGATTGCGCCGTCCTGTCGGCGATGATATTTCTCAAGTAGAAGCAAGCAAATAAAGCCGAATAGGAGGGTCAAAGAAACCGTAAAAGGAGTAAATTTTTTAATACACATTAAATTTTTCGATAGAAAACGTGCTTTGGTTGTGTAAAATTGTAACAATATATGATTTGACAAGGCCAAAGTTCCCGTAGCATTGACGGCACCACCGAATAATTATATAATATCAAATTGCGCATTCCCAGCGGCGCTGACATTTCTCAAGTCCAAGTAAACAAAGCCGAATAGGAGGAAAAAAGAAACAGTCAGAGAATTTAGTATCGTCAGTTGCGAAAACGCGAAAATTGATGATTAATTGTATTGAAGCTCTCGTTTAAATTATTTGACTTTTGATTGACGAATAAATACAGAATAAAGAAAAATCAAACATATGATGGAAATAATTAATATCTTTTTCCCTAACTGTCGCTTTTAAGGAAAAAGTACCAAAATCAAAATCAACGTACCAATGTACCAAATCATTTTCAAAGTACCAGTTTTGGTGTGAAATACCAAAATTGGCAACGCTGGTAAGATTTCATTATTTTTTCTTTGTTTGGCAGTGAGGCTAATATTTTTTATATCTACAATCACTTTTTCAATCTACAATCATTTCAGAGAAAAAGTGATTTCACACAGCAAGGTGCTAAATATATGAATGAAAACTTAAGAATGCTGAAGTAAATAGAATTCAATACTGAATGAGCCTCCAGAAGAATGAAACACTTTGCTATGTGTGTACTCTCCAATTCAGAAAATATCCAGAAAAATATGAAAGTTTAGATTGTGTACAGCAGCTGAGCGGGCTAAGCCATGTCAGAGAATATATTGTGAGGACTAAATATCCGCGGAGTTTAGCCCACACGAAAAGCTCAGTTAGTCTAGAATTAATTTCCGAAACTTAACTCAATATTTTGGCCAACCTGTTATATGAGAAACTGTGTTGGCGGTTAGCTAAAATTTAACTTACCGTAAGAAACTTAAGAACCTGTAGGTTTTAGATTCTTAAGTTACGGCCTTACGGAAATTGAGAGTGGTGAGAGAATCAGGCTTGCCAGATTTTGGTTTTTGCAATTCTCACAAATAAATGACCGCAAACATATTTCTTTGCATGAATTTTCTTGATGTGGCATTTTCCTTCTAAAACTGCCAAATATCTGAAAAAGAAAATACCAAAACAAAATATTGATGATTTCTTACGGTAAATTAAGTTAAGTCTAGACTAACTGAGCCTGAACGCACCCTTACACTCCTTGGCTACAGCGTCGCCATAGCAACGCAACATCTGCCCACACAACTCAGCAACACAAAGAGCATCAGCTATCAGTGTTGCCACTTTGTGGGTAGTTCCTCAAAACGTGAGGATTTTCGGGTGCGCTTGAGTATTTTTTGAGGATTTTTATTTTGAAGAATTTTCTCTTGAAATAATTGCAAATAACAAATCGATGGTCCTCTGCAATAACGGCACAACTCAAAATTTCATGTTTTTGAGTTATATAGCGGATTAGGATAATAAACGACCATGTTTTTCTGTGGCAAATCGACGCAGTTTTGCCATTTGACACAACACCGAAGTAGCCAAACCTTGCTACTGAACAGTAGCACATGTCTCACATTTATCGTGAATATTGGCATAAGTCAAAAGCTCTCGGTAGGTTGGTGATGCTTTTATGTGAAACAACGACACTTTTCGTATTGTGCCGTTGTCGATTTCGTAGTATCAGGAAGGCACTTAGAAATTTTTGATGGGAAATAACGACTCTTTTCGTTTTGTGCCGTTGTTCAGCAATACAAATGGAATTTTATTCGTTTAAATACTTACGAGTAGTTGCTTATTTCGTATTTTTGCTGTTCAACACTTACTAAATCTTTAGAAAAAGTCCTAATTTCAAAGCCTACAAATTTTCCCTGCAGTATGACTGCAAATAATCCGGAATAATTTCCTTCCAAGACATATTGCTAAATTACGAAACACAAAATCTTTAATTGGCTCTACTTAAGTATATGAAATTTTGAGTTGTGTCGTTATTGCAGAGGACCATCGAAATGCAACCATGTTTTACACAAGAGAGTTGTTAAATCGCTCTGCAAATTTTTGAACAAAGAGCTTTCCGAAGTTTTATAAAGAGCGAAATACACCAAATAAGCGGCTTGTCAAATATTCTTCAAACTTACTTTTCCCATTGCGCCATACATCATGCAAACATGACTCGTTCAAGCAAAGAATTTTAGTTTTCTTCCGGTTCACAATATAAAAGGGTTTGGTTTTCTTCGATTTTTCTCTCTTGCGTCCTCATTCGGTAAAAATTCCGTTGAGAATGAGGCGATTTTATCATACGCAACGTAAGCAGTTTGATCAAACGTCAACATGGCGGCCAGAAAATCGGAAAACGGCTGATCAAAACTTCAAACACCCCCCTTCTCGCTCTAATTCCGCCATATTGAATGCCTTAGGTGAAACAATTCTTTGCCTAATAATATAGTTGAATGTTTTTTATTTTTTCTCAGTATACAAATTTTGTTTTCTTAAAAAGGTATATTATCTTATTTTATTTCATTACGAATGTACTATAAAATTAATTTCTTCCCGCAGTGTCAAATCGAGCTGACACAACTGATACCACCTTGTATTATTACATCATTGCTTTACGGAAAAGGATATTTCGCATGGTTTGTCAATCCACTTGTGCGGTGTTTTTCGCTCTTAAGCACATCTGCATGTGCTGCTAAATATTCAAAATGTTATCGATAATTTTTTTCATTCCATCGTTATATTTTTAACTTATATTGAACTTGCAAAATCTCGATAACGAATGGTAGTAGTTTAAAAATGTGTAGGACAGACTTGAGGACCAGATTAAGCACTGCTGTTGTTGCAGAAATATATATACAAACCAAGGCATAAAAAATAATGGTTATACTTTGTTTGAACCGCAAGAACGAATTTACCAATTGAATTGGAGAATGTAATTAATTTTTATGCTAAGTACCTGAAAATAGTAAATAAGAAAGCTTTGAGTAATTTGTTCGGATTTTGAGGATTTTTCTTTTGTTTTTGAGGAATTTGGTAATGTTTTTGTGGCAACACTGTATTAAGGATAAAAAAGGGCCAAAATTTGCCAAATAGAAAAATATAAGTGCCAAAAAAGGTACCATGTTTTCTAATTCATCCCATTTAGCATTCAAATTAGAAACACATTCCTAAAACAAAAGCCCAATGAGATAATAAGATAAACCAGTTGTATACACTAATGAAATTAGAAAATTTTAGTTGAGAAAAAGAAGTACAAGCAAAGGATTTCATAAGAATATATTGAAATATTACTATTTTTCAAAAGTGCCATTTTGGCACTTTGTGCGAGAAAACATTTCTGAGCAAACCTTTTATTATTGAATCATGCTTTAAACCAACTTTATTTTTTATGAATAAGGCCATTTACTCTTTGTATTTTTAACAAAAATAATTAGGGTGGTCCAAAAACAGTAAAGTCGGAATTGTAATGCTCCCACCCCCTAGGATTGTACTACATCGAAAAAAAGTATACCCCTATTTTTTATTTTGAGATCAAAAAATATTTAGAGGTCGCTTAAAGTACTCAAAGTTTTCCATGTATTTTTATATGGGAAAAATAAATTTTTTCGTAGAAATCGTATAGAATTCTTGAAAGTCAATATTTTTCGATCGGAAAACTCTGATTCTCTTCAGGAGACTTTAACGATTTTTTGATACTAACGATTTTCTATTGGTCGCCCCATGGCATTTTCGGGGGTTTTTGGCGGACCTACAAATTATAGTTGCAATTAAAAAATGGTTAAACAAACAATTGGGTATTATTACTTGGAATCTCCTGCAGATAAACAGAGTTTTCTGGTAGACAAATATTGATTTTTAACTATTCTATACCATTTCCATGGAAAACTTTGGGCGCTTTGAGCGACCTCTAAATATTTTTTGATTTCAAAATAAAAAATAAGGGTATATTTTTTCGGTATAGAACAATCCTAGGGGTGAGAGCATAAAAAAAACAACTTTACTTTGTCACATGCATTTTTGGACCACCCTAATACAGTGAAACCTCCCTTGGGCGGACACTCACCGTCAGTCATTTTTTGTCCGCCCAAGAGAGGTGTCCGCTCAATGGAAGGGAAGCTTATTTTAGAACTTTTTAATGTTTTATATAATTAAATGGTCACTATTTCCTATTTGAATAAAATATATTGATATTACATCGTTCAAACAAAAATGTGCATGTATTTTTTCAAAAGTGCATATTTCGTTTAAGTGCGTAAGTACATGTTAAGTAATAACAAAATAAAAATAAATATTACATTTCAGTCCATAAACTACATAAAACCATAGACTCATTACATAAAAAACTGGGAAATTGTCGATTGACGTAAGTTTTATTTTTACCAAAACCACTACGCAAACCTAACTAAATGTGTGCATAAAAATCACCTTATGCGGGAAGTCCCCCTTTTCCATTTAGTAGTCCGCCTATGAGGAGTTCGCGTCCGCTCAACGGAGGTGTTTGTTTCATTTTTATGAAAAGAAATCTTAATGTCCGTTGATAAGAGGTTCGCGTCCGCTCAATAGAGGTTTTTGTGTCAATTTTATGCAAAATAACTGTCCGCGTTCGGCCAAGAGAGTGTCCGCTTAAGAGAAAGTAATTTGTTCCGAAATTTATACTTAAAACTTGGTATAGGAAAAAATTTCCGCCCAAGGGAGATGTCCGTCTAATCCGTCCGTCCGCTAGGAGAGATTTCACTGTATACATACATACATATTTGACTTACAATTGACAATAAATATTAAATAATGTTATAGAAAAAAACTTGAGTTTTCATTAACTACACCAAGTTATACACCAGTGTGCTACTTGAGTAAGGAACAATTAATTTTTGACTCTGAGATGTTTCATTCATTAAGGCATTTCGTTCATTAGCCAAATGCCCATTAGAGCAAACTTAATGGAAATTTCAGAGTGCGGCTGTAAATGTGTTTTTTGCCTCCAATTATTGAAGGTTAAGAATCAAATGGGTAGGTAGACGACCCTTGCATATTTAATGCTTGTACATACATATATTATTGCATACATATTTATTTTATAATCAGAAAAACCCAACGGCCAGATACGAAAATTTTCTGCCTTTTTAACATGCCAGGTAGACTATGTCGACCTCAAACGAAACGATTTGCATATGTTAAATATAATTGATTCGACCGTATCAAAAAATTTGTAAAACAATGTTATGTTTCCATCCACGACTTTCTAAACAGATTTCATCTGATATTAAAATGTTTTTTTTTTTGTTATACCCGAACGCACTTTGTTCACATAACGGTTGTTTGTAACAGGCAAAACGAATCGAAATAGATATAGACAAATTATACATAAATGATCAGAATGAAAAGAGAAATCGATTAAACGGTGACTGTCTGTCCGTCCGCCCGTCCGTCTGTGCACACTATAACTCGAGTAAAAATTAAGATATCTTAACGAAACTTCGTGCACTTCTTTCGGGCGTAGGACGGATGGTATTGAAAGTGAGCAAAATCGGACAATAACCACATATACCTCCCATATAACGGTAATTTTCAGATATACTAAAACTGCGATATTTTAGTAACTACTGAAGATTATTCACTCAAAATTGATATTTACAGTGATATTTAGACGAAAAATAAGAATATTATAAATTTTTGCAAAATGGGCGTATCCACGCCCAGTTATGTGAACATGTGTATATCTTCGTAACCATTGCACCAATTTCTTCCAAACTTGGCACAGTTGTTGGCCTTGGTACAGCATACCAAATGGCCGAAAATGTTTAAAATCGGAAAATAACCACGCCGTCATCCCATATAACGGTAATTTAGGGAAATACGAAATCTTCGATATATCGGTAAATATTAAAGCTAATTTATGATCACATATATGTAACTCGTTAACTGTTCTACCAATTTGTACCAAACTCGGTGTGGTTATTGTGCTTGCCACATAAAAGCAAAACGTTGAGAATTATTGAAATCGGACGGCCGCTTTTTATATAACGGTAAATTTCAGAAATGCTTGAAACTTCAATATTGCGAAATTTAAGGACGCTAATTTACTCAAAATTGATGCACTCCGGCTTACCTTGTAGCGGTAGCTTTCGGTGAAAAACATATATTGAATACTTGCGCCGGGAATTTAATGTTCGGCTCCGCCCGAACTTAAACTTTCTCACTTGTTATATTTATTTCTGGTGTGCTGAATACTTTCCATTAACTTAAAAAAGCATTAACTGAATTTGGTAAAAAGATTTCCGAAATTTTAATTTTAAAACCGGTATCAGGTCTATTCTGGCCGTTACGGATGGTTTTGTAACCGGAAAATTTTATTACTAAAAAATGTTATCAGTTCTTGTCGCCGAAATTCTAGTTACGTTGGTAATGCAGTTAAAATATTCAGCAGCTCAGCTGTGCAGTTTTGTAGAAATACTGGCATTGCATATTTTACGGGGCAATATTTTGTTACCAGCTACCAGTTATATGGTAACAAAATTTACCGGTTACAGGAGTGCACAGAATGCGAAAAGGGTTTAAAAATTTACAGGTACTTTGTTCACCGATATAACATGAATCCTCAAGGTTACAGTATCTGATATTTAGTCTATCTGGGCACCCTCGCTCAGCACAATATCCTTGAAATATGCCGTGATCGAAAACGAAAGCACCTAGGATTTCAAAACCTTGAAATTTGAAATCTGGGAGTAATTTGAAACGACATCCTGAAGACTGCACTTGGCTACATTTTAATAATACCTAACGCTGCTTGAGGACCACTATATATAGTATTAACATTAAAATTTCAGCGAAACTATTAGACAAGGACCGCACATGTTAGTAAGAACCAATAACGGTATAAAGGAGAAAAAAACAACAAAAAATCATGTTGCTTTTTTTTTAGAAATTTTGTGGGAAGATGTGCCGTGCAGACAAATCATGTCTCGGGTCCGATAGAGTTCGCATAAGTAGTAATAATTGTTAGTTATCTAATATCACAGTACCGTTTTTCCTCTGATAGGATATGAATTATGCAGTATACCTTTTTCTTGACAGTATTAATTTGATGGAAGTTCGAATCTCCAGGATTGGTTTGGCGTTTGATCTTTCCCTGCATTTTCTGAGGCCTGGATATGAATAACACGGATAAGTGAATTTTTTTCCTGATTGAATGTCAAAATAGTAATTTTGGCTCCTAATTTTTTCTCTCACTAATCTTTTCACACCTCGGTCAACCAAATTTGGTATATAGGTTGCCCTTGCCGAAGGAAAGACGATGTTTAAAATGGGCGAAATTGGACACTAACCACGCCCACCTCGCATACAACGGTAAATTTTAAAAATTTTCGTTTTCTCTGAGCATTGCTTGTGGTAAAAATCATTCTTAGAATTCACATCCAACCATAAACCATATGCATGTCTGAAAATTGCCTTTGCTAAAAAGTACCGCTGCAAAAAACACAACCCGTGATTTCTTTACCCCACGTCTTCACCAATAGATTCTGTTAAAAAAGCTGTGTTAAGAGAGAAATGTCAGGTGGAGACCGCAAATTTCCACTGTTAAACTATATCTCTCTTGCCGAATTTCTTATCATCGCTGTCTTAACTAGCGTTGGCCACCGTTTCCAAAAAATCTGTTTTTTTTTATTAATCGCGGTTTTTTGTTCAGATATTAAAACTGTATTAAAAACCTGATCTTTTCGGTTTACAAAAAAAAAGCGAATTACAAAAAACACTACAAAAAAATAAAATATCGATATCAAATTAAATAAAAGTTTCACTTACACTTATGCTTGCTATCCAACACAAATTAAATCAATAATTTTTCTTAATCTTATATAACGACTTCATTTCCAACTGTACGAAATATAATAAAGCGTTGGACATACAAAAACAAACTTAATTTCACAAAAAAAAACATGTTTAACTCGAATAACCCCAGCGTGACCATATGGCAGTAGGCGTTGTATTTTTTCGAAAAAAAAAAATAATGGCAAAGTGAACGAAATATCTTTCACTAGTATTTTTCATTTAATAACACGTCATCGAAGAAGACCAGGTTTTTAATTTACCATAAAGTGTCTATGTGGTCTTTATACTTATAAGAGGCAACCTAAACAAAATGGCTCGAAATCCGAGCCAAAAAACTTCTGGGCATATACGAGTTAATGTATAAATAAATACATATCGCTCTTTACTTTAATAGTGGCATAATGCCAAAAAGCAAAACTCGAGAAAAACGGAACTGAAGTTTTGAATTTACATATACTCCCATAGTAAAACTGAATGCATATTTTGTGCTAGTGAGATACTAGTAATCGGTACAGCAACGAAATTTTTACACAACATAGAAGAAAGGGTAGAGGTAATTTCTGCAAACTCAAATTATGTTAATTATGACACTATTGAAGTAAATAAGAGATATGTATATAATTACATATGGATATACTTATGTAAATGGTGCTATATGTTTTATTAACTTCAAAACTTTGTTGCACAGAGATTTTTTTTCAGTATTTCCAATGTATTTCATGGTAATTAATTTTTGTTAATTTTTTTATTAAAATATGGGTTATGTTTTAACCATAAAAGTAATACTTCTATATTGGCAGTAAGCTAACTTTTCAATGTGTACGCATTCCGAAATCAAAGCGAGACAGTCTAGTACCGTTTTTGTCAATGTATTGAGTACTTGAGTGCCGTTTTTGTATATGTGTTGTGTACATGTTTAATTATAAACGTATGTGTTCCCTTTCTTTCGCACGTGTTTATTGATATATCTGTGCTGTAGTGTTTTCGGACGGTACTAGCTCTTACTGCCAATATAGGAGTATTACATATATAGTTTTAACAAACGACATATAAATCCAAGTTTCAAACTGTGTACGAAATTTCAATATTCATAATCGATTATGCTTAGCTACTGGACCACCAAACGAAAATTGAGTAGTTAATTTGAAGTTTGTGGTTTTCGGTTTAAAAGCAAAAAACGACTAACACCTAAATTAAAAAAAAAAACTGAAAAAGATCACTAACCAAACTCCAAAAAAAGCGGTTTTTGGAAACACCGATCTTATTTGAACATCCCTAGTTTTTACATCAGCTTCGTAGTTTGACAACTCAGTTTTATTTTACCGCGCCACTTACATTGGGTACAGATAGATCTGATTGGCTTGATGTCATTTTGAAGACAGCAAGTTGCTCACATGAGAAAATGGGACAAAGTTAAAACAGAAATTTGACAGATGTTAAGACACATTTATTAGAAAGTGGAGATGCGGGGTTATAGAAAGTAAAGAGGAAACAGGAGAAACAAAGTTATTCTGTGCTTACTTCATACTCATACCACGATATCTAGATTCGCCACGTACAGAAATTTTTTTGTCTTCGAAAATACAGTATAAGATTAAAAGTTATATACGGTAGAGCTGCAAAAACAGCGGAACACTATCGATAGGAGCGATATTTTATTTTTTTTTGAAAACATCAATGATCATCATCATCATCAACATCAAAAAGATAGTATGCCAAGGCGAATTTATACAAGGTGGTGTTGATGGCGAATTTAGATTTTCGCCGCGGTACTTCTTAATGTCAGAATGATGGGTTTGTTGTAATATGAATCCGCCTTGCTTACAACAAACACATAATTTTGACATTTTGACTGCGGCGAAAATCTAAATTCGCCATTAACACCACCTTGTATAAATTCGCCTTGATAGTATCCCATCATTAGAAAGTTTATCCGTTGCTGATTTGAGGCAAGCAATAAATGTAAAAATTAAAGCATGATAAACTCATAATCTTTTACAGTTTAGCAGAATTTTAACGTAAAAGCATACGAATAAGTGTTTAAGGAATTTACTACTCATACAAATGATTTTGTCAGTGCCAATTGGTCTCTAATATAGGGCTGCCAGACGTCCCGATTTTCCGGACATGTCCCGGTTTTAGACTATTTGTCCCGGTGTCCCGGTCCAACCTTAAAATGTCCCGGGTTTCGTTTTAGTGTCCCGGTTTTTGATTTGATTGCGCAAATTTGAATAAAAGTTCAAAAATCACTACACTAGGAGAAAGAACGCGCTGTAATATTCAGAAAAATGTTATGAATTCACTGAGGGAAATAACGCATAGTAAACATGAATCTTTTCTTTTTGATTATCGTTTAAAAATTTTCGTATTTAAAAATAATACTTTCATAACACGCACGCGTGGTAATGATTCA
>NW_023458555.1:52560999-52587644 GCF_013731165.1 Rhagoletis pomonella
TAAACCAGTGTAATTGTTGAAGTTTAAAAAAATTATCAGCTTTTTGTGTTCGCGTACGCAAAAAATTTTAAAAGAAGGGGAAATTGAGAGAGAAAAATGGCATTTCATTTTAAGGGAAAGCGGCAGATTTGTGCTGGAAAAATGTTTGCCAACAGCAATTCGCCAATAAAAAACAGCAGATTAAAAACAGCTGATTGGAATTTACGCAAATCTATAAATTGAATTAGATGGTTTGGTAATTAAAATAGTAATATGCGACTAAGTAAACTTGTAAGAAGTAAGTAATTATTCGTTTAGTCAGTGAACTCTGTCAGGATAAGACTTCAGGATTTGTTTTCTTACGTTTTCAGTTTTATACCTTTGAAAGTAAACACAATTTCTATCAGCTGTTCGTCTAACCTGCAGGTTTCTGCAAGTTTTCTGTTCGCGTACTATTTTGGATGTTTTTCTCTTGTGAGAGAACAGATGACATTTCGCCGAAATTTTGCTGTTGAACATTTTTGACAGGAGGTTTTAATCTAACGTACCTTCTGACTAGCCAACATTTAACAGAACTGTTACGATCGGCTTTAAGATTATGAAAACTTGGCCAAATGGATCTTTGGAATTTTCTTTAATATCTATCTTACGTACATTAGAGTTATATAAAATTGATGTTTTCCATTTTTAATAATAATTTTATTTAAAAATAAAAATTTTTTTTATGGCTCTTTGTAGCATTTAGAATTTACACGTGGCTCTTTTTGGCCTCGGCATTTCCCACCCCTGCTGTATGTGAATTAATCCTTGCGCTTTCGATAGAAGCAACATTTTGATTGAAACAAAAAGGTTTTGAAAGCCAATGTAATTCCCTTTCACGGGAAAATGTTGCCATTGAGCCATAATTACTCCTTGCGGTTAAACAAATTGGACAAAAGCAGTGCTCTTCTAAAAAAGGACCTGCTGAAACTACCGGATTTGTTCCGAAAAAAAATTTAATGTTTTGTTATACTAATCTTATAGATTTTGAGGCGGGAAACAGGATTCTTCTGTTTAAAAAACGAAGAAATTAACCCCTTAATATAAAAAATGCATTATTTATTGCATTTATAATGATTTGCATGCAGTTGTGCATCTGCCTCACAATTCTATGTCACTTTGAGTCATGGTAAAAATCTCTGGCCCTCTGAGAGCCAAACTATAACGATTTTAAAGTCAATCTTCGAAACTATTGTAAGAGTTTTGGTTCTGAATTTGGAAAAAATTTTAGCAAAAATGTGGAATGAAATCTCGTAGTTTAAAGCTGTCAACACGTAAAGGGCTTGTGGTGTGCGGCGTGCAGTCTGTCTAAATAAAATACGTGTAAACCGTATGAACTGAACACAATCCGCAACACAAGCCCAGGCTGTCGTTTGATTGCACGCCAAGTTGTTGCCGAGTAAATTCTATTTTCTAAGTTGACATGTGTTTTTATTACATTTCGCATCAGTGTTGGGAAATGAAATTGAAATGAAATCTATACAAAAACTGTATTTTTGACTATAAATTCTATCGAGTTTTTAATTTGCTCATTTTAATTGCACACATTTTCAGGTACAATTCTTAACCAAAAGCATTTTTAAGGAATCATTAATGGAAAAAAGAAGCATCTTCTTTGGATTCGGTACTAAAAATGGGCATAGCATTTCATTACTAACACAGTGAAACCCGCTTAAGTACCCCCCGCTTAAGTACCTAACCCGCTTAAGTAACCAACATTTTTGGGCAATGTGAATTTTTGAATGTAACCTGAAGAAAAGTCCTCTCTTAAGTACCTCCCCGCTTATTTACCCAACCCGCCTAAGTACCTCAATTTTTGGTACCCCATTTACCATTTTACCTATAATTTTCCCCTTTTAAGTGCTCTTTTAAAATTCCTTAAAATATTTACATATTTTGAATCTCAGTGGCAGCGTTACACACCTTCGGCAAAAAAAAAAATTTAAAAAAATCAACGGTAGTTTTTAGCCACTTGAAACTTCCACATTATTACACTAAAATTGAATGGGGTATAAAACTGTATACTCAAAAAACACATCTGAGAAAAAAATTTAAATTTTGATGAATTTATTTCTTTAAGTGTTCTATAAAATCTTAGGCTTAGATTTACATGGTATTTGTTAGGGAATGAACTGTATTTTAATTGATAAATCTTAAATAAACACGTAGACTTCATCAAATGTTTATGTTTTATTCAACGATTTACGTATTTATGTAAGTTAACAAATCATCAATCATCATCAATAATTATGTTCGCTTAAGTACCCGCATCGAGGTACTTAAGCGGGTTCTTTTAAGTACCTAACCCGCCTAAGTACCCCAAGAAACTGACATTTTTCGAGAGGTACTTAAGCGGGTTTTACTGTATTAATACTCTGGCAATATTCCTAGCTATAGCGCTTGTCAAATCTATACGACACCCACATATCGACAATATTTGACCATTTATCTTAATATTATTTAATTTTAATTATTTGTTTATAAAACTACAGTTTATACTTTAACAATTTTTGTGCAGCGTTAAACAAAAATCAACAAACTTTCGTAAAAGTTTCGAGCTTTTTATTTAAATAATTTGAATATTCAGTTTTGTAGACCCTTTGATAGTCTTTATAGTTCTGAGAAATAAATCGGTAATTCCAAGTACAAAGATCTTTTGTATGAAAAATGAGCAGGAAAGAATCCTACTCACATGCCGTGTACATCTGCTCATCACAGCGAACGGCGCGCGAGTGACGAAAGCAGCCACAGTAGCATGCTGAAATGACTCGCTTATATATACACGAGATTTGGAAGTTTTTATCCAGACGTCCAATCGACATGTTTGAGATATCGTTGGAAAGGTCTTGCAGAGTGTATCCAGAAAATGTATTCAAGCTTCATAAGCGATTAACCGGATTCTTAAAAATTAGGCTAAAACGTTGCGAAACAAAAAACGTTTTCTTGATTTTGCCGGTTTAAGGGGGCATGTGGGCACACCCAACATATTTAGTGTTATTCTATAGGCCAATACCTTTCAAACTTTACCTTAAATATTAAGTTCCGGCTACTAGTTGGAAAGATATAGAGGTATATGTGTTTTGGTTCGTGTCTCCACTACGAGATGCTTTGGTATGTATGTGGCGTCTGTACGTACCATCATTTAACTTTTTTCAAACTTTCAGGAATTAAAGTACAAAAAAAACTAAGAAGGTTTTGTTCCAGGATGTTTTGATTCGTACGCCTTTGTGGGCGTGGCTGCTGCCTGAAATTCGAAAAAATGCAATTTTTTAAACTACAACTGAGGCCGCACTAGTCAGTCCATGTCATTCATGTGGATATCAGCTATCCACAAGCTATCTAACGCTATCTTTTGTGTTTATAAAATATAAATATGTCATAACTTTACCGCCTGAACACTAAAAATCGGGCTGCTGAAAATATACATTTCGGGTATTTTCTCAAAAACTGGTCAGTCGATTTTATTCTAAGTTTCCACAAATCTAGCCCAAAATCTTACCTTTCATCTGGCATACAGCTTATGTCTGGGAAAACTCTTGTTGTGGCGATATCGCGATTCAAATTGAAAAAATATCGCTCCAAAAAGGGTCAAGTGGTTAAAAATTAACATGTCCGTCTAATTTGGTTCCTTTGAAATATAAAAATAACATACCCAGTTTCCCGAAAAAATTTCTAATTCCCCGATTGCCACTTAAACCGAAATCCCCTGGAAATCGGGGAATTTCCCGCGAGTGAAAAGGTGAAGGATGCAGCTGTGCTAATCAATTCGTACATGTCTTGGAAACCACAATTTGTGTGTATTTTAGAGTTTTTTTACAACGCTTTTATCAACTTGCATTGTTGTGTTCCAGAAACTTTCAATGCTGTGTGTCCGACACCATAAAGCAAAGCTTTGAAAAGCTCCTATAAAAAAGCATAGTGAATAGGGCGAGGTAGATGACATCTAGATGTCGCCCTATGTACTACGTTTGCTACACCGGAAATAGACGACACGCCATTTCTTTAAATAAAATTAATTGGTGCTCGTTTGTATGTACATATATATGTAAATGCATGTGTGTGCACCTTTCTATTAATATCGTTGAATTATTTTAATATCTATTGCAAACTTTTATTCAGACAGGACTAAAAAGTAGAAAATAAATAATATAAAAAAAAACTTTTAAATATACAACGCTTTTATAAATGGACTAAAAAGTAGAAAATAATATTTCTCAGTCCCATAGAATTTGTTTTGATAACTTTTGATTTTGAAATTTTAGCAAAAGTCATTATAAACAATCTATGAAATTGAAAATGAAAAGCGTGGGGCGCATGTATTACACTTGAATTGATATGAAAAGTAATATATGTATGTATGTATGTGGGTATATGAATAACGACCGCTTAAAATCGATTTCAAAGTTCTACTTTCGCTGTAGAAATTTTAGGTCTACGTTATGTAGTTTGACTATTGTCAACTAAATCGAATGCTTTGTAAGTGAAGTGACTTGTGGACCACTTAAGGTATAGGTGGACCAGTTGGTAATCACTTTGGGACCAGTTGGTAACTAGTTCGGGAACCAGTCCAGGAACCAGTTGGGAACCAGGTTGGGACTAGTCCGGAACTACTTACCTTCGGCCCAGTTGGGGACCAGTTGGTCTTTTTAAGCTCCTGTGGCCGTTTTAAGGGTAATTCTTGGGCTCCTGCACTGCCGCTCGGGGTTTCTGCCTTCTACGGTGGTAATTTTGGGCCGGGTTGCCTGTTTTGGCGGATTGTTGTGCTGTGTGCCGCGTATTACGTGTACCGGGTACCACTTTCTCGAGCGAATTGCTCTGGGGAACCTGTTGTGTGAGTTGCTGGCTTTTTGGCTAGACTTTGAGGAGGGTTTATACACGCATATCGGCGGAAATAGACGACACGCCATTTCTTTAAATAAAATTAATTGGTGCTCGTTTGTATGTACATACATATGTAAATGCATGTGTGTGCACCTTTCTATTAATATCGTTGAATTATTTTAATATCTATTGCAAAATTTTATTCAGACAGGACTAAAAAGTAGAAAATAAATAATATAAAAAAAAACTTTTTAATATACAACGCTTTTATAAATGGACTAAAAAGTAGAAAATAATATTTCTCAGTCCCATAGAATTTGTTTTGATAACTTTTGATTTTGAAATTTTAGCAAAAGTCATTATAAACAATCTATGAAATTGAAAATGAAAAGCGTGGGGCGCATGTAATACACTTGAATTGATATGAAAAGTAATATATGAATGTATGTATGTGGGTATATGAATAACGACCGCTTAAAATCGATTTCAAAGTTCTACTTTCGCTGTAGAAATTTTAGGTCTACGTTATGTAGTTTGACTATTGTCAATTAAATCGAATGCTTTGTATTGCATGCGCTCCACGTTTTTCATTTTCAATTTCATAGATTGTTTATAATGACTTTTGCTAAAATTTCAAAATCAAAAGTTATCAAAACAAATTCTATGGGACTGAGAAGTATTATTTTCTACTTTTTAGTCCATTTATAAAAGCGTTGTATATTAAAAAGTTTTTTTTTATATTATTTATTTTCAGTCACATGCCGAAATTGTAACATTCTTCCCCATTTTAATTGCAGGTATGTACACAGTATGTAACTATGCTACATGGGTTTATCACCCGCACTTGACAACGTACAGATGTACATTAATATGTATGTATGAATGCATTTAGTTCACCCAATGTGCCACTACTACTTACATATATATGTATAAATTGCCACTGAGCAAAACTACTTGAGAAAAAAGCATTAGTTTAATAGCACGAGTGCAACATCGTACACGTGATAGAAGTAAAACTTCTTAAAAAAAGCACATGCGTGCACACTGGGTAGAAATCTTAACTAAAACTACGAGGCAATCAGACGAATACAGGTGTTAATTTTATCCAAAGTTGGTACCAAGTTGATAAGTTTTTATCATTTCTCATAATTCTTTTTATTTTTAATTTTTTCGAAAAGAAAGGATGTGACATTATTATATGTTTCAATGGACAAATCGATTTGAATACATAATTTAGATTTAGATAATATTTTTAGCAATTTATTTGAGAAAAATAAAACATTTAGATTATTGTTTGTATTTTCATCGATTTTAAATTTGCTACCCCAAAATAATTGATATCAAATAAAACACCTCTTTGGGGTAAAAGTTTCGAGTGACGAAAGCTGAACTAGAAACAAAAAATTTATGATATCAATTTCGTGACGAAAATCATACGCATTTTTTAACTGCCTTTGAAACGTACGGAAAATCTTTTTTTATTTATTCGGAACGTTGCGAAATTTCGTCTACTGCTAGAAACACAAAATAAAAATCAGAACTTTTGCAACGATTCGTATGAATAAAAAAGATTTTCCCTACGTTTCAAAACAGTTAAAAAATGCGTATGATTTTCGTCACGAAATTGATATCATAAATTTTGTGTTTCTAGTTCAGCTTTCGTCACTCGAAACTTTTACCTCAAAGAGGTATTTTATTTGATATTACATACAAAAAATTCTTGCGCATTTTCATTTGACCAATCATTCCTTCCTTATTTATCCATCGATTTTCTTCATTGGTAGCTTCATTTTTTTTGCAAAAACACAGGCTTTCATATAAAATAACTAAAAATTTACAGAAAAATCCTAATTTTTTATTATTCCTCTGTTAAAATTTGAATTATTTAAATTTTTTCATAAAAAAAGCATAAAATTAAGAATTACTAATTCTTTCAGATACATACACGACATTTTGTTTTAAGATTTAGTTTCGAAAATTGAATGGGAAGCTGATAGCACACATGTTATAATAGTTCGTTCAATACATTTTTAACACTTTTTCAAAACTTCCAAATGCAAATTCGAAAAGGTCAAAACAAAGAGGGAATAAAAAAATTTCCCGCTGTGAATTTTCAGAGCTATATATTTTTAATATTCACCACAAAATTGTACTAAAAACATTTGAGTAGTAGTATAGTATATTGTGAAAGAAATTGCATAAAAAATTCAATTGCACAAAAAATGCCAACACCGTTTCGTCTGCCTTGACGCTTTCATTAAAAAATTACAAGCCGTGCACGATAGGGTTGTGGAACGAAACTGCAAATATTGCCACACATCACAAACCCTTTATGTGTGTACAGCATAACTCCATAATTTGGCTCTCACAGAGCCTAGATTTCTACTTTGGCTCAAATTAAAGATCTTAAATAACGTTACAACGTACTCGTTGTTCGAGGGGTATAAATGCAAACAATTTTTTTTTTAAGAAATCCGGTGTTTTTTCAGAAGAACACTATTTTGGACCAATTTGTTTAAAATCAGGGAGTAATTATGGTTCCATGGAAATATTTTTCCGAGAAAGAGAATATAATTTGCTTTCAGTTCAAAAATGCTCACCGCTTCTCGCTTTAGAAAGCTGATGCTGCATTGGAAAAATGTTTTCCTATTAACGGAAATTTATTCCGTCTTTTTTTCAATTCTAACCTCATTCTAACCAAATTTTACGAGTTGTGAAAGATGATTATCAGCCAAGAAAAAAAAAAAAACAAACTCTTCGGTGGCATTCTGAAAACTTCGTTAGAAAACTATGAAGAAGGCGAATTGGATATTGAAACTGAGGCTTCATCAAGTTTTCTAAGGGAAATTCGAACGCAAACTCTTCTGACGAGCCTAAAGGAGTAAGGATGCAGAACAAACATCGATGTATCGGAAACAAAAGTCAGCCCAGAAAGCGTTCCTCACTCTAGAAAAATGGTCAATAGAGAGCGAGTACCTTCCACTTTTGGGTCGTAAATGTCTTCTTCATCGTGCCCGAAACAGCCCGGAGTCTTTTCCGGGCAGAAATGTGCTGTTGTTTGTTTACATCCGAAAGCAAATTTTGTAAAATACAAAAATGGAAAATTGCACTTTTGTTTCAGAAATGAAGGTATTTGCTAATTTTATTAGCCATATAAGATAAATACATATAAAATCCTTGTTTAGAGCTAATTTGTTGATTCCGGGCACGAAATGTGTTTTTTTGCGTTCCTCACGCTCTGGGCACTTTTAAGACGTGCTGGAACCTTTTTGACACTTGTTAGAGAGTAACTTGTTTTTACGCTCTAATTACTGAAACTGCCCGGAAAGCGTGTGGGACAAACCTAATAATGTGACGTCACACCCAGTTGCTCTCAGATCGATAGGCGCAGTCTTTTATTACATCATTCATCACTCCTACCGCCTCTGCTAATGTTGTTGAGACTTTGGTGTCCAGTTGTCTTAATCTTTGTTTTTAAATTCTCTGTTGACTACCCCATCTTAGCAGACCCAGCATTTTCCGTGTGCAACTGGTATAGCTGTTATTACCATTGCACGATTGCCCAAGCGGATGATCGTGTGGGAAGCGGATGATTGCGTCCCTAATAATAGGACTATAAATGGAAAAGGTTATCAAATTAGAATGGTCTCTCACTTTTCCAAATAAATATTTTTAGTGGTTATCCTCTCTTCAATATTTATATAATTTCTTGGAAAAGCAATAATACAATATTCTGAAGGTGCACCAAATAAAAATGGTTTGGAAATACATACTAAGTGCTGTTGATCAACACATTTTTATGAAATGCATACAAATGTATTTCTAAGCAGCTTTTTTCAGCAAGGTGTAATTTTGTTTAAAAAGGTGATTAATCAAAACATAGTTCCTTAATCTGCCACAGATATTGCTTAATTTGTTTTTCTGTCGGAGTTAACACGTGAAAAACATAACAGAAAAAGTAACCTCATATCAAATTATCATAATGATGAATATCCGTAATACTTACATACATATGTATGTATTTGCTTTATGAAATTACAGTGACTATAATGGGCACCAAAATTGATGAGGGAAGTGAGAATTACAAGGAGGTTATGAATGCATTTAACATGTAAGTACATTGTTAGCATTCAAATACGATTCGATTCCTTCTACATAAATTACTACATTTGTATATTACATCCTACAGCTTAGCTCATCGTACGGCACAGAATTCAGTTTACTCCTCCGTGGGTTTGGGATTTCTAACTTTAACGCCAGAGTACAAAAAAACACTTAAATATTTAAGAGAGTTAGTATGCGATGTAAGTACAACAACACTTAGTAAAAATAAAATGAATTCATCGATTGAATAAATTACAAATGTTCTTCATGTTCATTAACTTGCAGTTGATCAAGAAAAATCCCTCTCTCAAAGCCGAGTCGGATGAATACGAAGACGGCAAGCAAGCGCTAGTTAATTTGGCGGTAAAAGCTATGAAACAAGGACTATTCACTGCCAGCGATGTGGAAATCGAGAGTTTTACAATGATTGCTGCGGTAAAAATTAAAAAAAAAAAACATATATAAATAGATGTACATTAGACTGCATCACCAAAAAAGGCTGCGGTTTTTCGCTAGTTGCGGAATTGCAAAACTTATTATATTTTAAGTCGTCCACCAAAATATCTCGGAAAAATATTAAGGTTTAAGCGAGCTGGACCGATTTGAAAATACCTCCATAAATGGGGGTTTTTTTATTAATAGGTAATAATAGTTTCTTAAAGATGTTTTTTGAAAAAATCTCCTCAAATTACAAAACGGTTTAAGCTTAAAAAATGTATTTATTTATTTAATAATAATAATAGATTGGCGCTAAAACATTTGATAGTGTTTGGCCGAGCTTCTCCTCCGATTTGTGGCGTGCGCTTTGATGTTGTCACACAAAGCGGAGGGACCTACAGTTTAACGCCGCCTCCGAGCGGCGATTGTATTTTTATGAGAAGCTGTTTTTCATGGCAGAAATTCACTCGGAGGTTTGCCATTGCCTGCCGAGGGACGACCGCTGTTAAGAAAAAACTTTTTCTATATTTTTTTGCGATGTTGCTTTGACCAGGGCTTCAACCCAGGCGTTGCGGGATGGAAGCGCGCACTGCTTACCACTAGACCACAGCGGCCAGTTAATTAAGTTTTTCTTATACCAATCTTTGAAAAAGTCAAAAAACAGCATCAAAAATCTTATTATTACGATTCCGTTAACATTTTTTTTTATTTTTATTTTTTGTAAATTTTCTAAGCTTAAACAGTTTTGTCATTTGAGGGAATTTTTTCAAAAACCATCTTTAAGAAACTATTTTTATTCATAAAAAACTCTATTTTTGGAGATATTTTCAAATCGGTTCAGCTCGCTTAAATCTTAATATTTCTCCGAAAAATTTTGGTCTAGGTCTTAAATATAATAGATTTTATAATTCCAATGGAAAAACAGTACCGATTTTTTTTGTATGGGGAGTGATGCAGTCTAATATACATCCATATCGTTACAATGCAAAGAAGGTGTAATGGTTTTTTTTCATAAATAAGAATATTTATTGTCTAAGATCCGAATAAGGCATGTCCATGACCCATCTGTTTAATGGGTGAAATCTATTTTTTCTGAATTTTAACGTGGTAGTAAATAATTCGCGAGTTGGCCGGCTAGAAAGATCCTGCCCAGGATATTTTCAATTAAATATTCAAAAACAATTCTTTTTTTGAAGTGAAACTTTTTAATCGAGTTCGGAAATGGTTGCGTTACATATTCAACACCAAGTCATAAAATCTGTATCTTTCGATCGATTTTCAAAAATGAGGTCTCACATGGAAGGCCTTGTCCTTCGGGTGTGCAACATAGCTTTAGTTCCATGAAAGAAGTTCCCACATGTTAGAAAATCGAATTCAAAATTTCTCTGTCTCAGATGGTTGCGTTAAATATTTAACACCGAATCATAATGTCTGTATCGTTCGTTTGTTTTTAAAGAATGGGGTGTCAAATGAAAGGGCTCGACATGTAGATGTGTAATATGATTTTAGTTTTTTAAAGGGTTGCCATATATACGAAAATCAAATTCAAATTATTTATTAAAATAAATAAAGTATCCCAATATGGGTATCAAAAGAAATGGTTTTGAATAAAGATGAAGATGAAGATGAAGATGAAGATAAAGATAAGTAGACTGTTATGATCGACCTATAATTCTCGCAGGAGATTTCAACGTCACCTTTCCCTGGCCAAATCTGATGAACTGACAAGATTAGTTAAAGGAAAATTTTTACTGAAAATGGTTAATTGTAGAAATGATCCAACAACCAAAGGAGCGGCTACCATTGATGCAGGTTTTTTCCAGAAATATCAATAATATTGAAATAAAACATTTCATATCTTTCTTTAGTTACCACAATATACTAGTTAATATTGTAGATATGAATATTTTCTTAGCCAGTTAAATTTAGCAGTTGGTTATTAAAATATATTTTGTATATTAGTAAATATGCACATGTTATGTATGTTTATCGCACTTTTATTTCTTCTGGAATTTCCTATATTAAGCTTCACTTCTTCCGCGCGTAGAGCCTACGCGCACTAAGTTTTTTATTTTGCATTCATTTGTTTAATGAACGAATATCTCTTATGGGACTTTACAAAGTGTCTTTGTGTTGTATTCGATCACAAGCTTTCATTCAGTAGCCATATCAATTCCATCATTGCTAAAGCTTACTCCTTAATTGGCTTTGTGCGTCGTAATTCCACGAAATTTTCTAATCCATATATGTACCTTAAAGCTATTGTTCACAGGTATTGTCCGTTCACAACTTAAATATGCTGTCTATGCTCCTGGTAATTCTTAAATTTGGTCTTCGGTCCTTGAAGTTTCAGAACCCTATAACCTCCTACACATTTCGTCTTATGTTAATTAATCTTAAGTCATTGGAAACCCGTAGAGCTCCCTTGCTAGATATATTTATATATAATATTGTCAGTGGAGGGATCGTATCTTATCGAGAGGATTAGATTTATGTTCCCAAACGTTATCTTTGCAGTTCTTTCCCATTTAAAACTAAGTTTGTGAGCATTGCAAATCTTACAATATGTATGCGAAATTTTAATTTAATTTCACGAAATGTTTCGTTATCAAAGTAAGTTGTAAATTTGTTTTAACAATCTTTCTCAGCATTATATTATTCACCAAAATTTAGAATTTTGTTTTTAAGGTGCCCATCTCTAAATCCAAGATGAAGGATATATTTTCCGAGTATACGTGTCTAGATATATGACAACGTAATCTACTTCGAAATAAATAAATAAAATAAAATATTATATATCAATCGAAAGTATTAAGAAGTTCACAAAAATTTATATAAAACGATTCATCTATTTAAATAGTTACCTTTTTACTGCACATGTTTTTTTCTAACTAAACCGTCATGTACCGTTTCGCTCCCGGTACTACCGTCAACGTTTCGTCGGGATAATAACCCTTTCCGACTGCTAGAGTTACAGATCAAATGATGCACAAAAAATATGCATACTTAGAATTTTGAATACCCCTAAAAATCAGGACTTAAGGTCTAAAAACGCGTTTTTATAGGTTGAGCCTCATAATTGTTCGTAACTTAATTTCTGTTTTTTTTCGATCAAAAATATTTACAGTGCGTACACGGGAACCGCAACTCTCAATACGTGTAATTCCTTGATTAATACAAGTCTTTAAAACAAAACATTTTTGCATGCCAGACACTCGAAATTTGAATTTTTTGCATTTGGGTAAGGCTTCCTCAAGTGGGCACCGAATTTACCAAGATTAATAGGGGTATTCTCTGAGTCTTGCAAAGGCCTTGCACGGTAGACGGATTGCACGGTTTGCAAAGCTGCCCCATACGAAAACCGGTTTTTACCGTGCAATCTGTGCACCGTGCAAGGGCTTTGCAAGACTCAGATAATACCCCTAATATTTTCAATGACATTTGAGGCAGCGCCGAGTTTTGTAGTCGAGTTTGTAGACAGTGTAAATTTTGTTGCAAAATTGAAATAGTTTTTTTTTAAGATTAAATGAATTTATTTTAAAGGTTTCTGTCATAAAATACTCGTCCAATAATTCGGAACGACCAAGAAAAAATTAAGCTTCTCAACCGTTAGAGAACAAATTAAAACCCAATATACACATATTTATGTACACTTGTGGTCAATTGATTAAGTTAAGTGACATTTTGATCGGTTTTGGCTATTTTTCTTTTCTTTAATTAATTTTTATTTTTTTATTTTTTTTAAAGTCTAGCTCATTACTTCTTCTTCTTATTTGGCGCTGTAACCGCCTAAGCGATTTTGGCCGAGTCCAAAACAGCACGCCAGTCATTTCTCTTCTGTGCTAACTGACGCCAATTGAAAATGCCAAGTGAAGCCAAGTCCTTCTCCACCTGGTCTTTCCAACGCAGAGGAGGCCTTCCTCTTCCTCTGTTCCCAGCATCGCGGCCCGCGTTGAATATTTTCAGAGCAGGAGCGTTTCTGTCCATCCGAACGACATGGCCAAGCCAGCGGAGCCGCTGAATTTTAATTCGCTGCACTATGTCTATATCGTTGTAAAGCTCATACAGCTCATCGTTAAATCGTCTGCGATATTCGCCATCACCAACGCGTAAAGGTCCGTAAATCTTTCGCAGAATCTTTCTCTCGAAAACTCCAAGAGCCGCCTCATCAGATGCTTTCATTGTCCATGCTTCCGCGCCATACACCAGCACAGGCATGATGAGTGACTTATAGAGTGTGATCTTTGTACGACGAGAGAGGACTTTACTTCTCAATTGCCTACTCAGCCCAAAGTAGCACTTGTTGGCAAGAGTGATTCTCCGTTGGATTTCAAGGCTGACATTATTATTGGTGTTAATGCTGGTTCCCAAATAAACGAAGTCGTCTACTTTTTCAAACTTGTAACTGTCAACAGTGACGTGGGTGCCAAGACGCGTATGCTCTGACTGTTTGTGTGCTGACAGGAGGTACTTCGTTTTGTCCTCGTTCACCACCAGACCCATTCGCTTTGCTTCTCTATCCAATCCCGAGAAGGCAGAACAGACGTAGCCCTTGTTTTTACCGATAATATCGATGTCGTCGGCATACGCCAGCAATTGTACGCTCTTATAAAGTATTGTGCCTGAGCGGTTCAGTTCTGCGGCTCTTATTATCTTCTCCAACATAAGATTAAAGAAATCACACGAAAGGGGGTCCCCTTGTCTGAAACCTCGTTTGGTATCAAACGGCTCGGAGAGGTCCTTCCCTATTCTGACGGAGCTGGTGGTATTGCTCAACGTCATTTTACACAGCCGTATTAGTTTCGCGGGGATACCAAATTCAGACATCGCGGCATAAAGGCAACTTCTCTTCGTGCTGTCGAAAGCGGCTTTGAAATCGACAAATAGATGGTGTGTGTCGATCCTATTCTCGCGGGTCTTTTCCAAGATTTGGCGTATTGTGAATACCTGATCTATGGTGGATTTTCCAGGCCTAAAGCCACACTGATAAGGTCCAATCAGCTCGTTGACGGTGGGCTTCAGTCTTTCGCACAATACGCTCGATAAGACCTTGTAACCTATGCTTAGAAGGCTAATTCCGCGGTAGTTGGCGCGTATGGCGGGGTCGCCTTTCTTGTGGATTGGGCAGAGCACACTTAAATTCCAGTCGTCGGGCATGCGTTCATCTGACCATATTCTGCATACGAGCTGATGCATGCACCTCATCAGCTCCTCGCCGCCGTACTTGAATAGCTCGGCTGGCAGGCCGTCAGCTCCAGCAGCTTTGTTGTTTTTCAGCCGCGTAATCGCTATTCGTACCTCGTCATAGTCAGGCGGTGGGACAGCTACTCCATCATCATCGACTGGGGACTCGGGTTCGTCTTCCTCACTACTTTCAGCGCTGCTACCATTCAGTAGGTTATAAAAGTGTTCCCTCCATAATTTAAGTATATTCTGGACATCGGTCACTAGGTCGCCATTGTTGTTCTTACAGGAGTTCGCCCCGGTCTTGAAACCTTCCGTAAGTCGCCTAACCCTCTGGTAGAATTTTCGGGCGTTCTTCCTGTCGGCCAGCCTCTCAAGCTCTTCGCACTCACGTATTTCGGCCTCTCTCTTCTTATTGCGGCAAATACGTCTCGCTTCCTTCTTCAGTTCCCTATAACGGTCCCACATGGCTCGCGTTGCGCCCGATCGCAGCGTGGCCCTGTAGGCGGCATCTTTTTTCTCTGCGGCTTCTTGACATTCCTCATCGTACCAGTTGTTCTTTCGGGCTCGCTGAAATCCAACTACTTCTTCGGCGGCGGTACTTAATGATCGGGAAATGTGGTTCCACTGCTCGCGTACGTCGGATTGTTGAAGAGTGCTCTCAGAGAGCAGGTGTGTGAGTCGAGTGGCGAATAAATTGGCCGTCTGTTGTGATTGCAGCTTTTCGACGTTAAGCTTTCCTTGCATTGTTGGGCGCACATTTTTTGCTGCACAGAGGCGGGTGCGTATCTTGGCTACAACAAGATAGTGGTCCGAGTCGATGTTTGGCCCTCGGAGTGTACGTACGTCCAAAACGCTTGAAGCATGCCTTCCGTCTATCACAACATGATCGATTTGGTTTCTCGTTTTTCGATCTGGAGACAGCCATGTAGCTTGGTGGATGTTCTTATGCTGGAACCTAGTACTACATATTACCATATTTCGGGCCCCGGCGAAGTCGATCAGCCTCAGTCCGTTATCGGACGTTTCGTCGTGGAGGCTGAATTTTCCGACAGTGGCGCCAAAGATCCCTTCCTTGCCCACCTTGGCATTAAAATCGCCAAGCACGATTTTGACATCGTGTCGGGGGCAGCGCTCATATGTACGTTCCAAGCGCTCATAGAAGAGATCCTTGGACGCCTCATCCTTCTCTTCCGTCGGGGCATGGGCGCAGATGAGCGAGATGTTGAAGAATCTAGCTTTGATGCGGATTGTGGCTAGACGTTCGTCCACCGGGGTGAACGCCAGTACTCGGCGACGGAGTCTCTCTCCTACCACGAATCCAACACCGAATTTGCGCTCCTTTACGTGGCAACTGTAGTAGACGTCGCAAGGCTTCACGCTTACTTTACCTTGCCCCGTCCATCGCATTTCTTGGATGGCGGTGATGTCAGCCTTTGTCTTCCCGAGGACATCAACCAGCCGGGCAGAGGCACCTTCCCCATTAAGGGTCCGGATATTCCAGGTGCATACCCTTAAATCATAGTCCTTTATACGTTTGCCGTGGTCGTCATCAGAAAAAGGGGGTCTCATCCGAGGCTGTTTGCTTCTTTTCATTGGGCGGGGTTTTAACGTGGCGGGACCCAAACCCAGCGCACGCGAAGTTTTACGCCTTCTCACTTTAGCTCGCTCCCAAACGGGTGTTTGGTTGCTACCCAGAGGATACGTGGATATAAATATCCGGACGTTGTGAGCTGCGATTTGAACCGTACGCACAAGAATCGCTTCTGGCCACTCCCAGGTGAATGGCAGTCAAAAGTTTTCCACTTCTGCGCACGGAACCATCCTCCAGTCAAAAGTTTTCCACTTCTGCGCACGGAACCATCCTCCTCATTACATAGCCACATAAATCAACATTTCAAACTTTGTACAAAAATATGAAAATTCAACAAACTTTAACAACTACACCCACCAATTTTTTTTTATACAGAATTCTTAGAAACATTTTAGGTATGCAATTCTATAGCATTCAGTTTTAGTGGGTTGAAGTGCACATTTCAAGACGCTACAAAATAGCGTCGAGCATCTGAGTAAAATGTTTAAAGTTTTTGGGTGTAGTTGTTAAAGTTTGTTGAATTTTTATAAATGTTGTAAAAGTTTAAAATATGGATTTATGTGATGTTGGTTACAAATTACAAACATTAAATAGATAAAAGGAAACTAACCAAAAATGGTTAACATATCACCTAACTTATGGTGATTTCGTTTCTTCCAAAAAACGTTATCCTTCCACGGTGCCAAATGTATTTGATGTTACACTCACCCCCTTTTGCCTTCTTGTCCTTTTCAAGCTCGCGAATTTCATAATATTGTCGTTTTAAGCAACCATCTGATTTTCAGGGCAACCATCTCTCCCTCTCTTCTAAGAACAGAGAACATACACGTTTTGCCATACAAGGGTGCGACATTTTAAGAAACGAACACACAATTTTTTAAAAATCGAACAAACAAGAGAAACGAAAACACTATAAATCAGCTGACCGCAAAGGTACATATCGTCGATGTTTTTGCGAAACCGCCCATCGACCAGTTGCAAAACTGCCTAAATCGCCGTTGTGGCGAAGATTTGGTAACCCTGAACTCCAGGCATCGAGATTTATGCATAAAAACCATAAACTGGCTTTTAAGACAACATATTTATAATAGCTATAGAAAATACCACCTCTCAAAGCATTGCCTTCAAAAAAAAACTCCTGTAAAATTTTAGTGCCGTAATATAGGCGGTTTTGCAATTGGACGATGGGCGGTTTTGCAAAAACATCGACGATATGTACGTATATACATATAGTAGTAGTAACAAATAGCGTGCCGAATTATGTAAATAATAGCGCAATGTCATTTAAATCAACAAAAATAATGTCGCTTAAGCACACATGTCTTGACTGATTTTTAACCATTTTTCAGTCCTACGAGACCTCAGCTATAGTGGTGTACTCGGCGCTTGTGTTGCTGGCGATGCATCCGGAAATTCAGGAACGTGCATTTGAAGAAGTTCGTTCTGTATTTCCAGACGGAATCACTTCAGTGGAATACGATGATTTGAAAAAATTTCCGTACTTGGATATGGTCATAGCAGAGGCATTGCGACTAGCTCCACCAATACCGTACATTGGACGGCAAGCTATAAATGAAACCGAACTGCGGCCGGGTGTAACAATTCCTAAGGAAATGCAAGTTATCATACCAATTTTCGAATTGCACAGACGCAAAGAGCTTTGGGGCCCGGAAGCAGCTCGTTTTAACCCCGAAAACTTCCTACCTGGAAATATTGCAAAGCGTCATCCGTGTGCGTATATGGCTTTCTCAAAAGGACCGCGAAATTGCATAGGTAAATTAAACAGAAGCTATGAAAATCAATCAGTAATCGAACCAAATTTGTTTTCTGTTTGCATTATAGGTGTCCGTTACGCAGAATTCACATTGCACGTATTATTAATAACTTTACTTCGCAGTCTTAAATTCTCAACAACTTTTAAATATGATGATATCGTTTTCATGCCAAACGTTACTTTGAGCTATAAAGTGGAGCCACTATTAAGTATAGAAGTCAGAGCTTAATAAGTTGCATATGAAAATTGAAGCGGATAGCCTGCATTCGTATTTAAATATAAGGAATAAAATAGTAAATAAGATGTTATTTTCTAATGTAACTACAGTTCGTAAAATGTATTTCAATACAAGCACAATTATATTTACTAGTATCGCAAAACTGTCGAAATTTGACTTTTTTTCATACACTTTGGAATTTTGCTTATTACCAATATTGACTCTATTACATGAATGACGATTTTGAGGCTAATTTACACCATTTTGAGGCATTTATACTCCCCCTTTTATCCAACATAAGGCCTTATACTAGGGCGCACAGTGGTTCGGTGTGTTGAAACAGAAAAATACTTTGAGTTATAAAAACTTTGGTTATGTAAGAGTTAAAAAAATAGTAACTCGCGAATTTTCTGCTTTCTGAAATTAAAACATTATACAACAGGCATGCAAATCTTTAAGCGCTGTTATAAATTTTTTTCTGAAATTTATTTGCGTTTCTTGCTGTGATCTTAAATTTTAGTCATGGTAAAGAAAATCTTAAGAAGTGAGTTGTTTGATATTTGGAGAAGTGTTGCTGAAACTTCTGAAAGACAACAAGGTGTCCGTGATTATGTGATTATTAAATTGAAAGAAATATCTGATGAAAATGCTCGTTCCGAAGTAAATAAAGTAAATTAAGTAAATGACTTTAGATTCGTAATCAGCAACCCAGAAAACCCCCAGATACCCAGTTACATAGAAATCTACCGATTTTTTTTTTATTTTCGTCCGCCATATTGGATCCACCATTTTGAATTTTTGGTAAATGACTTTAGATATGTAATCAGCGACCCAGAAAACCCCCAGATACCCAGTGTCATAGAAATTTACAGATTTTTTTTAATTTTCGTCCGCCATATTGGATCCGCCATTTTTAATTTTTGATAAGTGACTTCAGATTCGTAATCAGCGACCCAAAAATCCCCTAGGTAAGAAGTGGTGTAAAGATCCATCAACGAGTATTTGTTTAAATAGTTTCGTCCAGCTAGATTTGCGATCCGAACCACTGTGGGGCGGGTCGAAAATCAAATTTTTCTCAAATCCCTTGGTAATAGTGAAAATATATTGTATCATGAAGTCAACAACAAGCCTGCGAAATATTAGTCTTTCATTTTAATTGTAAGAGCCCGCGCATCGACCGCCAAGTGACCCACAGCACACTAGTCGAGTAAGACTAATTCTTGTTAAAAATTCTGGGTTTAGCCAAAAATTTTGGTGCATATTAATAGATAATGAATCCTTTAACGCAAAAGATAAAGTCAAGTATCATTTCGCGCAGCCCTTTATCTTATCGTTAATCTCAAACTCATCTATTTTTAAGAAAATTTTAATTGTTCTCTTGATAATTGCACTGGCCTATAGTCAAAAGATGTAAAGAACAACATTAATATTGCTGGCGTGCATTTAGATCGCTAGTTCCAAATATTCTCATCCTTTTTTAATATTAGCTATAGTTTGCGATTTTTTTGCAAAATTAGGAACAATTTCGGTAGCTCTAATAGAATAGCCATTATTTTCCATCATCGCGGAAAAATTTTGTTTACGCAAATTAGTATGGAAACACTGAACAGGCACAACCTCTAGACACACTGATTGGTTTACTTATGTTTATGCATACAATATAAAAATTGCAAATATAAGAAAATGATAAAAAATTTTGTTCAAGATTTTTTTTATTTTAAAATAATTTGTTTATAATCTGAACTATTTTAGTCATATTATTATCAAAAATCAGTAACATTAAGTCTCGTCTTCAATTTGTTAATTATTACGCACCGATCGAGTAACATTTACCAAGGTTTTATCGAAAAACTTAAGTGGATTTCCATTTTTTTTCTAAAAAAAATTCTCTTCAATTGTATAAATAACCTTTAAATAAAAGAACCGGATTACAGAAAACTGTGCCAGCGAGTGACTTTTTTCGTTCAAGCTGAATGCAAAGCAATATCGTCCAACTGGAGAGTCCGCAAAAAGATTTCCCAGGATATGTTAAAGACTATTGCATTTACTTAAAGACACTTTTTCACATAATGGAATTAACTAAAATATTTATGTATATCTAAACACTTATTGCACGTCCCCTGCTTTCATATAACGGCAAATTTAGAAACCGCGAAAAATGTGCTTCTGCGGCGACTAATGAAACCATTCCGCATCAGTTTTCAAGACTGCAAAAATAGACTTAAAATGGGCGTTTCTCACCCTAATTGTAATGTATGTAAATACTTATATGTTTGAAACTACTATTAACTTATCGAACGATTCCTAATCTTTGACAATACACTTATTCACCACGATCTTGAAAACTGACCAAATCGGCGTCATCCATGGTCATTTTAATATTATATAAACATTAAAAGGTTTGAAATAAATCTCGCCTCACTTTTTTGTATTTTTCACTTGGTTGCTGAAGTAATGAAGAATTTAAAATTCATAATGGAAAATCATAGTTTTCTTATTTTTTATTTTAATATCTTAAAAACGTGTAGACTTATTGAAAAATGTTAAATGAACGTGATAATTTGATATATCGTTCTGTTTATAACATTAACGCATTCCATAGATAATACAAGCCAAAGTTTCATTTTCAAAATTCATACACTTTGATTCAATTGCGCGGGCTAAAGATAAGTTTTAAATTAATCTTTCGTGGCCAATAACAATTGGCTGAGACATAACACATCATAATATTACTATTACAATGCGGTCAAATGACTTTTATTTCCCCCCATACAAAATTGACCCGGCCTACCTTATACTCAGTAATCAAATAGATTCGCAACTGGTGACTAGGAGGCAATTCATTCAACCAAGTCTATACAGTTTTTTATACAAAGTTTAAAAATAAAATAGACCTGAAAAAGACATGTTCTTATGTATTTCCCAAATTTTACACTGCTGGCAAACACAAATAAGGATTAAAATTTAAAAACTAATTAATAAAATTAAAGTAAAATATTTACAAAGTTAACTACAAAATGCCTTTTTTCAAAAAGCCTGTGCGACAGTTATTATCAGGGAACGGATTTTATGGAAATTATCTTTTTTCTGCTAAAGAGATAGAGTATATTCGATTAAGCACATTAACGATTTAGCTTTCCCGGATTCAATATATATCTATACATTTGATGTTGCCTTTTCTACCTTAAGGCCAGTATACAGCTCTCAAGAAAAGCAAAAACTCCATACAAAATGACGTACAAGAAATTAATTAATTAATTTTATAAATTTTCTTGTGCCAATTTTCTTAAGAAATTTGCTACGCTTTCTAGTACGGGATTCTTATTTTTTTTACAGAAATATATGTATGCCCGTTCCATTATTTCTTGATGGAAGAGTTAGGCAAAAGGATGTGAAGTATCAGATGTCAAAATTCCTTCGACACACACACGAAATAATGGCAATTTTTTTCTTGTCCATTTTCTTGAGAGCTGCATTCTGGCCTTTAGTTGTAAAGGGCAAGGAAAATGCCCTTCCTGATAATATGAAGTTTTTAAACGTTCCATATTCAAGTTGGGCGCCACACAATGGGCCATATGACGACATTAGCCGGAAAAAAATCAAAGTGGAAGTTTGATATTTTGATAATTCCAACTTGTTAAGAAATGTCAAATTACATAGAAAAAATTATCCTTTGGTGTTTCAAAGCCCGCTTTAGTAGTTTTTTTGTATGTCAAATTTGACTCATTGAAACTTTGTAGACATATGCCAGAACGCTAAAAAGAATGTATTTTTATGTTATGAGGGACGTAGCTAGAGTAATGTGTCAAAATTAGGCGGTTTTTCATAAAAAAATATGAGCAAAGTCGAACTTTTTTGGACAATCTAAACACTGTACTGTCATGTACTTTTCTTAAAATTTTTGTATGAGAATCTCCATGATTCCCACTTTTAAATACTGCTTAAGCCAGACCTTGCAACAATATTAAATTCCATATTATATCAAGCAGAGTCTGAACGAAGAAATGGTCATAGTTACTCAAGAGTTGCGACTGATGAAGCAGATGAAAATACCAACTCCCGCAGTAACATTTCGCAGACATAACTCAAAAAAAATATATAAAAACCAAATGTGTAGTTATAAGTTATACATATATTAATTAAAAAACAAGTAAGAAAGTCTAAGTTCGGGCGGAGCCGAACATTAAATACCCGGCGCAAGTATTAAATATATATTTTTTCACCTTTCCGAAACCTTCCGCTAGATGGTAAGCCGGGGTGTGGTTATTGTCCGATTTTTTAAATTTTTGGCCATTAAGTATGCTGTATCAAGGCCAACAACTGTGGCAAGTTTGGAAGAAATTGGTGCAGCGGTTACCAAGATATACACATGTAACCATAAGTGGGCGTGGCTACGCCCATTTTCCAGAAATTTACAATATTCTTATTTTTCGTTTGAAAATTATTGTAAATATCAATTTTGAGTGAATTATCTTCATTAGTTACTAAAATATCGCAGTTTTCGTATTCCTGGAAATTACCGTTATATGGGATGTGGGCGTGGTTACAGTCCGATTTCGCCCATTTTCAATACCAACCTGTTAACAGAAACATACATACCAAATTTCGTTGAGATATCTAAATTTTTGCTCGAGTTATCATGTAAACGGACGGACGGACAGACGGACAGATGGACGGACAGATAGACATGGCTTAATCGATTTCTCTATTCATTCTGAGCATTTATGTATACATTTGTCTATATCTATCTCGATTCGTTTTGGCTGTTACAAACAACCGTTATGTGAACAAAATTAATATACCCTTGTGCACAAGTGCGCTCGGGTATAATAATTGAATATATTAAACAATTTTACATTAAAACTTGAAATAATGTTTTCTTTGCAGTGTAAAGCTTTAAAATTAATTTAAACTGTAGCTACGTTTTTCGATTATGTTGGTGTCAGAGCCCTTGGGAAGGTTAAAACCTTTATTTCCAACATCTATATAAACTCCTCTTTCTTTTTATCACAATCGGTAGAAGTTAAGAAAGTACCCCGAAGGTGTTCACACTGGTTTTGTCAGGACTGGGCCAAAAATCAATGTTTTTGCATCACATGTTTGGGTGCCAAGCAATCTAAAGATGAAGCAAATGTGACCATAAATACGATTCTTTTTTGATCTAAATCCCTGAGCCTCCTATCGGATAAAAAATTCTTCTAAAAACCTTTCCACAAAATAACAATCGTTCAATGCGATTTTGAAATCTGGGAGAAAGTTCTTCCCAATTGAATTATTCTTGCCATTTTCTGATTTGCAGATGCAGGTGTATCTAGAATCCTATCATAGGTAGTTCCTGAGATAAGCGATGTAGAATGTGCCCTAGAAACTTTATCTTATAGTTGGTGCCAATCTCAAAATTAATGCGTATCGTTCAACAGAAATACAATATACATATATAAACTGAGGTGAAATACCTTAAAAGCCAGTTTTGCGAAAGCAATTCAAGTGAAAAATGATTTTTTTCTGTCAGGCTCTTTATTAAATTCATTCCAAAAAATAAATTTTCATTAAATGGCTTAAGATATTCCGACAGGTGGTGATTTGAGATTTAATACTGCACAACTCAACCAAGGTGTCTCCGAATGAAGCTTCAACGCATAATAATATTGGAAAATCTCATCTATTGGGCCAATCGTAACACACGAGAGTTCGATATTCTCAGGTCGATATACAGGTCGAAATTCACAGCACCTTTTCCCACTTGTCGATTTTTAGTAATAACTCGATCTCAACATCACCTGACAGCTCTTTTCTGCAATTGGACTGCCTTTACCGTTTCCAATACATGTTTTGAATATTCGCCAAATCTTATCATAAAAAAGATGTTTAGTAATAACTCAAGTCCACCTCCAACTGGCGGATTAATTTGTGAAACTAAACTATCCAGAGACCTACTCAAACACACACACACAACTTTGTTAAAATCCCTCCAGAAATTTAGGATTTCACTCACAAATATACCCACAGAAGAATTATATACACATTCAAAGATAAGCAAAAGTCAGTACGTTGGTCCTTTGCCACGCCCTCTTTTCAAAGAGCCCATTTTTCTCAATGAGTATGGGATTGATTTCATATATCTCCATACGAAGTGTTCCAGTACTGTACCATGAATACTTCCAGAAATATAAAGTATGAAATTCGGCTTGTGCGGTAGATGCCACGCCCCTTTTTCAATAGCTCCATATTTTCTCCACGACTACGCGATTAATTTCATATACATATATCCATGCCAAGTTCCAGTAATCTACCAAAAACAATTCTAGAGATATGCAATAAAAAAAAATCGACTTGTATGGGATGTGCCACGCCCGTATAAAGTCCAGTACTCTACCATGACCACTGACCAGAGATACTTATTATGAAAATTCGGTTTGTATGGGAGGTGCCACGCCCCGTTTTTAAATAGTCCGAATTTGTTTGCAAGAGTATGCGATTGATTTTATATATCTCCACACCAAGTTCCAGTGCTCTACAATGAACATTTCCAGAGATATGCAGTATGAAAAATTCGGTTTGTGGAGGGTCCACACCCCTTTCATATATCGAGATTTTTGTTAGCTGATAACTCCTTTGAACGTCTGCAGCAGTTGTCCGAAATTCCAAAAAAATCGGTTTAGCCTTTCTCGAGCTTTGAGATATACATACATACCGTCACCTGAAATGCAAAACAACGCAACATCGCCAATGAAATGGAAAAGGTCGTGACTATTTTTTTTTTTATAAAACGATGTATGTAATTTGATGAAATCCATCATAGCAATCAAAAAGTGAATTTTGAATTTTTTATAAGTTACGATTGTTTGCATTTCAGTGACAATGACAATTAAATTTACGGCCCGCCCTAATATTTCACTTTGTGTATAAGACCCAACAGTTAGCTTATACTTGTACAATCGACTCGCTGTGTTAAAATTTTCCTTGCGGGAAAAAACTGTTTTTCCTTAGGTAAACTACATAGCAGGAAAAAGAACGGATTTTACTATGCGAGTATCCAAGTAAGCAGAAGTCTTCGACCCACCACGCCTCATCGCCTCATCAAGTTAATAATAAAGGTAATCTGAAATACATTTGTACATGTTACTATTAGAACAAATAAAATATATTTGCATTCTTGTATTTCTAATACCGAATTTTACATTGTCTATTTCTTTTATTTAACTTACGACACATCGGAGCTTGTTGCCACATATTCACCCGATGAACAATGATGTTACGTTATTTTGCTTTCAGGTGACGATATGTAGATGGATAAGATTTGCTGCTTTTATTTTTTATCTTATCAATTGTTCTGTTAAATTACGGAGTTCTTACGATTTTTTGCGGATTACATATTGAAAACAAGGTTGGTCTACTTTTTTCCAAAAGTTTAACCCATCAACTCAAACCAGAGCGGGCATTTTGGACCCACTGTTTAAAAAAATGCCTTATAAATGGTTAAAAATTTAAACTAAAATATTAAGCCCCAAATTTTTCTAAGGGAACCTAATTATTACCAAAAAGGGCGAACTTTAACCCTGTGTAGAAACAATTGCGATGCGAGGGAGCGAAACCTTTCGGTGGTTTGACCACCACTAAGGAATGCTAACGTAATTTTCACACAGCCACCTAGTTCTTGTAGACGTATGTCGGACCCCAGAATAAAATAACTTACGAATGTAAAAATTTGGAAAAAAAGTGTTTGCTTTTTATTAAAAGTCTGTTTAAAATATTAAAAAAAAAAATACCCAAGAAAATCAAGTTGTCTTTGTTTTATCTCCAATAATTGAGGAGATATTCGCGTTAAAGTTTCTGATGTGGTATAACTTGTTGTTGTAGTATGTGTATAAAAAAGTAGTATTGTTGTAGTATTGAAAAGAATTGTCTACTGCAGAAAAAAATCGTTTGATTACCAGTATTCGACCCTGATTTAACTGTAATAAACGCTTTGGATCGAAAAATATGTTACCTATGTTTTTTCTGAGCTATGCTCTTTTTGGAAAAATAAAGGAGATCATATTACTTTCCAGTGGCCCAAATTATGCAAAAACAACTCCTTTAAAAATGTAATTTTAGACAGAACAAAATTGCGAACAATAATTTCGGGAACATTTCTAAGAGAACAAAATGCTAACGAATATCTCCTGAACGTTTTGGCAAAGAAAAAAAACGGGAACAAAATTTTAAGGAACTTTCACTCGAAGAACAATTTGGGAGCTAAAGTCCCAGAAACTTTCTTAATCAAAAAAGTACTGAAAGATAATTATGCAAATAAACTTAACAAAGAACACGAACTTTTCTTTCACAGAAAATGATAAATTGTTTCATAAATCGACAATTCTCCATAATGATAAACGATCTGGAAGTTGAAATGATCCTGCTTTCCTCTGGCTTAGAATTAACATCTGTGGTGCTCACTCCTTTTCCTCCGAACCCCTCTCATTCTCAACGTTAAGTTTTCAAAACTTTTGTTC
>NW_023458555.1:52622644-52646414 GCF_013731165.1 Rhagoletis pomonella
AAGCACTTTATTATACTCAATTTTAGTGAGTTACAAAACTGCAAACTAAATGTTTTTCTAAAAATTCTAAATAAAAAAATTGAAATTTTGGTGAAACATTGCAGAATTAATTTGTATAGGTTTTGCACAAAGTATTTGGTATTATATGTTTTTTTGATAGGAAAAGAGCTTTACTTTAATAAAATAAATAATAAACATTAAATAAACTAAGGAAAAATAGCCAAAATTTACTAAAATGTCGAGTCCTAATTTATATTTTGGCCACTGTATGTACTCCTCGATGCAAATCATACACGGTGTCCTTGAACCAGATTCAACTGAATCGGTCTGGAACGATGGAATTTCCGATTAGACTATTTTTGGGGGGTGTTCCTGAGTTAGAATACGTGAAGTTTAAAATCGTAGCAAGTGCCGTTTTTAAAAACGGTAACTTTTTCGATTTTCAGGTGGGTTCTCGATAAGGTTCTAGATGAATGATTATGTATATTACGCGCATGTCTAGGTACTCATTCAAGTGTGGTAAGATCATTTCCGTGCTAGTCAAAATAACCACCAATCTGGCCTAATAAGAAAGAATAGAAAGGTTCCAAGTCAACTCGTGTTGTCTAAATATTGTGATCGCAATGATTTTCCCATGGTTCACGAAACTTTTTGAGCTCGAAATTGTAGAGCGACCTTCAAAGAGAGTCGAGTCCTTAAATTTAGTTGAAAGATAAAAATTATAAAATTTTGTTAAGTAGATAAATTTGATTATTTGATATTCACATAGCTTTTATAATATCCAATAAATGAGAACGCGCATGTCTAGATACTCATTCAAGTGTGGTAAGATCATTTCCGTGCTAGTTAAAATAACCACCAAGTTTATATTCATACGGCCCTTCTCTTCGATTTTCCATGCGAAACACCCAAAACCAACCAAGGTTTGCACGAATAGCAAAATGTTCTCATAACGAAACCGTGCACTGTGCAAGGGGTTTGCAAGTTAACGCGAGAGAATATTTTTCTTCAACCAAAGCCAAAGATTTTTCAAATAAAAAAGTGTACAAAAAATAGGTTCAAAGGGGAATAAGCATACATAAAGAGTACATTCTGTTAAATAACTGACATATTAAGTTCACAGACCTAAAACCAGCCTTGAGTAAACGAACTTTATGGCGACCCCCAACTTAAAACGCGATCATTTTAGTCTTTGTATATGACATTTGCACAGACATATGTACATAGATACTTATAGATATACATATCGTCGTTTAAAGTACAAAACCGCGTATCGCCATTCTGCAAAACCGCGTAACTGACATTGGCTGCCAAAAATTGGATTTGCTCCCACAAGCTATTGGCTCAATCCTCAACCCATCGTCCTGAAATATACTACCCAAAAATGCGATTGCTCTATAAAAAAGAGAACCATTTTGAAATATGAGTATTTTTACTCTCTAGAAAATAATTTATGCAACCTCATATACGCGGTTTTGCATTATCTTGATACGCGGCTTTGCATTTTGTTGATACGCGGTTTTGTACTTTAAACGACGATATGTAATTTTGTATTCACATAAGCACTTAAATATAACGGGCAAATGCAAATATAAAGTACTTGTAGTACGCGTACTCGTAACGCGGTAGATGACACGAAACAATATTTGCCCTTGTATACCGTTTGATGGCAATGCAGTTTATACTACTAAGCATTGGGTTGAAAATAGGTTGGGATGAACATACAAACACATGTACATAAAATGGTACTAAAAGTCAGCAAACATCCACCTATTTATGTACAGTGAAACCCGCTTAAGTAACCAATATTTCTTAATATAATCTGAAGAAAATCCCTCTCTTAAGTACCTCCTCGCTTATTGACCCAGCCTGCCTAAGTACCTAAATTTTTGGTGCCCCAATTACAATTTTACTTATAATTTTCCCCTTTTAAATGGTCTTTTAAAATTCCTTAAAATATTTAAGTATTTTGAAATTCAGTAGCAGCACCTTCGGTGAAAAAAATTCTAAATAATCAACGATAATTTTTAGCCACTTGAAACTGGCACATTATTACACTAAAATTGAATGGGCTATAAAACCGTGTACTCAAAAAACACTTCTGAGAAAAAGTTTAAAATTATGATGATTTTTTTTTAATTGTTCTACAAAATCTTAAGCTTATGTTTATATGGTATTTGTTAGAGAATGGACTGCATTTTAATTGATTGAAAAATCTTAAAAATTATTAAATAAACGTAAGTGGCAACCAATATCATTTTGAATTTGGTACAAAATGATATGCCCAACTTTGACTTTTTAAACAATATAATTCTTGTAAAAATGACATACCATTGCACTATATATTTTTTTTAACAAAGTTTTTCTTTACTTATTTATTTGCTTTAATAATCGTAGCATTTTGGTTTTAAACTATGTATACTTCATTAAATGTTGTTATTCAAGTATTTATGTAAGTTAAAATAAAGATGTAACTATGTATGTACATCTGTGATTATGTTCCTAAGCCTGAGTACCTCAAAAAGCTGACATTTTTTATGAGGTATTTAAGCGGGTTTTGCTGTACAGACATATCTATATAGTAGTATATATATATATGTACATTAGATCGCCTCACAAAGAAAAATCAGTTTCCGTTCCCAATGCGAATCATATAATATGTATTATTTATTTCATGACCCCTACCATAATAATTACTCTTAATCCCATGGAATTCGTGAACAATAGTGCTTTTATTGAAAAGAAAAAAAATGAGTGAATATATTATGTAGGGTCTTACAAAATAAACACTGGTTTTAATAAAACATACCTGTGGCGGCCGATGTGGTGTAGTGGTTAGCAGTGCGCGCTACCAATTCCGCAGGGCCTGTGTTCAAGCCCCGTTACCGACCAGCATCAAAAAATAAAACAAAAAAGTTTTCTTCTAATAGCGGTCGCCACTCATGAAAATATAATCGCCGTTAGGTGTCAGCGTAAAACTGTAGATCCCTCCCCTTTGTGTGACAACGTCAAGGCGCACGCCGCAAATCGGAGTCGATGCACCTCCAAAGGCATGTCAAGGCAATCAATTATTATTGTTATTATTATCAGAGCTGGGCACTTTGATTACGACTACATTTCGATTACTTAGGATTACGATTACTGTAATTGTAATTATAACATGCTTGATTGCGAATACTTTAATTGAAATCCTTAAAATTTTATGATTACGACAACTGTAATCGTATCTAATCGTGCTTTTTGTTATTACGATTACAGTAATCGGAATGCCAAAAATTTTGTGATTACAATTACTGTAATTGTAATCGTAGAAATTATGAATACGATTACAGTAGTCGTAATCGTGAAATTTTTAGGATAACAATTAAAGTAATCGCAATCTTGCAATTCGTGATTGCGTTTACGGTTATCGAGAAATTAATTTTGCTTAGATCAAATGTGGATTTTTATACACCAAAATGGTTTTAAGTTGGGAATTCGCTTAAATATTTTTTTGGAGTTGTTGAAATATTCTAAATAAATCGCAATTAACATTTTCTTGATTACGATAACTTTAATTTAGTCTGTTCCAATAGCAGTCCGGTTTACAGGATTTAGTCAGAACTTACAGGAAGTCGTTCCTATTGACATAAAACCTGTAAGTGGGAACACATTTGAGAGAGTAACTGAGCAACTGTTCCTAGTCAGAAGTTACAGGATTTAGTCCGGAGTTTCTTTTCCTGTAAGTTCATGAAAAGTGTCAAACGATCAGCTGATTTGCAAGTGCAAGCAAAAACAAACAGCGGTGAAAGCAAAGTACCTTATATTTGTAAGAAAATGGAAGTAAACAACGAAATGTTTGAATATGTATAGATTTTAATAATTATTTAGTGATATTTCAGCTAAATTAGTGTTGTACAAATGACATGTAAACAAACCGACTGACGTTTTTACAGGAAATAGTGCTTTTTGCGTTCCTATGCACTTCTGCATCTGTTCTCCTTTTACTCTCATTTGAGAGAGTAAAATTGTAGTTTGACAGTTCCACAGGCTTTAGTCCGAAGTTCAAAGGAACAGACTAATTGTAATCACAATATTTTTAGCATTACAATTAAAATGTTCGTAATCGTAATGATTACAATTACTGTAATTGTATTCTTAAAATTTTTAAGATTAGAATTACAGTATTCGTAATCATGTATTTCATGATTACGATTATATTTATCTTAGTCCTTAAATTTTTAAGCCTACAATTATAACATTTTTAAAGGTAACATTTATGATTCCAATTAAAATAATCGTAATCGTATATAATTTAAGGATTACAATTAAGCAATCGTAATTAAAATGTATTCGTAATCATAAATTGCCCAGCTCTGATTATTATGTACAAGTTTATTTAACATTAAATTCACGCGTACAGTGTTTACATATTAATTAACTAAAACTATATTCGCTTTTCGAACTTTTCTTGGTTTTGACGACCTCTCTTATCTGGTATGTTCAGTGCAGTTCGATAATAGTCATTAGTTAAAGTAGCATTAGTCTGGTTCCCCACTATAATGCTAGTTTGTCTATTCATCTCGTATGTCATTTCCCATATATATAGCACCGAAAAACTGGAATAGAAAAGTGGTCATATGGCGAATTTTGGCATTGTAGTACAATTCCTTTTGTATATGTGAGTATAGTCGTAAGGAAAGCAAAATTTGTTTTTTGTGGAGTCGTCGTAGTCTTGAAATCAATGGTGGTAAACGTTTTTTTGTTTCAACCACGTTGGAAAAGTTATTTAATAACTCGATAAAAATTATACCCATTGTAAACAGTAAAGTTGCTAAAGGTCTTTATAAATACCAAATATGTGGGTTCACTCAGGATTCCTGATGAGTCTTTCATGGAGACAAGGGGTGAGACTCTTTCAGTTCTTCCGGAGACTCATTTCCTTGGAAATCAGGGGAAACTCACAATAAGGGGCTACATATATGTTTGACGTTTGAACATAGTTTAGTTGAGACATTGGTTGCTTGGTTGGCTGGTTGAAGTGGCGAGTTTAACAACTCGAATTAGCACTTATGCGTGCCGTTTTAAAACTACTACTCGCTATTTATCCTGAACAGAAAATATGAAAAGAAACCAGCAGAAGTAGGTAATTTCCTTATTCATCGATAGCATACGGTCAGGTCGTAGGCCTTGAGTTGAGACTTTAATATGGCTTTTCCACTAAGAAAACATGAGGCATCATAATAAACATATGTACATACATATGTATTATATACTATCTATTTATTAGATATGTTTTTAGGTGAGTGCGTATGTATGTATGGCCACATATTATGGCAAATGTGATTTTTTTTAGTAAACAGCGTTTTTATAATCGTATTATCTGCTGATGGTGTTGCATCTGTTGTCGCTGGTGGGGCTACTACTGTTTTAGCAATCTCCCAAACGTCGCGCGATGCCATATTTTTATGTGTGGACTGAGGACGCTGAGCCTCAATTCAATGGTCCGCGAATATGTACGCGCAAAATCTACCTACAAATAAACAGAGAATGGAACTGTCAAACAGATAGAGAGATGGAGTGGCAGACCGGCAGACTGAAACAATGACAGGCCAATAGACTAAAAACAGACTTGCAACACATGTGTGAGATTGTAACTTTTTAGTCAAAAAACAACAAAAAATATATGCATACATATGTACATACAGAGATGCGTGAAGTGCGGCTACACGGAATGAAGTAAAACAAAAATTTGTTTAAAATACGTACACATGCACACATAGTACATACCCTGCAGAAAAAAATTATCAATTGATAAAAAATAGCCCATGTGAAGTTAGCTTTTTTGCGGGATTTCTATAAAATATATAACTTGTAGTTAGCTACAAAAAGCTAACTTGAAACTAGTTGACAAGTAATGCAGGAGTAATGAAGGAGATTGTTTTCTTTAAACGCGTTTCTATTTAAATAACCTGCACTTCGCAAATACTTTTTCGAATTGAGGACAAATAAAAGGAAGATCGAATTATCATTTAGAAGTTATGTCTGCAGCAGAATATGAAAGCAAATATGAAATGTAATAAAATAAATAAAGTAAATAAAAAAAATAAAAAAATATTTTCTTTTTCCTGTTGATATTTTATGTCCAAAAGTAGTTAATTACAAGTTAGTTACATCAAATGCAGAGGTAACCACCCTTGACTACATCTAATGCAGAGGTAACCACCCTTCACTATTTCGCGGCCATCGCCATAGAAATATAGTTAGCTTTCGTCAAAGGAAATATACAGATAATAAGTGAATTTTTGCTCCTTCCTAATCAACTTAAAGTTAACTTATAGTTAGATTCATTTCCTGCAGGGTATGTATTACATATGCATATGTGTTTCGACAAACATATGTGCATGCATTTTAGCAGAGCAGGGGGATAGTTTATTTCTTTTTATTTCAGAAATTTCACTGTGCAAATGTACTTATGAAAATTGAGTGTAATTGATGAGTGCGACTCGCTGCTGAGTGAATTTGAGCGCTTGCTTCCAATGTGTGCATATGTACATATGTATGTCCATATGGAAGAGCCATGCGGTGCGGAAGCACAGATGAGATCGGACGACGGATCCGCGCTGCAGGCGCAGGCGTATAGCGGGCGTGAGCGCTACTACTGATCTGTACACTCTTGAGCATAAATGGAGGGCGTTTGCTACAGGAACAAAGCAGTGTATATAGCCGCCGGGATAGCATGCCGGATTCAACGTCCATGCTCACATCAACCCACAGTTTGGATAATACGCTGCTCTAATTAGGAACATATAGATGTGAAAGCGAATGCTCGGACGCGAACAATTCAATGGTGAAGCCAAAGCATTGTAGGCAAATTTGTGGAACTGTGCCGGCATCAGAAGAGGGTGAGAGTGCCAACCCGATCGAGAACATTTTCAAATCAAGCACTAATTGAGGGAAATGTGAAAAATTCAAAATACGAATGGAAGACCGCGAGCATTAAATATTGGCGTGAATAAATAGTTAGTTACACATTTGTCGAGGTACGAATATGAAAAGTTGCGAACTGCAAATAAGTTCATCATTGTTAAGTGTAAAAGGCACATGCAAAATGCATATACATACATATGTACATATATAACCGTACGCCTTCAATAAAAATTTCCCACTAAATGTTACAAATGAAAAACGTAAAATATTTTCGAATTAAATAAACGAGTAAACTGTTTTGTGGAAACTCGCGCAAAGTGTTGTGAGTGCGAAAACTTTTATGGAATTTTAAGAGTAGATAAACGTACAAATCTTTCGACAGCATATTTATATAATAAAGATCAAAAAGAAATGTATTACATACATACATATATATTTATGTACCTGTATTTTTGCGTCAATTCCTACACATAAAGGAGGAACATAAAATAGCTTAAGCGAATACACCTTACGCATAGTACATATACCAATTTATTGTATACGGTTAGTTTGTGAATATATGCAAGAAATACTTTAACGCTCAGAGAGATCTATTTAAATCCAACGTAGAAGCAGAAGACAGGAAGAACAGAGCACACGCCGCCATTAAGGAAAGTCACCGGAAATATGTGAGACATTTTAATTAATACTAAAATTGATTTAAAGAGCAAACTCTGTAAATGAACGAATGTGTATTTATGAATGTACATATAAAATAAGTACGTACATATGGCACTTCTATATACATACATATGCACAGTACGTAAAAAACATTAGAGATGCATCTGCATACATACATATGTGTGGAAAAATTGTACGCATTTTTTGTATAGCTATGTACTAGTGTCAAAAAGTGAAAATTCATATATGTACATATATGTGCATATAAGTACATATGTATGTATATTCATACACACATAACTGTTAACAGTGCCGCCGGAAGGTTGTAAATAAAAAAAAACTATATGAGCTTAAAAAAAGAGCCAGAAATAGCTAAAGGCTACTAAAAAATAAGTTAAAAAAGGCCATTTTTTGTGTACAACAATTTATTTGTCTTTGTTACACATTGCATTTTTCACATACAAATTTGTTTATTACACGCTATACCTATCTCAGAAAAAATTACCTCATCCTCTTTTCATACCTTAACACAGATAGGGGCCGATTCGTTATAATAGTGTAGAAAGGCCCTATCTCACATCGTCGCTGAAATACAAAAAGCCGTAACTAACTAAAAATCTAAAATTCGCTTTTTGATTGATTATGATGCATTTCATCGAAGTATAAGTCCCCACATCGTTTTATGCAATACAAAATTTAGTTAGTTACGGCTTTTTGTATTTCAGCTACGATGTGAGATAAGGCCTTTCTATATTATGGTAACGATATTATTTTTAAGATATCAGTAGTAATTTCAAAATCATTACAACATTTTTCTAAAATGTATTTTTTAGAGAGCATCAAACATTTAAAAGGGATTTTAGCAATTTTGTTTTATTATTTATTTCCTTAGTCTTTTTAATTTCCTTTGCGCTGATAATAATAACAGATTGGCTCTTACACCAGTGATGGAAAATTGGTGTGCATTGTGCCTTTTCGGCCCTTTCGAAAGCATCCGGCACCTTAAGCACAATCGATTGATGTTCGGCACTATTTTTGCGTAACTCAATGCAACTAATATATATTTCTTTCGGATCGGAATTAAAAATATTTTTTTTTTTTACATTTGATCGTATGTGCAAGCAGAAGAAGCTGGCTTCCGGGTTCTGCATATACGCTTAAAATTTTTGTTTAAACAAATTTCATCTCTATAGCAAATATTAAATATCATTTAATATACACTGTAAATAATCACATACCCAATTTGAATATTCTTTTTGGTACAGAAATATTTATCATTTAAAAATGCTTCGCAATTTAATGTTAAATTTTGCCAAGGATTAAAAAAGAGAACCTTGATGCTGAAATTTTAAAAGCCGTTACGGCTTTCGTGCCAAAGGCAGTAAGCTGTGACGATACGAATAACATTGATGTTAATACGAAAAATGAACTAGTTGACTAAATTATAATTTAGCCTGAATTCCAAAATGTAAATACACAAAGAATCAGGCCTTCTCATTTATAGACCAAGGCAAATGGAACTGTCCAATATTCGCAACAACACCTGAATGCTAGTTACAAGTAAGTTTGCGCAAGATGGACATTGTAATCTGCAAATACTTTAGGAATAAAGGGGACTGATGCTTTGTATTTTTACAATTCTTAATTCCCCTGCAGGGAAACCGCGGACTAGTGAATCAAATTTCTAGTTCCGTACTAGGTCGTTATCCCCAAAAAGGAACTAGTCCGATAGGAACGAGATCCCCACCAGTCCAAAATCGGCGAAAAGTGGTACTTTTAAGAAACTAATTTTTTCAGTTTTTTTCACTACAAATCTATATCCAAAGTGACGAATTTAGAAATAGTTCGGAACTATAGAAAAACTATTTCGGAACTATCGAATAAGGGATGCAGCGGGGGGGCTTGTTTACTTTACATAGATATGTGTTCGGCGGCCTTTTCGTTCAAATACGCTTCTATTCTGTGCTTCGCAGATGCTATTTCATAGTTTGGTAATACAAAACAAAGCTTTGTGTTAACATATTAACATCTTGGGGCCATCTGGAATCTAACCAATAACAGCGAGCACCTATGCAAAGTCAGCTACAGCAAGGTATGTAAACGTACATTTCTTACAATCATTCAAACAAATTTAATTTCAAATTGAAAAAACGTTTCTTTGAAAATAATGTAAAATCGCACACGGAAGAACCGAAAAGATTGAAAAATCATGATACTTTTTTCTTTCGTCTGTCGATTTTAGAACTGGTTCCGAACGATAGAATTTAGGACTAGTTCGGAACTATCGAAAAAGGGGTGCAGCGGGGGGCAATTGACACTTCCTAGGACATCGCCATGTTAAATTCGCCAGTTGCTTGCATGCAAAAGAGATTTATCGCGAACCAGTACTGGGTCTAAATGTACTAGAAGCGCCCCAGTTCAGAACTAGAGATTTTCCCCACAGGGCCAGGGTAAATGATTGAGCGATGATTTTCGTTGATATGTGAATTTTTTTTTTTTAAACTACATATACTTTTGTGTATGCAGTTTTATAGTCCATTCAATTCGCATTGATTTTTGTGAACTTTTTCCGTTGAAGGTATTTCATTCTTTCTTCAATACTCGAATTTTTTGTACATCCAATATGTATAAAAAAGGCAAAAAAAATATTACAAATCAACGCCGCACTTGCACTTTGTAATACTAAAATTTAATGGACTATAAAACTGCATACCTGAAAGTTTCTAAAATTTCTGACAACAAAGTTTTAAATTGGAATGAAATTTTTTTAAAGAAAGTTTTAAACTTTGATTTTTATGTTTTTGTTGTTGTGTTCCTTTGTTGTTGCACTAAATAAAGGTTTTCCGTGAGATTTCTGTTTTCCTTATATGCAAACTGTACTCTAAATATATGTTATAAAGCAAATGGTACCTATCGACGACTTTCAATTTATTGGCACATTGACCTGCATCATAAGCGCACACAAGGGGTGGGTTTTGGGGTTCAAACCCCCCCTAAAGCTAATAACCTCAAATACAAACTGTATCTTAAAGCTAAGAATCCAGCTCTCAAGGAAATTATAAGAAATATTTATTATAATTTCTGTTGCTTGAAAAAGCGCTTTGCTTTTGCTGTAAATTTTCATGAGGAAATGAATATACGAGCATTTTTTTCTTGAGAGCTGCAAACTGATTTAAGAAATTTTGGTGGAAGAAAATATCTTTTCATTTCTCGTCCGTCGTTTTATATGAATTTTTGGTTTTTCTAGAGAGTTCAGTTAACTTTTTCGGTATTCGAAATATTAAAAAAATCGTGAAAAATCACCATCTCTATCGAAAGCCAGAAACCTGAAATCGAAAAAAGGAACATAAAAGTGCAAAAATTCATGGAATCAATAAATTTATTTTTACTGAGTCTTATTTAAAATTTTTTCTTAGGTACTTTTGAAAGTTGAGCGCATCGAACACAACAAAGAACACAACGGGCTTCAATTCTTATATTCAAATTTAGGGGTACCGTTAATTTCTTCATGATCCAATCATCGGATCTCTAAACCAAATTACGGGACGAACCTTGAGGTACCATCTTTCTACAAAAAAATGATTATTGAAATCGGTTCACGTGGTCCAAAGATACGTATTCCGGCGAATTGATAACCTCCCCTTTTTTTAAAGTCGGTTAAAAGTGTTTGAGTTCTGTTAATCTTATGTAAATAAAGTGCAATTTATGAATTTTAAAACGTTTATTTATTTATTACATACTGTACATAAATCTTGCATAAATATATTTTAAAGAGCGTATTATCTGAAGAAAATTTTCAGTATTTTCCGGTGATATATCTTCAGAAATATAAAACCCCCATAAAATATATTCCTGGGTGCGCCCCTGACCTGCATTAAGGCAAATTTTTCTCGAGGAAATCGGCACAATTTTAAATTTTGATTTTCCATCACTGGCTTACACATACGTTAGTGTTTTGGCCGAGCTTCTCCTCCAATTTGTAGCGTGCGCCTTGATGTTGTTACACTAAGTGGAGGGACCTACAGTTTTACACCAACTACGAACGGCGATTGTATTTTTATGAGAAGCTGATTTTTATGGCAGAAATACTCGGTTAAACCAGGCCCTGCGGAGTTATATCGCGCAATGCAACCTCATCGTTGCTGAATAAAAAAAAAAAACAAGAGAATTAAAAACTGGTTTGCAAAGTTCTTGAAACAGATTTTCACTAAAAGAATTTTTAATTTATTTCACTTTTACTCAGAACCCAAATTTTATACTAGTTTAAATTGGACCTTTCGTATATTAAAAGTGTTCGCCTTTTATTTTCAATCATTGTTAGCTCATTATAGGTATAATTACCGTTTTATTTCAATATTCATAGTCATCCAATTCATCTAATTGATATACATAAAATATATGCAATACATGTTTGTATTAAAAAGGTTATTTCAAAAATAAAAAGAGGCTAGAAAAAAGCTAAAGCGAGGCCAGAGAATAAAATAAAAGGCTAGGTCATACATACATACATACCCTGCAGGGAGTGACGTTAGCTTATACCTAACTTTAGTCTGTTTACGCGAACACTAGTGCTAACTATTAACTGTGTATTTTGTTCGAAAAAAGCTAACTACTTTTGTGGGGCGATGACCGCAAAAAAGTCAGACCTGGATACCTCTGCATTACATGTCAACTAACTTGTAACTAACTACTTTTGGACATAAAATATCAATAAGAAAAACAAAATATTTTTTTGTTTTTTTACTTTTTTATTTACTTATTTATTTACTTTATTTTATTACATTTCATATTTGTTTACATATTCTGCTCTGGGTGGCCCCATATTCGAACACCGTCAGACATAACTTCAAAATGATAGTATAAAATTTCGATCTTCCTTTTATTTGTCCTGAATACGAAAAAGAATCTGCGAAGTTCAGAAAAAAAGTGTATGAAAGTAATTTTTGTATGAGGATATTTGATTGAAACTTGTAAAGAAAACCAACTCCCGATTGCGTCTGCATGACTCCTGCACGACTTTACAATTCACTTTAAGTTTGTTTTGTCATAGCTAATTAAAAGTGAGGTAATAATCGAAATCTCGCCAAAAAGCTAACTATGAGTTGGTTAGTTTTAACAATTGATAATTTTTCACTGCAGGGTATGTATGTATATATGAGTTCGTATGTATGCGCGTAACTGCCTAGCAATGACAAGCCAATTCAGTTAGTAAACATACCAATTCAATAACTGGTTTGAGTTTAAGCGACGATACGCGATTAGCGATATCTATGTTTGAATTGTCAAAGCTAGAGCTAAAGCAGGCACGAGTCCACGTCGAAGTGGTCAAGATTTTTCAAATGAATTTTCTGTTGTGAATAACTTCAGTTCAAATATACATACGATACGAGTATAAATAAAAAATGTTTGAATTTAAATTCATTTGCAAAAAATAAGTATATATATAAACTAAATAAATACTTTTCTGTTTAAGATAATGAAATTGAAAATCTGCTACAAAAAGATAACTTTAAAAATTAATTAAAAAAGTAAAATAATATTTTTTCCACGGCAGAAGGACTCGAACTTTGGATCCCTCAAATGACACGCTAGCGCTCCGCTCCTTCGGCCATTCGAGTGTTGTATTTCTTTCTTTATTTCTTTCTCGAGTGTTAAATCGGCAGATTACCACTTCAAATGGCTACATAGTATTTCTACTACTTATGTAGTAGGTGGTAATGCATAGCCGAATAATTTATATTTCGGCGGACATCGCCATATTAAAAGTACCAGTTGCTAGTATAGGGAAAAAGTATTCTAGTTCACAACTAGTAGCATTCTCTGCTGGGTATGTCCATATGTACATACATGTGAATATAATACATGAACAGGCGCCAACAGAATGAAATTGTGAATGAGATTCATTGAAAGAACTCGCATCTTCGCCAAACGCAGAGTTCATTTGCGCAAAAAATTATAAAGTGTAGAAGACTAAAATGAAATGAAAACAATGATTTTCTCTATGTCTTACAAGCATTTTGATTTTTTGGTCGCAGGCATGCAATAATTTGAAACTTGTATTTATACGGGTTCCCTTAAAGAATAAACTATTTATAATCAGGGTATTCATCAAAAAAATATAAATGCAAGCGCGTAAACCACGTAAACTTACTTAATTAGGTATGAAAAATGGGTTATGAGGCATTTGTGCGGTTATGAATACCCACTAAAATAATAATAAAAAAATAAAACTTAATAAAACTTACTTATATGTGGTCCCGTTATAATTTTGCAATTTGGAGATTGTCTATAAATTTTTTACGTTGCTTCTTGGGTTCAGCGTCTACCGAAGAAACAGGGTCTGTTCGAGGCACTTAATAAAGACCGCAATACTGCAGCGATGGTGAAAAATTGCAAGACTGTTAAAAATTCGCAATTGAAAAAAAAACGTTGCCAGAAATTCGCACCGAACGTGATACTTTAACAATTCGCGCAACAATGCGATTGTGATTGTAACTCGAACAAGCCCATAATGGATTCGAACAAGCCCATAATGGCTTTTACCATTTTTCAAATGTTGTATAGCTTTCTCTCTCGTCTCTTTGTCATGGAGGCCCTCGTTGTTTTTATCTGAAAATCTGGAAAGCAAGGGTACATCTATGGAAATGATTTACGCTCAATCAACTTAGCGTCCTTTGTTTCCAAGACATTAGAGGGTCCCTCGACGCGCATATCTGTGTTATGTTTCACGACGATTGTATGCCTGAGGCACGTTTGCATACTGCTGCACTTCAAGGCGCCGGTTGAACAGTTGAGAGATCACTCGAATTTAAGTGGTATACTCTAGTAGCTTTCCTTGACATATAAGGAGCATTTAACAATGTACCTTTAATAGATATTAACAAAACTTTGGGCGAGGCGTAACACTTGTGCGGTCATTGCAAATTTGGACATGGCGTCTTAGAAGCGGTTATTCGTCGAACTAAATATTAAAATCGTCGAAAAGGTCATGTGTTTACCTGGTCAATGGTCTTAAGCCCCACAAAGGGATTCAGTCACCTTTCGCACAGAATCGTCGGTAGGACCTTGTTTGCAACACTAAAGGCCTAATTGGCGCTAAAAGCAGGATCTCCCTTCACGTGGTTTGGCCAAATCTAACTGAAATTTAAATTTTCGATTATGTATTCATCCGCCCAAATTTGCTCTTAGTAACTGGTAAATTCTCCTAACCAAATCTACATCACCGACTTGAACAGCTCAGCCACTATACTGTCGTCTCCCGGGGCCTTGATGTATTTAAGTTGTTCTTACCTTGCCTCTGTAAGGTGGAGGGCTATCCATTTATGGAAGAGTTAAGAAAAGAAGCATACCGATATTGTGATCACGTTTGTTCCAAGACATGCGCTTGCAGCCGCTGAACAGGCTAATAAACCAAATAAGTTTTAGTGGCGCCACTGAAGCTCCTTTCTTTTTTATGGGATCTACGGGTCCACACGGATTGATAACCGCATGGTTAAACCAAAATTCTGAAGCCGAAGACGTTCTCTAGATGAAGCTTATCACGATGCGAAAGTAGCGTAGAATACGCTCTATATCCCTGTGTTAATCGATGCCCTGAACGCGAATCGAAGATCTGTTAACCTCTATAAAGTTGGCCTGGTCGTTTGAAGATCAAATTGGAAATGATTCATTGAATAAACTTGAAAAAATCATATATGTACATGCGTTTTTCGACTCGCTGAACCCGTATACGAGGTCTGTTAACTTTCATACTTAAGCTTTTGTTGTCTCTGAATCCGAATATGGGGTTTCCTAGATTCTTTAAGGTCAAGGTCAAAGTTGGAAGAACAGAATTGAATTTTCAAGTGTACCAGTAGGCACATTCGCTTTACTTCCTTATCCATCTTGGAAAAGGCATGTCGAAAACGGCTTTAAAATCAACGAATAGCTGGTGGGAGTTGATCCTTTTCTTGCGGGTCTTTTCCAAGATTTGGCGCATTGTGAATACCTGGTCTCTGGTGGATTTGCCGGGTCTAAAGCCGCACTGATAAGACCCATTCAGTTTGTTGACTATGGGCTTCAGTCTTTCACACAAAACACTCGATGAGACATTGTAACCTATGCTTAGAATGCTAATCACGCGGTAGTTGGCGCTTGGCGGGATCACCTTTCTTGTGGATTGGCCAGAGCAGACTTAAATTCAAGTCGTCTAAATTCTGCACAAGAGCTGATGCATGCACCTATCAATTCCCCGCCGCCGTACTTAGAAGGCTGTCAGCTCCTGCAGCTTTGTTGTTTTTCAATTGCGCTATCGCTATTCAAACTTCGTCAGTTGGTGGAACATTGACGCCATCATCATAGACTGGGGGTTCGGGTTTTTCTTCCTTTCAGCTTACAGTGCTTCTCCCGTTCAGTAGGTTGGAAAAGTTTTCCCTTCATAATGTAAGCATGTTCTGGACGTTGGTCGAAATGGTTGTTCTTACAGGAGTTCCCTCTGGTCTTGAAACCTTCCGTAAGTCGCTTACCTCTCCAGCCTTCAAATACGTCTCTCTTAACTCTTCAGTTCCCTATAGTGGTCCCACATAGCTTACGTTACGCCCGATCGTAGCATGGACCTGTAGGCGGCATCCTTTTTCTCGGCATCTTCTTGACACTCCTCAACGTACCAGTTGTTTAAGTGGCAGCTGAACTTAAACTACAGCCCGCTAGCATAGGCTCAATCAGGGCCCATTGTAATACTACAGAGATCCAGAACCTATACTCCTTAAACATCTCTCGAACCTTAGAAACTGCCGTGTTTCAGGCTTTGCAGTTGCACTTACATTACTAAAATTCCTATACCTAGGGAGTCCTGTATTTAAAGACACTGAACGCCCCCGCTACTCTATTTTCTAATTTGAATATGTACTATAAAAGCACTACATTTTAGCTACCTGTTTATCTGTTTGAAACTGATTAAGTAATACTTTGTTTAATATTTGCATACATACTTATGCACATATATATGTGTGTATACTCGTATGTCTAACTGGGTATTGTTTGCCTATTTGTTTATATTTAACATCGAATTCGTGGATAAAATTTTGCAATGAATTTACTGTTTTGAAAAGGCATCTATAAATAGCAAATTGCGTTTTCTCTTATTTTCCTATTCGATGCTGCATTTACACACACACATTCATACATATAAATATACATATACACATATGTACCATACATATTCTATATATAAGAGCGTTTCAGACGTAGCAAAGCCATCTATTTCGAAAAGTCTATCAAAATGGGAAGTACCGGAAAGCAATTGCATGAGGAGCCACACTTTGCATGTAAAGTGTCATTCACAAAAAGTTTTTTTGTTTCCGAAAGTCGAAATTGCGGATCATCCTTTTTGGATGTTCACACAGCGAATGAATTTCTAGCTATCTCTCGGGATTATAAAACGCAACCCTGAGCAGTGATGCCAGATTGTGGGTAATTTCCCTATTTGAGGGATATTTTGCAACAAAAATTATTAAAAGGGAAAAAGGGACATTTCAAATAAATACGGGATTTTCTTTCGATGCAGTTATTGTTGCATAATTATAATTGATCCAAATTTAAGAATATTCGACATACTTACGTAATTAATCTTTCTGAAGATGTGATGTGGAATGAAATGGTATATAATTGTTAAAAAGTATAAGGACAATTGCGAAAATTCTCTTACGTTAACCAATTCAAGCGCTGAGTAAGAAAGAATCTTTTCAGTTGTTACTGCTGTTTCATGTAAAAAGCGGAACAAATTATCTGATGAAATGTCAAATTACACATGAATGTGCTTCAATTTTTAAGTCACCAAAAAATTCTTTTAGACCCTTAGTGAGTGAGCAAAAAAATTAAAGTGAAAAAATGAATGAGTGAAAAAAATGCAGAAAAAGGGGTTTTTTCTTAACAGCGGTCGGCCCCCGGCAGGCAATGGCAAACCTCCGAGTGTATTCCTGCCATGAAAAACAGCTTCTCATAAAAATACACTCGCCATTCGGAGTCGGCGTAAAACTGTGGGTCCCTCCCATTTGTGTGACAACATCAAGGGGCACGCCACAAATTGGAGGAGAAGCACATAATATGTGTAAGCGCCAATCTATTATTATTATTTTATATGAATTTTACTACTGAATCATGTGTATATTTAAATTCGTTGAGAATTTTGTGGGATAAATTTTTAAGATGTGGGATTTTTAACAGAGAATATCTGGCATCACTGACCCTGAGCCGCTTTGCTGGTTCTTTATTTCTCGTTTAATACATGTTATTTTCAGTTTAAAGATTAATATATTATCCACAACTAAACCGTCACTACACACGAATAAAGGCGCGCGAATGTTTTGACGGCGAAAAAAGGCGAGGAGATTTATACCTCATCAAGCACTGTCCAGATTTTCAGAAAAACGAGGTCAAATTGTAAAAATAGCGTTTTTTGCAATATTTTGGAAGGTCTAGAAGAAAAACAAAAGGTGATAGAACTTAGGCTTAAATTAAAGCTACAACTGTCGGCTAATATCTCTGAAAATCTAGCAAAGTATTTTTTTTTTCAACATATTATATTTTAAGACTTCCACCAAAATTCCAAAAATTTAATTTTTATTAATAAAAACAGTTTTTTTAAAACATTATCTCAGATGTCAAAAATTTTAAGCATAAAAAGTTTGCATAAAAATATTAAAAAAAAAATTCTACGGAATAATAATATAATAATGAGATTTTAGGTACTGTTTTGAACTTGTTTCAAAGACTGGTTTAAGAAAGACTTGAATAACTCTGCCAAAATTTTACTAATTTAGACTTGTGAGCAGGCAACAGATTTTTATGACATAAAAACTTATAAAATACAAAATAGGCAGGAAAAGGCACTAAAATACGAAAAAAGGCAAAAGAAGGCATTAAAAAGACAAAAACCGAAAAATAATCAAAAAATACAATTATTTTAGAAATATTTACATATTTTATAAGTAAAAAGAGAAAAACTATGAACCATTTTCATTATGGGGGTCGACATTATCGTATTTTACAAAAACCAAATTTTACAGGGAAGTGTATTTTGTATTTTTCTCTGTTTTGGCTAGCACCATCAATACCAAAATTTAGATTTGCTGAGATAATTGAGAAATTGTAGAAAAAATCATTGGCACATACGATAAAATTTACAGTAAATTTTTGGGGTAGCTATTGGGGTCAAGCTGTAATATTTGAACAGGTGATACATTCGGGTTGTAAAACAAAGTGGCATCAAAAAGTGAATTTCGTAAAAAATGTAACATACCATAATTTTGCGCAAGGGGTCGATATGAAAAACTTGTACTTTGACTATTTTCTCTTTTCGAGTTTTTTATTCACGAAATTTACTATCTATAGTTGTAGTAACATTGAACCACACGATGCATTTGGCATTTTTCTGGCAGTATTTTCTTTAAATTTTTGGGAAGAAAAGCATTGAATATACTAAACGTGAGCTCGACGTGGGTTGGTACAACTGGCGCCCAATTTAAATATGGAACGTTGAAAACTTTTATATTACCAGAAATAAGGTCTTTTTCCTTGCCTCTTACAATTAAAGGTTGAAAAGGCAAAAAAGGTAACATCAAATGAGTATGCATATATGGAATCAGGGAAAGCTAAATCGTGGATATTCTTAATCGAATATACTCTATCTCTTTAGCAGAAAAAAGGCAATTTCCATAAAATCCGTTCCCTTCTTATGAGGTATCATTGGTAAGGTATTTTCTCAGCCTTTTAATTTATTTGCGAATAAGCTCATTCAAAGTATGAGAGGGGAAGGTAAGATAAACGAGTGTCATTCCATGTTGAATTAAGATTAATGGTATTGAATAAAGAAAAAATTGGGACGTGAATGAGAAAGGGTGAGAAAATACCTTTCCACTGATACCTCATAAGTCTATATCGGTGAAGTTGTGGAGCAGTTATTCAAGTTTTTCTTACACAAATCTTTGAAAAAAGCTAAAAACAGCATCAAAAATCTCATCTTTATGATTAAGTTGATACAATTCTTTAATATTTTTATGTAAATTTTTTAAGATTAAACTGTTTTGTCATCTGAGTGGATTTTTTCCAAAATATCCTTTAAGAAACTATTTTTATTCATAAATAAAATTATAGTTTAAAAAACTAAAACCTCGCTATTATAATTTCCATTCGTACTGTCATCATTTTTGTGGTGATGCAGACTAATGTACAGTAATCGAAAAAATTATAGCCGCACCAAATCAACAATATTAGGTTAAGCGAATTCGCGCGAGTGAGGTGGTTTTAGTGCGCAGCTTTTATTCGCACAGCTGTTTGTACTATCATCATCAGACTTTTTTTCCAGAAGCGTTAAGCACTGAACATTCCGTAAGCTCTTGTTGCTGCACTTGATAGTAGTTGGTTGAATAAGGAAAATGAATTAGCAACAAGAGCTTACGGGATGTACATAGCTCAGTGGTTAACGCTTCTGACTTCGCACATCGATGATGCGGGTTCGATCCCTGCTCAAGTCTAGAAAAAAGAAGTCTGATGATAATAGTACAAATATCTGCGCGAATAAAAGCTGTGTACTAAAACCTCCTTACTCGCGCGAACTCGTTAAGCTAATATTCGTTAAGTTCTCTGGGTACATACAGCTATAACACGGTGCGACAGTAAATTTTACACATAAAAAAGAATATACTCGCGACACTATGTAAATTATAGTAAAACTGCGTACTTAGTTTTTCTCTCGGACGTCAGCATTTTTTTTAAGACTTTGAAATTTAAAAAATAACGAGCCCTAACCGCCAAAATAACGTAAGCGACATTTATTTCAAAAATTTCTTTTTGATACAGAAATATTCCTAGAGCATTTAGATGCATTTCTGAATCAAAAAGAAAATTTTGAAAAAAATGTCGCTTACGTTATTTTGGCGGTTAGGGCTCGATAAGATTGTTTAAAAAAATAAAAATATTTAAAAAATTCAGCGCAATGTAGAATAACAGTTTGGGTATCATACTAAAGAAAAAATTCTCTAGAATTATAAAACATAAAATTTTTTCGTGCATAAGGGCGATGGGTATGGAAAATGGCCTTTATAAATTTAGTCCTTAAATATCCTTGAAAATTTGCAATATTTCTTTTTTTAATTATTATTTGAGGACTAATATACGCACGGCCTCATCATCGAACTTCGACCTGCAAATTTGATTAACTTAAAGAGATAAAATTTATTAAAACGCGTTTTCAATACCCATTCGTCGTTGCAAAACCAAGAACTTTATTGTTCTTAAATTCTACAGAACTTTCTCTCTCATTTGGTACCCTTATTGTTATTCTACATTGCAGGGATTTTTTGTTTAATATTTTTTTTACTTAATCATATCTTTAAAATTTCAATGTCCTTTGAAAAAAATCCTGACGTCAGAGTGAAAACTAAAAACACGGTTTTACTATATTTGGCCCGTAGTTTTGTGAATATATCGATTCTTTCGTGTATTTTGCATTTTTTTGGTTTTTGTCGCACGGTGTATTATGACCTTGAATCCGATGAATTAACCACAGCAAAAGTAAACATTTTTTACTTTCTCACTGATTACACTTGAGGGAAATCGTTCATTCTATGTATGCACTCAAAAAATTAATTAGCTTATTTCGCCAATGGGAAAGTAAGCAAAATTCAATTCAAATGGTATTATATAGTGTAGTATTGTATACATATACCCTGCAAAACAAAGTTCCCAAAACATGAACGAAATTTATAAGATTAGATGTAGAAAACGTATCGATTGTAGCGATTTCTTTACGAATTTTTAAATGAAAAATTTTAACTTGTAAAGAAATTTACCTACGATTTTTTAAAGACAACGCTAAAAATTTTCTTCACAGCGCAGTGTTATTATCATTGATTTACCGATTTTTTCGGAAATTTCGTAAAAGAATCGAAGAGCGCCTAGTATTACCATTCGGCAAAAACTCAGAAAGGATAGGAATTATTTATTTACCGATTTTCTAAGATTTATCTAGTATTCAAATTACTCTGAAAGTATAGTTTACAGGGTATAAAAGAAGTACGCAAATGTACGTAATACACGCTTTGTATGTATGTATGTGCGTACATATAGGTAGATATGTATTTCACATTAGCTTTTTTCGTATTAAAACGTTTGTACATATATACAGGCACGTTTTTCCGCCGGAAGTGTACAAAATAAAGAAAACTGTTTATTAGATCGAAAAATGTATTAGTTTCTGCCGGTTTCGCGACGACTGCATTCTAAATTCAAATAACAAATAATTTTTTACTTAAGTTGAAACTGGCTCTTTGTGTTGTAATTGTTCTTTTGTTAAAAATTAAGTAAGAGATTGACCTTTGTCAAAGACACCAAGCTACGCGCTTTCCTTTCAGAGTTAAGATATGTATATATGTAGATATTTTTAATCTGCTAAGCAAAGTATTATTAATTATCATTATTATATAAGTTTTCATAGCTACAGAAAAAAAATAATTTTATACTTAAATCAAGCCCAAGCAGCTTGACCATTACCCTGCAGCAAATCAAACTGGTTCAGAACTCCCGCCGAACTAGCTTTGAAAAGACACTGTGCTGATTCCTCATCTATCCCAAATTAATGCTTCCAACTGTCTTTTTTAACATGGCGTTGTCCTAGGAAGTGGCAGTTTCCCGCCTCTGAAGAACTTTTGAACTCGAAGAAGAATTATTGAAATCGGTTCACGTGGTCCAAAGCATACATAAAAATGAAAAAATATTTATTACATGCTGTACACAAAGCTTGCATAAATTAAATATTTTAAAAGGCATATTATCTGAAGCGAATTTTTAGTATTTTCCGGTTATATTAGAAGTTTAAAGCCTCCCCAAAATATATTCCTGAGTGCGCTCCTGTTTTCAAATATCTCGAATACTGCGCCACCTATCGGATAAACTTGTCTTTCGTATTGCATTGTCATCGGGTTCTGGTTGGTCAAAAATTAATTGCAGGATTTGCCTTAACAAACATACTTACATACATACAAAGCAAGTTAAATAAAAGCTTGTAAAAAATGTAAATACCAAACAAATGAAAAAATATCTTCCCGTGAATAAACAATCCGTAAGGAATTGATTACAGTTTAAAAAGAAACACTCCATTTAATGAGTTCAGCGCCGAAGGCAGGCAACTAAACTGATTAGTCGAAAGCGCGCCGATTCTAGTATATCGATGAAAATTTACCGTTCCTAGAGAGGCGGGGTGAAAGGTTGTATTTATGACTTCTGCTTTTCCCTCTCTAAGCCCAACTGGTTTTTTATCAACTGTCACCATGACTTCTTTTTTCCACCTGCCTCCATATAGTCGAAACACTATGGGCTGGTTTCTCCAACTCAACTTAACTTAGTTTAGCCATTTTTTGGACTTAAATCAAAAGTTAGCCTACTTTTAATTCAGCTTATTCTTGACTAAGTCCAAAAAATTGGCTAAACTAAGTTAAGTTGAGTTGGAGAAACCAGCCCTATGATTCGGAAGTCTAGTCGAATAGACAAAAATTGCATACTCTAAGTTTTGAATTGACGGCCATAGTCTTTTCTTAACTTCGTTGTCCAACCCACGGAGTTCCTTTGAAACAAATACATTTATGCAGTTTTACCATAAGTACTAAAAAACTTGCAAAAATGCTTTGTAGCCCAGCTAAGTAAGACATTCAAGGTTACAATAATTCGCACAGAACTGAAAATTGGTATGAGTGTCAAAAGACCCCATCGATCCCACGTCTGAAAAAAAATTGATTCAAGGTCAAAGGTCGCCTTAATATTTTTTTCCATTTTTTCATTCAAACGGTAAGGTTAATCATGAAAATAGGTGAGACGAAAGAGATTATACAATTATCTATAAAACTGTTATGACTCCTTTGTTCCTAAGAATTCCCATTTCTGAGTTATGGCGATTAAAAAAGTTTTAATAATAATAGATTGGCGCATATGTTAGTGTGTGGAGGGAGTGTGGAAGGATCTACAGATTTACTCCGACTCTGAACGGCGATTGTATTTTTATGACAAGCTGTTTTTCATAGCAGAAATACACTCGGAGGTTTGCCATTGCCTGCCGAGCGGGAACCGCTATTCGAAAAAAAAAACTTTTTTGTTTTTTTTTTTATTTTTGAAGTTGGGTTGAACCGGGCTCAAACCCAAGCCCAGCGCTGTGGTAGCGCGCACTGCTAGC
>NW_023458555.1:52646424-52693993 GCF_013731165.1 Rhagoletis pomonella
TAGTACATAGCTCGAAACCGGTTGTCTCGTCTAAAAGAAAGTATATTTTCGAGCTTTAGTTGTTTTCTGAGAAAACTAGTGTGTAGAGCCTCAATATTTAAATGCATAATCCCAAAAATTCATAATCTCAAATATTTATAAAAAGCTATTTTGTCATTAACCTGAATAAAAAAGTTATAAAAGTTATAGTATTAAATGCTATTGTATTAGTATTATTAAATAGAAAAAGTACTGTCTACTTTATTGCGAAGGGGCGATCTTTCGCCTCTCCGCAATCCCCCTGGCCCCGACACTACGTCTCTACGTCTAAATACATAGATTGTGCTTTTCACATTTATTTGGTGCTCTCATTTATGCTTATTCGCTGTTTTCATTTACCTTAATTGTTTTGTGTTTTTGCATTATAAACACAATTCAATCTACAGTAGATTCTACACCAAGTGCATGCATTTACATATGTGTTGAGTATGTATGTGTGTATGTGTTAGTGTGTTCTGCCCTGCAGGAAATGTGTCTAACTGTAAGCTAACTTTATGTTGATTAGGAAGGAGCTAAAAGTCACTTATCATCTGTATATAGTCTTTGACGAAAGCTAACTATATTTCTATGGCGATGACCGCGAAATAGTTAAGGGTGGTTTACCTCTACATTAGATGTAGTCAAGGGTTGTTACCTCCGCATTTGATACAACTAACTTGTAACTAACTACTTTTGGACATAAAATATCATTTGAAAAACAAAACATTTTTTTTAATTTTATTTTTTATTTACTTTATTTATTTTATTACATTTCATATTTGTTTCCATATTCTGCTGTAGGTGGTCCCATATTCGAACTCCGTCAGGCATAACTTCAAAATGATAATATGAAATTTCGATCTCCCTTTTATTTGTACTCAATTCGAAAAAGTATTTGCGAAGTGCAGGATATTTAAATAGAAACGCGTTTAAAGAAAACAATCTCGAGCCTTACTCCTGCATTACTTGTCCACTTGTTTTCGAGTTAGCTTCTTGTAGCTAACCACAAGTTATATATTTTATAGAAATCCCGCAAAAAAAGTTAACTACAAGTAGTTTATTTTTTATCAATTCATAATTTTTTTCTGCAGGGTGTTTATACAAAAATAAGTACATAAGTTGGTTCCCCTTCTGTTTTTATCTTGATAGCTTATTGGTGTGGTTGAATTTTATTCAATTTGCTAAAAACATAATTTGCAATAAACTTAAAATGTCCCTTCATATATGAACGTACATTACGTGTACGTACGTGTATACATTCATTTTGGAACTAGTATAATTTTATGGACACATGTATATGCATTAGGGCGGGTCGAAAATCTAATTTTTCTCAAATCCCTTGGTAATAGTGAAAATATATTGTATCATGAAGTGAACAACAAGCCTGCAAAATATTAGTCTTTTATTTTAATTGTAAGAGCCCGCGCATCGACCGCCAAGTGACCCACAGCACACCAGTCGAATAAGACCAATTCTTGTTAAAAATTCTGGGTCCAGTAAAAAGGGTTGTGCATATTATTAGATAATGAGTCCGTTAACGCAAAAGATAAAGTCGAATGTCATTTCTCGCAGCACTTTAGCTTGCCGTTAATCTCAAACTTATTTATTTTCAAGAAAATTTTAATTGTTCTCTTGGTAATTGCACTGGCCTATAGTCAAAAGATGTAAAGAACAGCATTAATATTGCTGGCGTGCATTTAGATCGCTAGTTCCAAATATTCTAATCTCTTTTTAATATTGGCTATAGTTTGCGATTTTTTGCAAATTTAGGAACAATTTCGGTAGCTCTAATAGAATAGCCATTATTTTCCATCATCGTGGAAAAATTTTGTTTATGCAAATGAGTATGGAAACACTGCACAGCACAACTTCTAATTAGTTTACTTATGTTTATGCATACAATTTAAAAATTGCAAATACAGCAAAATGACAAAATATTTTGTTTACACTTTTTTTATTTTAAAATAATTGGTTTATAATCTGAACGATTTTCATCATATTATTATCATAAATCAGTAACAGTAAGTCTCGCATTAAATTTGTTAATTATTACGTACCGATCGAGTAACATTTACCAAAGTTATATCGAAAAACTTAAGTGGATTTCCAGTTTTTTTCTAAAAAAATTTCTCTTCAATTGTATAAATAACCTTTAAATAAAAGAACCGGATTACAGAAAACTGTGCGAGTGACTTTTTTCGTTAAAGCTGAATGCAAAGCAATATCGTCCAATTGGAGAGTTCTCAAAAGGATTTCCCAGGATATGTTAAAGACTATTGCGTTTACCTACAGACACTTTTTCACATAATGGAATTAACTAAAATATTTATGTATATCTAAACACTTATTGCACGTCCCCTACTTTCATACAACGGCAAATTTAGAAACCGCGAAAAATGTGCTTCTCTGGTGACTAATGAAACCATTCCGCACTAATTTTCAATACTGCATAAATAGACTTGAAGTGGGCGTTTCTCACCCTAATTGTATTATGTTAATGTATGCAAATACTTATATGCTTGAAACTACTATTAACTTGTCAAACGATTCCTATTCTTTGACAATATATTCATTCACCACGATCTTGAAGACTGACCAAATCGGCGAGACCAAGTCCATGGTAATTTTAATATTATATAAACATCCGAAAATATTAAAACGTTTGAAATAAATCTGGTCTCACTTTTTTGTATTTTTCACTTGTTTGCTGAAGTAATGAAGAATTGGAAATTCATAAGGGAAAATTATAGTTTTTGTAAGTTTTATCTTAATATCGTAAAAACGTATAGACTTATTGAAAAATGATAAATGAACGTGAGGTACTAAATTTAATAGCCCTTAATATAATATATCGTTCCGTTCATAACAATAACGCATTCCATAGATATTTCAATCCAAAGTTTCATTTTCAACATTTATCCACTTTGATTCAATTGCGCGGGCTAAAGATAAGTTTTAAATTAATCTTTCTTGGCCAATAACAATTGGCTTAGACCTAAGACATCATAATATTACGATTACAATGCGGTCAAATGACTTTTATTTTCCCCCATACAAAATCGACCCAGCCTAATATGCATACATATATGTATGTATAAATGAAAATATTGCTCCTCATCATTCTATAGAATCACCTATTCCTATTAGAATTATAGATTTTTGGGCCTACAGGACGCCACCCGAAATACATGGTGAATACTTAGCAGATTGTAGTTCATTTTTACGAGTAAACATGCACTAGGATAATTGACTCGGTTTTTCCAAACCGATTTCCACCGTTTTTATACCCGAGCGCACTTGTGCACAAGGGTATTATAACTTTGTTCACATAACGGTTGTTTGTAACAGGCAAAACGAATCGAGATAGATATAGACTAATGTATACATAAATGATCAGAATGAAAAGAGAAATCGATTAAGCGGTGACTGTCTGTCCGTCCGTCCGCCTGTGCACACGATAACTCGAGTAAAAATTGAGATATCCTAACGAAACTTGGTACGTGCACTTCTTTCGGGCGTAGGACGGATTGGATTGAAAATGCGAATGCGAAATGCGAAAACTGCGATATTTTAGTAACTACTGAAGATTATTCACTCAAAATTGATATTTACAATAATTTTTAGACGAAAAATAAGAATATTATACATTTTTGGAAAATGGGCGTAGCCACGCCCACTTATGGATACATGGGTATATCTTGGTAACCGCTGCACAAATTTCTTCCAAACTTGGCACAGTTGTTAGTCTTGCTACAGCATACCCAATGGCCGAAAATTTTTAAAATCGGACAATAACCACGCCTACCTCCCATATAACCGTAATTTGGAGAAATGCGAAATCTTCGATACATCAATAAATATTAAAGCTAATTTACTCAAAATTTATGCTTGCAACAATTCTTTACCAAGAAATACGGTTATGATAAAATTTTGGAAAATGGGTGTGGCACCGCCCACTTATGATCACATATATGTATCTCGGTAACCGTTCTACCAATTTGTACCAAACTCGGTATGATTATTGTGCTTGCCCCATAGAAGCAAAACGTTGAAAATTATTGGAATCAGATTCAAATTACGACCACTTTTCATATAACGGCAAATTTCAGAAATGCTTGAAACTTCAATATTTCAAAATTTAAGGACGCTAATTTACTCAAAATTTATACACAGCGGCTCCGCCCGAACTTAGACTTTCTTACTTGTTTTTGGATAAGTATGTCGCATTTGATTTCAATAAATGAATGTTTTTTACGTTTTTGGCCGAGGTTCTCCTCCAAATCGTGTTCTCTTTCTTGATGTTGTGACAAATCTGGAGAGATCTTCACTTTTACTGCCACTCCGAAGAAGCTTTTTTTATGGCAGCGGTACACTCGGAGGTGTTTTATTGTCCACCAAGGAGCGACCGCTGTTTGAAAAAACTTTTTTTTATGTTGCTGTGACCGGAAGTTGGACCATGGGCCTTCCAAACGGCAGTTGGTACATCTGATGCCTCGGCTACGGCGGCAAGAGCACATTGCACAAATTGCAATAATTTAATGTTCAAATAAGACCAAACATAATTTTTTTTTGTGATCTAAAAGCAAACGTTGAGCTTATTTTGTTTTCCTCCTTTCTGAATAAAAGCTATCTTTATTTTTAATAGTTTCTTGGTAATTTTTAATCATGTCTTCATACCGACATAGGCATTTTCACTTTATGAAATCTCTGTAAAAAACGGTTTATTAGGTTTTTTCTTAATTTCAAAACAGGGAACCGTTTTTTTTTATTGTGATTTTTCGAATAACTCGGAAACTGGTTGTGGAAAAAAGCCGAATAATCAAATACTCTAGTATACACATATCGCAAATTTGCGGTATGAGCGTCATAATCCGAAAAATACATAATAAACAAGTAATTTTTAGCAAAAAAAAAAACCGACTTCAACTCTCATATAAAAAATATATATATATATATATATCTCATGATCCACTGATCGGATCTTAACCAGATTAGTATGGGACCACCTCTGGGACACTACCTTTCCGATGCAAAAATAATTATCGGTAGAATCTGTTGACGTGGTCCAAAGTTATGCGGTAACATAAAAAAAAAATATTCCGACGAACTGATAACCTCCTCCTTTTTTGATAGTCGGTTAAAAATTAAGTATGAAGAAATTACTGCTACTTGCTCTTCTACATATGTTGTTTAAAAATTTCTTATGTAGCTGTACCGATTACCAGTAGCTCACTAAAACAAAATATGTATTAATTTTTACACGGTGAGTGTACTTATGTAAATTCATAACTTTAAAGCTGTATTTCTCCAGTTTTTAATTTTTTGCACTTTGACACTCTTGCAGCAAATGTGCGATATGTATTTGGTACTAGCAATTGTTTTGGTACATGGTATTTGGCTAATAAAATGAAAATGAGCGCTTATTTTCTAACGTTTGTTTTCTATTTGTTGTACATTTAACTCAAACGCTAAAGATTGTACAACATCAAATTTGAAATGACCGCCAATTGCCTTCCAGCAGCAGCGAAGTCGGTTGGGCCACTTTTCGATAGTAGTACGCGCTCCATGCATTGGAAATTTTTCTCAGCGGCTGCTGTGGTGTAGTGGCCAGGTTCAGACTAACATCAAAAAATAAAAGAAGAAGGCAATGACAAACCTAACAGGGTATTTCTTCTGATGTGGTATCATCAAGACGCACGCCAGAAGCACGAGGAGAAGCTCGGCCACACACTAGAATATTGTGTAAGCGCCAAACTATTATTATCGTGTCACTAAGAAAAGAGTTCGTTAAATATATTACTCTTAACACAGGATTTGGTAACTATAACCAAATAATGTAACTACAACGAAATCATTTGTTGAAAGAACCATAGTTAGTTGACCTAACTAAACTCTCTTCTCAGAGTTACTTATAGTAGTATTAATACATTGTAAAAATACACCTACTCTCCAAATTTTCAGTCGGGTAACTCAAAAATCTGAGTGACTACACTCAGAAAAAACCGTCAACTAAATATATTTCTCTCAACACATGATTTGGTAACTATAACCAAATAATGTAACTATAACCAAATGATGTCTTGAGATATACAGTTAGTTAAGCTGACCAACCGTCTTCCTTTGAGGAGGATTGTGCCCTTGAAACGTGATTCGCCCTCTTCAAAAATTGTGTCCTTGTTTGTCCTCCTTTTGAGCAAAAATGTCCTCCTTGTCGTCATTTTTCAACTATTGCCAACCTTATGTCATTCTGTTTGCCAGATATGTGTATCACTGGCAATATTTGTGTACGGGTATTTTCCATCTTGATAATAGATTTTGCAAGATGGATTAAAATAAGTGTGTTCGTTGAATTAGAGCGCAAATCTGCTTAAAAAATTGTTTGGGTTTCCCCTTAAAAATCTAATTAGCAATTTGGGTACGTATAGGTACCACACTGCCAAAAAATAATAAAAAATTTCATTACGAACTTTTTTCGAGAAGATTACTTCTATAATTTTTCTAAGCAGTACCGTGCATTTCTAGCGTCTATTGGTTTTTAAATAAAAATTCTATTCTAAATTAAAGAATTTGAGGGTTTTCATGCACACTGCTAAAAATTCTAACATGTAAGTACATGTCATCAGTAAAAATAACTCTCGATGTGCTGGAAAAGAACCAAAGGATTTATCTTAGATTTGTTTTATATGAGAGAAATTGAACAACACTGTCAATAAAAAAAATTGTCTGAAATCAACGGTAATATTTTTCGGTCTTATAATTATGCAACACAGTGTACTATTAACTTGTTTGTCTTGTGTTTAGATCAACTTTGAACTGTTTTAGCTTTTTTAACAATGTTAACTTATTTCTCATAGGTCTATCTCCTCTTCTTCTGGTACTTCCAAACATCGGGCCAAATTTTAATACCATTTCATGTTCACGAAAGGTATAAAAATGTTTAATGTTTGCAAATTGAAAAATATTAAATCAGTATTTTCTAAACAATTTTACAACGAAGGATAATTTGTATCAAATATATGGTCATTTTAAGGATATCTTCAGAGAAAAATATATAATATCGTAAGCTTCTAAAAATGTTTTATTATTTCGTTTCCTGTTTTTGTTTTTATATTGCAGAGCCCTTTGAAAAGCCAACAATTCTGTCATCAAACAATTTGACAACTGCAATACCGCAGATAAGCGTCAAAAATAAAAGAAGTAAATCCATCAACAGTAACAACAGCGAGACTCCACCGCAAGCCTGAAAATACACCAAAGTAGCAACAATATTTCGTCGGTTGTATGGTTGCATCATTTAGATATTTCCGCTCCAAAGGTGATTGTCACATGAAATCGCTCAGTGGATCATCGCAGCGGCGCAAAGTAATCAAACATCAAACGTCGAACACCAAATGATAAACGGGAAAAACACATGTTGCTTCCAATCCAAAAAAGTGCGTGCAAATGCAAAGCCAGCAACAACAATTGTAGTAACTAGAAGTAGAACAGCACCCAACAACAAGTACAGCTTCTCTAAGTGGTAAAGAAGCAGTAATAAATTAAAAGAAGAAATAGAAAGTCTCAAATTAAAAGAAACTAAAGTGGATTTCCGGTGAATCAAGAAGTCATCCGAAGAACTAACAACGCGCGCTCAAGATGCTAAAGCAGCCGAATGACGAAACCATATTCACAACACATGTGTCAACGTGCACCCCTTGCGAGGCATTTACAAAAATAAACAGGCGGGTGCAACTAAAAATGGATTCAACACGCGACACACCTACAAACATTGCAAAAACAACGAGTACAGTGCACAACAAGACTACAGCAACAGACAGCCACAACCACTCGGGCTGCCGCTGGAGGCAAAGTACGGGTGCCACGGTCATAGACTCCGACAAGACGAGCCATAAACCACAGCATCGTCACATAAATTTCAAAAATAGACGCCATCGTCGCAGCGAAGTTGCCACAGCAACCAGCAGACGAACATATGCGTTCAGTAGCCGCGCAGGAATAGTCATACGCGCAGCTACACCCGCAATGGCTGCATTTACGGAACTCTTTAAGCTATTCACTTTCAGTATTCTTTTGTTTTGTATTTTGAATCGGCTCGATCCGGTGTTTGCCCGGAAGCCCACTTCACAGGAGCTAAACGATTACGACGATAGTATATTCGAGGTGCAGAAGCGTAGCGAACAGGATGTTAATGCAGAGACAGCAGCTGAAAACGGCGACATCGACGGCATTGGCGGCGAAGATGGAGGCGGTCAGGCGAGGAACGGTAGCAAGTCAATCCCGGATTTCGCACCACGCTTCAAGTCGTCAAAGCCTCCTCCGAATATATACTCAAAACCTTCGGGCAGTTATATACAGTTAACATGCCCGGCTGTTGGTAAACCAGAGCCAAACATCACGTGGACGCGCAATGACACAAAGATCAACCGTCATATGGGACGCGTTAAGAAGTCAAAATGGGCTATCAACATGGAGGATCTGGTGCCTGAGGACTCTGGCGTATACAAGTGCAGGGTGTGTAATTACCTGGGTTGCATTGAACATGCAACAAAGCTGATCATCAGTGATCGCGTCAACCACAAACCAATCATACTAAAAGCTCCAGCTAATCTAACATTGCCCTTAAATGCAAGCGGCCAAATGGAATGTGTCTTTCTGTCAGACCTTTACAGCAAGAAAACGTGGACTTTCACGCCATGCAACAAGACTGCATGCTCGAAGAATTACACCTTTTTGAAACACGCTGAAGACATAGACATTTTGAATTTTACGAATGTCACACCTATTAATGAAGGCTGGTACACCTGCATCGAAATGAATGGCCTGGGCCAATCCTACAGCAAAGCCTACCTGCATGTGCAAGACCCGAGTGTACGCGCTGTAGCGAAATTTATGCACGGATATGAGATTTGGGGTGTCGTGGCCGTCATGGTGCTACTGGGGTTGGTCTGCATCACATTCTTCGTATATGTGTTGCGCAAAGTTAAACACGAAAAGCTACTCAAACAACGCATTGAAACAGTGCATCAGTGGACAAAGAAAGTGATAATTTATAAACCGCCAAGTGGCGATTCCAGCGGCTCGATGGACACCATGATAATGCCGGTGGTGAAAATCGAAAAACAACGCACAACCGTGTTGCAGAGCTCCAACTCGGAGCCGGCACCATTCAATGAGTATGAGTTCCCGCTGGATTCGAACTGGGAAATACCGCGCTCGCAGCTGATACTAGGCGCTACACTGGGCGAAGGCGCTTTTGGCCGCGTCGTCATGGCCGAAGTGAATAACTCTATTGTCGCCGTTAAAATGGTGAAAGAAGGACACACCGATGATGATATTGCAAGTTTAGTGCGCGAAATGGAAGTTATGAAAATCATCGGTAAGCATATCAATATTATCAATTTGCTTGGCTGTTGCAGTCAAAACGGCCCACTTTACGTGATTGTTGAGTTCGCACCACATGGTAACCTAAAGGATTTCCTCAACAAAAATAGGCCGCTATCTGCAGGCACACTGAAAGATTATGGCGATCAACAGCATCAGTTGCCGCTACCAAAGCACATTCTAACCGAGAAGCATCTCATTTCGTTCGCCTTCCAGATCGCGCGCGGCATGGAGTACTTGGCATCTCGGCGTTGCATACATCGCGACTTGGCCGCGCGCAATGTATTGGTTAGCGATGACTATGTCATGAAGATTGCTGACTTCGGTTTGGCACGCGACATACAGGACACCGACTACTATCGAAAGAATACCAATGGTCGTTTGCCCATCAAATGGATGGCGCCAGAATCGCTGCAGGACAAATTCTATGATTCGCAAAGTGATGTCTGGTCTTATGGCATACTGCTCTGGGAGATTATGACTTTTGGTGCACAACCATATCCCACCATCATGTCCGCCGAAGAGCTTTACAGCTATCTGATGTCAGGGCAGCGTATGGAAAAACCGCCTAAGTGCTCACTGAACATTTATATGCTAATGCGTCAGTGTTGGCATTTCGATGCCAGCGCGCGACCCACTTTTGCTGAGATCGTCGAGAACTTAGACAAATTGCTCTTGGCAAATGAAGATTATCTGGACGTGGCCGTGGCGAATCTGGAAACGCCCCCCTCATCTAGCGACGAAGAATCGGATGTTGAATCTCTGCGCTATCACTACAAATGAACTATACGTGGTAGTGCGGAGACTGTGTATCCAAAGGTTGTATGTAAATAGAAGCACAATGGCGTTTACGAAATCCGTGCGCTGTCACACACACACGCGCACTCTTTAGAATTAGCTAACGAAAGTATTTAAACACTCGACATTATGCGAGCTCAAACTACTTGTAAGTGTAACAGTTAAGGCTTATGTAACTACATATGTATATTCTAGTTATTACGTAACAATAGATATCAAATAGTATAAAATCTCTAAGGGCGCTGTTAAGCAGACGGTCATATGATCCCCGGTCACGGAACTTTTTCTCTAATTTTTTCCATTTTTACTCTCTTTGCCCAACATGATGTTCTGCAGAGGGTCAAACGACCAGCGTACTTCTTTAGCTCGGTTGCATTTCTTTGGTATATTATTTTACTATATTTTAAATATCGCACACTAAATCAAAAACCGTCACAACTCAAAAAATCCTAAATGTTCAGCAGAGGCAAAAAACTGTTGATGCTGCGCAATCGACGCAAGCAAAACTAAGAAGTTTTAGTAGTATTTTTCCAGTTAAAGAAGATAGTGATGAAGAAAAAATGTTCGCGGACGTTTTATGGAAAAAAAATAAATTTTGACAAATTTTGTGTTGTACCGGTTTTTTATTTAGAGTGCGATATGTGTTATGATATGACGTAAAAAAATAAGAAATGGCATATGTATGTATGTGTATAAAAACATGTCAAAAGCAAACAAAACAAGAGTTGCTATCATTAGGTTTATTCTACATATGTACATATGTATGTACTACTTTGTACACATCTGCAGCAAAGATGTAGCATTCTGCTACTAAAAGGAGAAATGGTATGAAAAATACTCCATGCTCCAATACTCATGCGTTCAGTTCTCTCGCTCGCTCTTAATTTTTTCGTTTTGCAGTGAGAGCAACAACAATTGGTGACCAGGGATCATATAATCGCCTGCGTAGCATCGCCTTAAGTGAGAAAATTGAAGAAACCAAAGGTAAAATACCAAAAATTAGTTAAGAAACAGGCTACAATGGCCAATTGTGCAATCCGCAGCTCAAAATAATTTACAAATATCTTTGTACTTGTATGTCTTAAACCTAATACCATTGTATCCTCCGGCAATTAAATTTGTATTTCATGTATGTATGTATTTCTATTCATTTGTAAGGTATGTAAGGACATACTCATACTCCATAAGACTAACTGTGCTAAAAACTGGTGCAACAAAAATAGTGATTAACGTATCCATGGACTCCTCCTTCCCCTATAAAGTATGTTATGGATAACATATTCTCCTTCTTCCATTTGATAATTCGTATGTATCAAATTATATTGATAAGCATATCGTAAGCCACGATTTTGTACTGAGCAATAGCTATTTAATGTCCATAAAAATCCCAAGCATATGTACTATATACATATCTATTTACATACGTATGTACATAAATACCAATTTCATACATACAAATTCAAGTATTTACTCGTATACATAAACATATGCATGTATTTTTGTATATTCGCACGCAGCTACGCCTCATAATAAGGGCCATTTTCTAATGTAAGCAGTAAAGTTGCCTTTACTAACAGGGCAGATAAATTGTTCCTCACTTTAAAGTGTTTTAATTTTCTTATCTTACCGGTAAAAATAAATTTGTTATTTCGTAGAGTGAAACTTCACTACAGTTCCGAGAGTGAAACTTCACTACATTCGTCATATAATTTCAAAGGTTGGCAATGCAACATAAGCAAATATAGAGCAAGAGCAACTGTTAGCAAAAAACCAAAACCTTTGGTTGAAATATCTAATATAGCTGGCTCATGAACCAAAACCAAACCAAAATTTAAAGTTGGGTACAAATTTTAAAGGTTGCATCGGGTGAGCAACAGTTTATCGATTCGAGAATTTAATGCGCTGATGAGAAAACGAAAACTCGTATATCGGGACGATAAAGTGGCCGGTAAACTAAAGGTTAGATGAGAAAACGGCCCTAAGTATGTATGTATGTATTTAAATCGAAGAAATAAATATGCAATTTGTAAGAATTCTACGAAATTTTTTTAGTGAATATTATTAAATGAATATTTATGTATCTAAAGGCCAGCACCATGCAGTGGTACATCGATGCACAGTGTGTCGTGTGGAACAAGCTAGGTTGAAAAAAAATAGTTAAGCATTTTTAGAAGAGGGTAATTTATCAACATAAAAAATATCCGCAAAGCTCTGATTCAAAAGTTTTTTTATGCTCTACATTCTTACTGGAACTCAAAAATATTTTAATAGATTTTCATACTTTCTGAAAACCTCATTGTGGAATTGTGTGATTTTCTATAAATTTTTAATAATGGATCATATTGCTGGTGGTATTTATTACAACTTCTCAATTAAAACAAACTGTGGACTATTTGCGATATTGTGAAAATTGGAAAAACTTCTATATATAAACTTTTTCATTTATAAATTTTTATTTTTTTTGCCCAACAAATCATATTAAACAATCTTTAATGAGGTAGAGGCCGTTTTGTATGAAAAATTATTGTGGAAAAAGCCACAATAGCTTTATAAATGGTAGAAGTTATAGCTGCAATTTGTGAGATCGCCACATCTCCTCATCAGACTTCTTCATCGAATTCCCTGGGATTCGACCCAGCGACCAGTGCACGAACTTTACCACTTAATTTTTAGCTATATTACATTTTCTACCATTGGCTAAAAATCTACCAAAATTTTCCGGAAAGGAAGCAAAGTGATCGCAGAGTAAATGTATGTCCATAGCTTGCCATCGGACACATCTTAAATAAAAACGAAAAGGTAATTCTGAACATAACTAATTGCATCATTATCAGCTGTTTATGTAAATTATTTTCGTTTGTAGGGAGAAGATATCCTTTAATGTGCCTCACAGATTTCTACGCTCATCTCTGCCGTTTTACTTGCGTGCTACAAAAGCTAACTATTACCATTTTGATCCGATTTTCCACGCTCTGACAGAATTTAACAAGATCTCAAAGAGTCGATCTATATCTATTCTTATAAGTGCTTGTGTATCTAAATCTTTAGTATTTAGTTTTAATTACGATAGTCTTATTTTTATCTAGTATGTAAGATTGTAATCATAGACTGAATAAACTGAATAAACAACAATAAGTTTGTGTGGGAGACTGCCAAACGAATAGGTTGCAAACTTCAACCATTTCAAATGTTAATGTTACATACACTTGTAGTAAAAGGTCTACACTTTATTGTAAAATGTAATTTTATAATTTTCGGTCACTAATTTATTAATAAATTCAAATCTTGAATACCTCTGACAATAGAAAGGTGTTCTGCACAAAAATACTGCTTATCAAGTTTACATTTCCGGTGTCAAAATGCTAATCCCAGTAGAAATTGTATATGTACATACGGCATCGCTGTTGGTGGCATTGGTGGCATGAGCTTGCCGCTATGTATACATGCCAGTATAAATGATGAACCTTCATTTCCATTTAACAAATGTGGTTTCTCAGGGCATATGCATACTCTAAAGGCGTTCTTACACGACATGTATTTGCATCTGTAAATGTGACTTTTTCCATACATATGTAATTGCGTATGTCTATCAAATGCGCACTCTTTATTTAACTATTTAATACGAAATAAACTAAACTCAGATGATTCAGATGAAAATATAAACATTTCTATTTCGTATGTACGTGCATCTGCTTTGTACAGAAACAAATCTAGAAAGTGGCATGTACAAATGCAAATACCCTGCAGGGAAAGCTACTAGGTGTGAACTAGAATTCTACCGGTTAGGGTTTCAGCCCAACTAGTTCACGTTCTATCCTTTTTCAATGTTAGCGACTGGTATTTTTAACATTGCGATGTCCTACGAGATGTCAATTGTCAGGCTATGCATCAGCATCTACTAGTATAAATACTAGTAGCATCATACCAGTTGATGAGATAGTCTGCCAATTTATGCCCCGTGAAAAGCATAAGTGTGCCTTTTTGCTCGCGACGCTCCAGCAGTCACAATGGCCGACAGAGCAAAGCACTCGCGTGGTAAGCCTGAGGTCCCAGGCTCAAATCCTGGTGCAGGGAAAGTGTTTTTATTTTCTATTTTTTATTTTATTTTTATTTTTTATAAATTTATTTTTTTGTTTAGGCTGTGTATTGTAACTTTTAAATTTAATAAAAAAAAATATTTTTGTTTAATTTCTTTGTTTTTATAGCACAAGCATTTCTTCCTAAATGTTCTTTTGCAATGCAATTAGATTTTCAAATTTGTTATTTATTTATAAATTGAATAAATTATTTTTACTTACATTTATTGAACTTTTAAAATCTTAACCACCTCCAAGCGGCCTCGAACCTGCGATTTCAGAACCAGAACCAGTAGTCTTCACGTGACGACACAGCCGGCATTTGTAAGAAAAGCAATTAATTGAGTTTTATTTTTGGCTTTGGCAATTCAAAGGCAGATGTCGCTGATCGCCTAAGTTCTTCGAAATTGTCGAACTGGTAGGCACATACTAGTTATGGAACTAGTATTTTTTCTAACTGGTTTGGCTTTTCACTGCAGGGTATTTACAAAGCGTGAATTGTGCTCTTGCTAGTAGGGTACATATCAAGACCCACGCCTAATTCCCCTCCGCCTACTAACCCAAAAACAGTGGGCAAATAACTACTTCAAGCATTATTCCAACATCCGGCATGTGCAGAAATCGTACTTAACTAAAGGACTACATGCCGAAAATCATTGCTACGTGTTCCTATTTAATTAAACTTTGTATATTTTTGTTATTTCCTGCAATAATGGACCATTTAATATACATAGATATTATTCCGCATTGTGTACATATTTTCCTATGGGTTTTTGCATTTCTCTCTCGCAATTGCACCAAGATGACGTTACGCAAAAATTACGCTCAAAAATTCTTCGCCTTGGGCTGTTGTCAGCGTTTCCGAATTTACGATTTTGTCGTCATTTTGACGTTGTGTCTTTTGATACTTTTTGATCCTTTTTTGCTTGGCAACTGATACCTTTTTTCAAGCTCGCCGCAACGCTGCCGACGCTATTTTTTTGAAATGGACAGAATAAAATTATAGTTTAAAAAACTAAAACCTCGCTATTATAATTTCCATTCGTACTGGCCTCAGGTACGTAACTTGAGAATATTACATAGTTACATCGCGTGCTAAAAAAAGGAAGGTAATAAAAATAGCGACAAGAGTATCTATTAGTTAACAAATGCTAATATTACACTTTTAAACTGGATCAAAATCTTCAAAAACTTCAAACCAGTGGAGTAGACAATCTAATTAGGGATGTCCAATATTCATCGATATTCGATTTTATCGATGATAAGACGTAAAATATCGATGTTTTATAATCGATTGCGGACTATGTCGAACATCGGCACACCGATACTATGCACACATAATCGAAGTGTCGATGATTCGAAATATTCGTTCATACGGTTGCACTGTTGCATTTCAGGTGACAATATATCTGAACATGTGTAAAACAATCATTCATAAAAAAGGCGTAGGTAGTAAAATATTTGATTTGATTTTAAGTCTCTTAATAAAATGTTTTTAAACAAATCTGAAACTCTTATACATAATTTCGAGGAAATAATACATGAGAACAAATAATGTAAAAAGTTGCGCGAACGTTTCCAACAGAACTGCTCACATTTGATAAGTACGAGAACAAATCCGTATTTGAGAATGATATCGATATTGAGTAAAATCGATGATCGATGTTGACCTTCCGATGTCATCATCGATGAAAAAATCGATGATTTCTCATCATCGCCCATCCCTAAATCTAATCACGAAAATGCCTTCGAAAAGTCGTCTTAAATTTCAGTCTTGGCGTTTTGGTTTATATTTTTACTTTTATATTTGTTTCAGGTAGTACGAACTATTATTACACAAGGAAACTCTGACAGTTTAGTCAAATTTCTGAATTTCGCCATTGTTTTCGAGGCTGCAAAAGGGCGCATTCCCAAAAGAGCCTCGAAAAGTTTCGAGGTTTTAGAGTTTTGCACTCTTCGCGTTTAAGGGAATCCTCGAATTGTAATTTAAATTGTCGTTAACAATTACAAATTCATTTTTATTAACCCATGGTTATGTTTTGTGTGGTCATATTTATTGAATTTATTTTGTTAGTTATATTTATTGTTAAAAAAAGTATAATAAACAAAATCTTGACTTTTTTTTTTTTACCGAAATGACGATTTTTGGGGTAAATTGACGAACTTGCAGCGACAACTTTCGGCAGCGCTGGCTGTTGTCATCCTTCTGTTTTTTGCGTCCATTTTGTGCTCGTGAATTCTTATGCTTAGCGCTCTTTTCGTAGTGTCAATGTAGCATTTATTGCACTTTTCGTCTCATTTGAATTTGCAATTTATTTGATACACTACGTTGCTTTGTTGTTCCTTCCCAACCTTGTCTTTTTTTTGTAAAGATTCTATGTAGTGTACTACGCGGTTTGGGAGCGTATCTAATTTTTTCATTTTCAATTATTCTACGCAATGTTTAATTATTTGTTGGCCCTGGTATAAATGGGTCATTCCATACAATATTTAAACCTAAATATATTTTTTCCATCCTTTATCGAAATGGGGTCCCATTTTTTTATTTCCAGATGATATTCGAAAATCTCGAAAAAAATTCCCGAAGTTTTAAACTCACGGAGAAGTATATTTTTTTAATTGTTTGCAGTTAATAAACTATTTGTCGGAGAAAATCAGTTAAAGTATCAAAATGTGCGTAGTTTATACCATGATAAAAACATAGTAAGGTAAAACCGTTTGTTTGAAGTTTGCGAACATTTTAAAATCATATAAAATTTAGAATAAAAAGAAGGAATTGCTCAAAGTTGTTGTTGTTTGAGATTGAAAATGAGTATGTGCGTGTGAGTTTGTTTGTAAAATTTTAAAATTAAATTGAAGTCAAGAATTCGAAAAATTCCTCTCAGCGGTTCTACCTTCCTATTTTTTTATCATGGTTTATACTAAAGTTTATGTACGCAGGTGTGAAAAAACTCGTAACTTCTACAGTTCTACAGAAAGACCAATTTCTATTCTCAAATTTTTACAGCGTACTCCATAAAGTTTGACGACTATTCAAACATGATGAAGATGAAAAGAAAATAAAAAATGGGATTTTTTAATGCAAACAATTTTTTTAATTTTAATCTATCTCACACTCTCATGGAAAGCCGAGGTAATTACGCACATTTCGATACCTTAACTGATTTTCTCCGACAAATAGTTTATTAACCGTGAGTTCAAAATTTCAGGGAATTTTTTTCGAGATTTTCGAATTCATGACGAAATAAAATAATTGGTGTCTTCTTTTTTTCGATAAAGTATGTAAAAAGATATATTTCACCCCAAAAAAAAATATTGAGGTGTAAATATTGTATGGAATGACCAACATGTTACTTCTATGTACTTTTTTCTGTATTTTCTGTATGATTTTGGCGTGGAGCTTTGTTGAGTGTTCCCCCAATTAACCATTCCATTAAGGTGCGCGGGTTGTTATTTTTAAAAAGTATATCTCGTATTTTATTTTTGTTTTCCTTGTTAAACCTTATGTCGCTTATGATACGTTTTTTCCGTATGAGGCTATTGGCAGTGTTAAATTTTTGTCTCCAGGGGTGATTAGTGTGAAAGTTTATTATTCTGCCCGATGTATTTCTGTATCTAGGAAGGCTATTTTGTTGTTATTTTCCTTCTTCGTTGTGAATTGTATCTTGGTATGCTGTGTATTTAATGTCGTCAGTATATCTTCCACGTCTTTGATTTTAACTAATGCTAATATAGCATCTACATATTTGTTTGTGTATTTAATCTATGTATATGTCCTTACGTTTTAATTCAGCTATGCTGTCGTCCAATACTTTGTCAAGTACAATGTCTGCTATTGTTGCAGATAGTGGGTTACCCATTGGCATACCATAAATTTGTTGGTAAAAAATAAATAAATGATAATAATAATAAATTTGTTGCATATAAAATTGTAAGTTTTGTTTAATATTGAGCTTCTTTTGTTTGTAAAGGTCGTTAATAATGGCGTTGTTTTTTCTTAATAATTGTTGTGTTGGGTCATTCCTTACAGTTTTGTACGATTTGTTATCGCTCAATAATTCACCTATTTTTGATTTGTAATCCTCTTTATACATCATAACCGTTTTACTGCCTTTTTTGGCCATTGTATTGGTTTGTGATTATTTTGTATCAGTCTTAAAAGTTAGTTTTATTTACTCTTACTTACTAGAAATAATTCACTCAAATTCTTAATTTTATTTTCGTCTCATTCGGTATAGATTATAGTGGAATGAGCCATATGTTTTCAACAAGAATTTTTCTTTTGTGTTGTTGCTTTTTTTTTTGGAAAACATATTGATTTTGACTGCAATATTTCTTCTTACCATATCTTTTTCTGTGTCGTCTTCGATTTCTTGTATACCTTGTTCCAAATCTGGAATAACTTCGATAGGTGAATAACTCTTTCTTGAAACAGGCAGTGCAAATCTATTGCCAAGAGAGAGTATCAAATGATCAGGGTTAGAACTACAGCAAGCCTAAATCGGAGTAAGGGAAGTGAAATAGCGTAATAGAAAATAAAATTCTGTAGTAGATATTTTTATTTAGTATATTGGGTCATCAGAATTTACCTTTTTTAGTTAAAAAATAAAGTAATGCATAATAATAGCCTTTAATCGTGTCCTGCAACTATACTATTAAGTGTCCATAAAATAATAGTAAAGTAAACATGTTCCATATTTCTTATATGACATACCAATGTGTTGATTTTTGGTGAACGTTAGTTCAGTATTTTTTTGAAAATTGGACCCCTGAAGGGGCTCAGAAAAATTATTCGTCAGATAATTTTAGTGAGTCCTTGAACAAATGAAATATCAAAAATTAAAAATAAAATGTGTTTACGACAAAGATATACCTTTTAAGTCAATAAAAATCAAAAACTCAGTAGGCCAATCCTCAAACAAATTACGTGATATTTAGAACAAAACTGAGAATGCATTATATTTACATTTGAATACATACTGCTTCTTGGCCTTATATATCATTTTTTTTTTAGAAAATGTCAAAAATTAAAAAATTAGATACCTACATATGTATAATTGGAAGACAATCACTTTTTGACCTCTTTGGCGAAAAAATGCGTTTGAAGGCCCTATAAATTTTAAAAGCTATTGAAAAAATGCAAATAAAAAATGCAAGATACTGCAATAACTGCTCTTTATTATTTGGGAAAGAAAACCGAAGTAGATCTTCGGTAAAGCCTAGTAGCGTAGTAAATTTCTATTTTTCGTCAAAAATCGCAGCAAATCTACTACGATCGTAGTGAAGTTCTAATGCTGCTAACGACATTCCCGTGGTACTTGAATTTCAGTTTTGTTTATGAACTATTCTTTATTATACCTCATGCCAAATTTTGTCACATCCTTTGAAATCTGATTCTGGAGTTTTTTATGATGGGTTTGTTGTGCGTCTATTCCTATTTTATTTGAGAATTGTTTTTGGCTTTCAATTATTTTCTTAAATTCTATTTCTTCAAGCTTGTTTTGTAATGTGCCTTGATTGTGTTTCATAGTTGTTGTTATAATTTTAATATTTATGTTGGCTTTTTTAATTCCAAGTTTGAGGATTTAAAAAAAAAATATTTGTTCTAATTTTTCAATTCCCGACGAGTGGTGCCAAGTTTGAAACCAATGTTTTTCCCTGTAAGTGCGGCGCCGTAATGCCGTAGTCCTTGCATTGAAGTAGACATTTTAGTCTCTCTTTCTGTTTAGCTAGTTTTTTACCGTTTTTGGTGTACTGTATGATAGTGTGTGATAGATATGTTGATACAAAATTTAAAAATTTTTGCTAAAAAAATGGAGTTTTACACTTTATTTAAACCAAAATTATTAGGTTATCTCTGCCCTTTCAGGAGATATGACCAACCAAAGAAATGATTATGTTAGTATTAAATTCGCGATTTTTCGCAAAATAAGAAGATTATTGCAAAGTAAAGTATAGGGAAACAAATATTACCTGGACCTCTACCAAAGTGCGTAGCTATCTTTGCTATCCGAAAGAAAAGGCTTTTAAGTGGCCTACTTCACGTATTTTGATCTAATTTTAATTAAAAAATTTTATTTTTAAATCTTTTATCAGTCACTGTTTTACGAAACCTTTTAAAAATTTGTCAGTTAAATCTTTGATATACACTCTATCACATATATTTTCTGCAGATTTTTAAAAACCTGAAAACATATTTTTTTTATCAGCTTTCTATATTGTTCATTAGCATTGCTATGTATATGTACGTATGGAAAATTGGACTTAAAAATTAACAATGTTTAATAAATCTCTCACTCTTTGCCAATAAAAAAGTACTAAGTGATTTGCCATTGCCTGCCGAGGGACGGCCGCTGGTAAGAAAAAACTATTATTTTTTGCGATGTTGCTTTGACCAGGGCTTGAACCCAGGCGTTGCGGAGCTGAAGCGCGCACTGCTTACCACTACACCACAGCGGCCGATCGAGTTTATCGAGTTATGATGTGATAAACAACGACTTATCGTGAGACACCTAATATTTTGGATGTTGCATTACTTTTGAAAAAAATATTATTGTTGCGTTTACAAACACTTCATGACCTTCTCTGCAACATTTCCGAAAATCGAGCAAAAGTAGGTTTTGATCAATTGAAATAGTGTGGAATGCCTCATATGGAAGAAAACCGCAACACCTTCGGCAAAAAAATAAAAAAACTTTAATCAACGGTAATTTTGAAAACTTTGAAACTTCCACATAATTAGACTAAAATTGAATGAGCTATAAAATTGTGTACTCACAAAAATTCTAGCACTTCTGAGAAAAAATTTTGAAATTTGTGTGAAATTTTGTTGAATTTTTTGGCGTTTGTAAGAGAATGAACTGTTTAAATTGAAAATTCCTAAAAATAAATAATTAAATATAAGGGGCAAATAATATCACTTTGAAATGGCGTACTACAATATGACCGATACTGTATGTATGTATATTAGGGTGGTCCAAAATAAGTAAAGCCGGAATATTAATGCTGTCACCCCCCTAGTATTGTTCTATATCGAAAAATATATTGCCCTATTTTTTGTTTTGAAATAAAAAAATATTTAGAGGTCGCGCAAAGCGCTCAAAGTGTTCAATATATTTTATAAGGGGGAAAAACCAACAGAATGAGTTTAAATGTAATTCTTAGCAAATTTTCTGAAGAAACTATGGGCTTAAAATCAATTTGGAGTTTGCCAAATTGCGAAAATAGGTTTGTGCTGTGGTGTCCTAAAGAAGTGCTTAAATTTTGTATAAAAACATGCTTTTGCTTTTTTTTTGGTATGAGGGATCCATTTTTGCAATTATCTTTTTCTTAAAACTTCCACCAGAGGGCGCAACAATTTCACATTTTCTTCGAAACCTATTTTTGCAATTAGCCAAACTAAAAATTGGTTTTTGACCCATGGTTTTTTCGGCAAATTTTCTTAGAATTACTCGTATAATCCTTCCATACTGAACACGTATAGTCAAAACAAAAATTTTACCCTCGCCCTAATGTATCAGAAATTAGAAAAAGGCGCGTATACCACCGTACACGTGATAGAAGTGAAACTTCTTAAAAAAGGTGAGAGTACCAGATGCTCACGAAATTTGATGTGTAAACATATGTGTACGGAACGCAAACCATTAGGCGATTGAGTTACCTACATACATAGGTTTGGTTAGAAATTAAACGTTAATTTCATTTCATTTTATTCATTTTGCTGTATATAACTTATTTATTCATTTTCCGGTAACACCACCTTATATGTATTCGCCCTGTTAGCATCCTTAGGACCGGGTTATAATGGAAGAAACTGAACGGAGTGAACTGTCACATAATTATCTATTGTTTGTTTAACAAATATATGCAAATGTTTATAATGCAATTAATAGATCCTTACGAGTCTGCCGCGATTTGTTACGATTCGCACCGTGCAATATAACAAAGCACTAAGTAACGTACGCACTTTTGTTTGTATGTAATGTTAAAAAGGAGTATAAAATGCACGAGGCTCGGAGTTTTGTGGAGCAATCTATTGTTCGGGAAGAAGCGATCGAAGATTATTCTTCGGACGGTCCTATTTTTAACTGGGATAGTAGAGGGAGAGCTTAAGAATATGTTAACGCCTGGTGAAGTATAATCGTATGTTGAGGAAAACCTTGTTGCATAATTTTATACTACATGTGTCATTCAACGAAACTGGGACCCACCGATCGGTAAATTTGTCCCGTTATCCCAAAGTATTTTTCTTAACTGACGTGCATTCGTCCATTTGTACGAGTTTGTATGTACATACACACACACTGATACCGTTTTTAATGATTAAACATTTCCGGTGCATTTAAAAGCTTAAAAGTCCAACAGCGTTGTGCGTGCGTAGGCCTGCTGTGAGCTGCAAGTTTCGCTTTGCGTTGTTTACCTCTTTAATTAAGTCATTTACATTTTCCACAATAATTAATTAAAAAGTCACGCGTGCCGTCTGGCCAGGCTTACACAACTGCAAATACTTTACAATGTGTCCGAACTACCAATCACAAAGATAATCATAGACATTTCCAAGCAATACTATGTTTGGTTCGATTTCTGATTATCGGAATGTTGAAACCTTCTTTAAGCACGTGGACATCAGCGTGGGTTCATTTAGTGGTTTAATATTAAAGGCGCCAATGCTTAAAATTATAAAATCGTAATTTTTGTGTGGGCTTAGCGGTATAAACGGGTATTTATGTTTATATGTATGGACATGTAATTAAAATTTAATGTTTTTAAAATAAAATTGAATATTAATGTTTTCAAAATATATTCAACGTACTTTTTATCTACCGCCATTATTTTTATCTATTACAGATATCGTAGCTTGGCATGCAGGCCGAGAAAAAGCTTAGCTATAGTAATCAAACGGTACAGTGGGGTATGAGGAAATAAATATTTAGTTTGCGAGGGTCTGCAATTCACTTGAGCCTTTTAGTTGGGACAAATTTATACTTGGCTATAACAACCACGCCACTATCTTGAGTTGGCATGTCGTTAGTTAAATCAAATCATTGTTGAGGAAAAACTGAGAGCCAACTACTTCCGAGATTGCCAATTATAATTATAGATAATTCAGACATTCAATCTAAAAAGGTAAATTTAAAAGTTTACTAAACTTTTTTAATTATTAACTTTTCTCTTATATTTCCTTAATTCAATTTCTTTTTAGGCTTTAATGGCTAAGGAATCACCTTTCTCTCCAGTTTCTTTAGAAACTACAAACACTTCATGTCGTCAATCACCTATAACATTTGAACCCAATTTCCAGGGACCTATGGATCGGTGTATAAATAACGCCAGTTCTTTCTCAGGTAAAAATTAATACTTTTATACAGCATATATTCTTATTTATGCTATATTATAGGTGGTAGGTGAGTACTGGGGTCTGGATGATAATAAAATCGCAGCTTTCGTTCCAGACGGGGGTTCTAATATTAAAGGGGCCATACAAAGTGAATTTGGCGAATGAAAACACATATCATGTTTCGGACATGTTATTCATAATATTGGCCAGCGACTTGTCGAAATAAATATTATCCCATCCGTATCTGAATCTGAAAATAAAATAATTGAAATACCTCAATAGGTGAAGATGATGGTATTGATAGCTTTGATGACCTAAACGTAGATAACACTAATGAGCAATCAACTTTGCGAGGACTGTTGGCAAAAGTCAAGAAAATTATAGCTACTACGATTTAATATCTTTTCAAAAGGATTTGCATGAAAATTCTCGTCTTAAATTCATTCAGAAAACTAGGTGGAATTCATGCTACGAGATGATTGACCTACTGTCGTACTAGCGGATCAAGTCAGTAAAGTACTTCTTCAAGTGAAGATACATAGATACAACTTCTAGAGCTAAACCACCTAATATGATTACTGGAGAAGATGTTGATGCGTTGATTGATGTACGAGACGTTTTGAAATATCTTGTGCGAGTTGCCCGTGAAGTTTGTTCTGAAAAAAATGTTGCATTGAGTAAATGTATCCCTTTAAATTGTGGGCTTAACATGACAAACTACTATAAAACTTGAAATTGTAATTATTGCCATAAAATTAATTCATAAATTCAAGGTATGGCTCCAGATAATTCAATTGGACGACAATTAAAAAAAAACTCTCACAAGAAATAGAATTTAAATATGGAAATATTGAGTCTGTACAGTTATATGCTTGCGCGACAATTTTTAATCCTCTTTAAAAAAGGATTAGATTTCAAAGTATTCGAGAGTCTGCTCGCTAGATAACTAGCGTTGGTAAGTTAACTCCAATAACAACAACATATCGATTCTGATTTGACAGATATGCATTTAAAGAAGTTCAATTATTTTTTGTGTTTAAATATTTACTAGTTAATTATTTTTTTATAATTTAATGTACCCTTTCATTTTATTTTTCCGGTTTAGGTGAACTTGGTAAGTTTGAAAGAAGAGAAGCACTGGAAGCACCGACCAATTTAGCAAGTATTAACGAGGAAGAAGATATAATGCTATTCAACAAAATGGACAAATGTTGTTTTCCTAACTATTTTAGTTTAATACTTAATTTTAAAGTTCAAACCCAATTAATCAGGCAGGTTCCGCAATTCACTTCCGAGCGAAATTCAACCCCTGCCAATTTGAATACAAAGCGGATTTAATTGAAATTCACTCGGAAGTGAACTGCAGAACCTGCCTGAATAATTGAAAGAATTTTTTTTTTAATTATCACCTAATTTAATGTTCATTACTTAAAAGAATAAATTTTCAAAAAGACAATTTTAGTCATAAAATCGACTTTCAGAGGTAATTAATCGACTCTAAGAATCGAAAACCTGAAAGTCGATTCCGAAGTCAAGAATCGATACTGAGCTCGTTCTTTTCATCCCCAGCGAAGGCTCGGATGTAGAATCTGTAGACCTTAAAAGATTTGATATTAAAGCTCAACAGTAAGAAGTCGCCTAATGGGAGAAAAGGCAGCAAAATTACTTTTTTTATATATAATATGTCCCTTTTGAACTTTGAATACTAGATTAAAACACTATATAGCAACACTGTTCGGCAACTACGAATTGGTATGAAGCCAACAACCGTATTTAGACCAAGATGCTTCAATTCACGAAATTGTTCTAATTTCGGACCGAGCTTGGCTATCACTGAAAACGAGGAAAAGGAAAATTTAATGTATGCAAACTTCTTCTTCTTCTTCTTCTTTTTTGGCGCTGTAACCGCCTAAGCGATTTTGGCCGAGTTCAGCAAAGCACGCCAGTCGCTTCTCCTCTGTGCCAACTGACGCCAATTGGAAACGCCAAGTGAAGCCAAGTCCTTCTCCACCTGATCTTTCCATCGCAGTGGGGGCCTTCCTCTTCCTCTGCTACCACCAGCGGGTTCCGAGTTGAATACTTTCAGAGCTGGAGCGCCGGTGTCCATTCGAACGACATGACCAAGCCAACGGAGCCGCTGTATTTTAATTTGCTGCACTATGTCCATATCGTTGTAAAGCTCATACAGCTCATCGTTCCATCGTCTGCGGTACTCGCCATCGCCAACGCGCAAAGGCCCGTAATTTTTCCGCAAAATCTTTCCCTCAAACGCTCCAAGAGCCGCCTCATCGGTTGTTGTCATTGTCCATGCTTCTGCGCCATATACCAGCACGGGCATGATGAGTAACTTATAGAGCGTGGTTTTCGTACGTCGATAGAGGACTTTACTCCTAAATTGCCTACTCAGTCCAAAGTAGCACTTGTTAGCAAGACTGATTGTGCGTTGGATTTCAATGCCGACATTATTATCGGTGAAATTGTAACTGTCAACAGTGACGTGGGTGCCAAGGAGCGAATGTGCTGACTGTTTTTTTGATGACAGGAGATACTTCTTCTTGTCCTCGTTTACCACCAGACCCATTCGCTTTGTCCCTATCCACCCTGGAAAAGGCAGAACAGACTTCGCGGTTTTTGTTACCGATGATGTCAATGTCATCGGCATAAGCCAGCAATTGCACGCTCTTGTAGTAAATTGTTCCTGAGCGGCTCAGTCTGCAGCTCTTATTATCTTCTCAAACATCAGATTAGGAGAGGTCTTTCCCAATTCTGCCGGAGCTGGTGGTATTGCTCAACGTCATTTTACACAGCCGTATGACTTTTGAGGGGATGTCAAATTCAGACATAGCGGCGTATGGGCAACTCCTTTTAGTGCTGTCAAAAGCGGCTTTAAAGTCGACAGATAGGTGGTGAGTGTCGATCCTTTTCTCGCCGGTCTTTTCCAAGATTTGACGTATTGTGAATACCTAGTCTATGGTGGATTCGCCAGGTCTAAAGCCACACTGAAAAGGCCCAATTAGTTCATTGACGGTGGGCATCAGTTTTTCACACAATACGCTCGATAAGACTTTGTAGCCTATACTTAGAAGGCTGTTCCCGCGGTAGTTGGGGCTCCAGGCGGGGTCACCTTGCTTGTGGATTGGGCAGAGCACACTTAAATTCCAGCCGTCGGGCATGCGTTCATCTGACCATATTCGCACAAGAGTTGATGCATGCACCTTATCAACTCCCTGCCGCCGTACTAGAATAGCTCAGCTGGCAGGCCGCGTTATTGCTATACGTACCTCGTCAGGCGGTGTAAAGTCGACTCCGCCATCATCGACTGCGGGCTCGGGCTCTTCTTCTCCACAACTTTCCGTGCTGCTACCATTTAGTAGGGCGGAAAAGTGTTCCCTCCATAATTTAGGTACGCTCTGGACATCAGTTATTAGGTCGCCATTATTGTTCTTACATGAGTACGCCCCGGTCTTTAAACCTTCCGTAAGTCGCCTAAATCTCTGGTAAGATTTACGGGCATTCCTCCTGTCGGCCAGCATTTCAAGCTCTTCGCACTCACGTATTTCGCCCTCTCTCTTCTTATTGCGGCAAATACGTCTCGCTTCCTTCTTCAGATCCCAATAGCGGGCCCACATAGCGCGCGTTGCGCCCGATCGCAGCGTGGCCCTGTAGGCGGCATCTTTTTTCTCTGCAGCTTCCTGACGCTCCTCACCATACCAGTTGTTCTTTCGGGCTCGCTGAAATCCGACTACTTCTTCGGCGGCGGTACCTAATGGGGGGAAAATGTGGTTCCACTGCTCGCATATGTCGGTTTGTTGAATAGTGCAGGTGTGAGAGTCGAGTAGCGAAAACACTGTCTGTCTGTTGTTTTGGGCGCACATTTTTTGCTGCACAGAGGCGGGTGCGTATCCTGGCTGCAACAAGATAGTGGTCCGAGTCGATGTTTGGGCCTCGGAGTGTGCGTACGTCTAAAACACTGGAAGCGTGCCTTCCGTCTATCACAACATGATCGATTTGGTTTCTCGTTTTTCGATCCGGAGACAGCCACGTAGCTTGATGGATCTTATTATGCTTGAACCTAGTACTGCATACTACCATGTTTCGGGCCCCGGCGAGGTCGATGAGCCTCAATCCGTTGTCGGACGTTTCATCGTGGAGGCTGAATTTTCCGACGGTGGTTCCAAAGATCCCTTCTTTGCCCGCCCTGGCATTGAAGTCGCCAAGCACCATTTTGATATCATGACGGGGGCAGCTCATACGTGCGCTCCAAGCGCTCATATAAGAGATCCTTGGATGCCTCATCCTTCTCTTCCGTCAGGGCATGGACGCAGAAGAGCGAGATGTTGAAGAATCTCGCTTTGATGCCGATTGTGGCTAGCCGCTCGTCCACCGGGGTGAACGACAGTACTCGGCGACGGAGTTTTTCTCCCACCACAAATCCAACTCCTAATTTGCGCTCCTTTACATGGCAGCTGTAGTCGACGTCGCAGGGCCCCAGACATTGCTTGCCTTGCCCCGTACAATGCATTTCTTGGATGGCGGTGATGTCAGTTTTTGTCCTTACGAGGACATCAACCAGCCGAGCAGAGGCACCTTCCCCATTAAGGGTCCGGACATTCCAGATGCATGCCCTCAAATCGTAGTCCCTTAAACGTTTGCCGTGGTCGTCATCATAAGGGGGGTCTCATCCGAGGCCTTGCTTTGCTTCTTCACTGGAAGTGGTTTTTACGTGGCGGGTCCCAAGCCCAGCGCACAACCCATTGCTGGGACGGGGGTGGTTTCGCCACCAAATACACATTTAAATAGCGAGCCGCTTGCTCCAAGCAGACACCCGCTTGCAGCCGCACCTACTGGTGAACAGACGCTGCAGACTTCAGTGAGCCCTTAAACCGAATAAGTCGGAGTGGCCCCACCGAAGCTCCCTCTCTTTCTGCCGTGACCCAAGGCTCCACTCCTATTGGCTACCGCATCTCGCACATGGGGACGCAAGAGTCGGGATTGAGTATAGCCATGCGACTGTAACTGCATACCCAGCGCAACGACTATACCCCATTGCACTGTAAGCAAACTATCAACCTTAAATTCAGCGCAACATAATAAGCTTACTCACTTCGCCAATGACAGTAGTAAAATGAGCTCATAAACCCATCCATTAATTCAGAATATCAGTAAAAATGTGAAATTGCTAACAGTACAGATTCCTGATAGAGGGCGGCTATTGAATCACTTTGACAGGCAATTTGCATATCTGTTGAACAACCGAATAACGCTATGTCTATAAATTGGCTTGGCGCATATTGTGCAACATTGCAGCTCCGCCGCCAACAACCAGCAACAACATGACACACTAAAACGCTACAACGTACAAATTAATAGCGCTTTTTAGCGAAATTAATTGATCTTCAAGTGAACGAGCTAAACGAGCTATTTCGTTGGCCCCAAATGACGCGAATGGAGCGAGACCTAAGGAAGCTGCAAGTAATTTTTGAATGAAATCGATACATGCGACAGCACATGCGCAAACTGGGGAAATTATTTCTTATACATAAATTGTTGTGCGGTATACATAGCACCCACCGTGGGCACTGCATTTTTATGTATGTATGTATTTACGTCAGGGATGTTGCGAATATTTGCATTCGCATCAAATGGTACGAATTTTGCGAATGCGAATGTGTACTTGGGCAGAGAGTCCACTATAATATTGTTGAAATGACTTTAAGTCTGTCTCAGCAGGGTGTGGACAATAACCGGCTTTTAGCTTCAGGGGCTAAACGGTTAAGTAGTATATCAAGCAAAATTTATGGGCCTTCAACAAGTACTGCTAAAAATCTAAAAAGCAACCTAGAAATAATTTTAGATTCCTCCAGCGAAAGCCAAGGCTCGAATGTAGAATCTGTAGGCCTTAAAAAATGTGAAATTTAAGCTCAACTGAAGGCCTCTCTTAAAGAAAAACGAGCTCATCGCGGTGAAAATCCTCTCCATTGGTGGTTCCTATTGATAAATTATTCGGTGCAGCCGACCTTATACATATATGAGCATCTAAGAAATCACCTCACGGGAGAAAAGGCAGCAAAATTACTTTTTTTTAAATATAATATGTCCCTTTTGAACTTTGACTACTAGATTAAAACACTATATAGGTTAAGAACTCGTTTAATGTTCTAATAATTTACAAAAATTTTTAGCAATAAAAACGATGACTTAAGCTGATTATAGCTTTTTTTAATGTTATTCCTAACATTCGCATTCGCATTTGTATGCGCATTCGCGAATGTGAAAAATGCGCCATTCGAAATATATCTGATGTACATACATGTAAAGGCATTAGTATTTATTTGGAACCTGCTTTCCTGGTCGATTCGAAATTGCCGCAAAGCTAAAGAGCAGATTTTATTCGATGGTCCACTTTGCATTGATAGCATGTGCACATACACACAAGGCATATTTGTGTATGTAGTTAAAACAAATACATAGTGAAATCCAGTAGGGTTAAAATAAGCTAGACCTTTGACTGCTCGTTATAGATGCAGAAGAATAAAGTCACTCTTCCAAGAGAGCCGATATTTCTTTTCGTTATCTCTGCAAGATGATAAAAAAAGCGTGGCCTCAAATATTGGAGGTATATTACAGCTAATAAGTGTGAACTTGAGAAGTAGTAGAAATTTGTAAGCCACATTTGGTGCCATGTTCAGAAACCTGTTTGACCGAAGAAATTACAAACCAAGAAGTACAGGTTGAAACCTACACCCTAATTAGATGCAACTCGCATAGTAGACACAGACGAAACTCTCATTAATTACTCGTTGATAAAAATATTTGGTGTCTTTTTTTAAAAATTGGAAATGTCACCGCGAAACTGACTTTATCAGCCACCTCAGTGAAATTTTAAACAATACTTGCCTAGAGGATAATACTGTATTTATTGGAGACTTCAATATAAGTCTTTGTATATAAAACAACAACTTCCAGTAAAAAACTGGTACAGTTATTTCAGTCCTTCTCCATGGTTCAGAGAATTAATTTTTATACTAGAAAATCGGAAGAGGTCGAAACCATGATTGATTTACTATTTAACAATAGCAACAACATTTCATGTCAAAGAATAAAAACTTATCGGATCTCCGATCATGAGACAATATATGTCAAGATCGAGTTGGAAAAGATCTATAAAATGAGAGCAAACTCTAACCAGAGTGTCCAGATTGGGCGATTTTTCCCCTTTCAAGTCAATTTTTTGTGCGCTTCATGTAAATGCGCCGAAACGCATGGTAATTAGGTTATAGAATCCGAGCTTTAATTTTCATGTGGCAACACTTTTTACTGTCATCGATTTTCTTGTGGCATATCGAACATTTGCCAATATTAAACCACCATTTGTGACAACTCCCCCTGAATGTGAAACTTGCAATTTCATTTATGGAAATAGCTGATCTCGCCTTATCGCTTATTAGTTTTTATATATATTTTTTTTGTATTAATATAAACATTTTTTAAGAGTAGGAATATTTTAAAGAAAATTGTTTGTACATCACTATCATAAATATAAGTGATTTGTGTTATTTATTATTACCCTGAAGATATTATAATCGTTTTTGGTTTTAAAAACTATGTTATAACAAGATCTAATTTTATAAAAAAAAAATTGGCGATTTCTTTCCAGAAATGGATTTTTTCTTTTTAAACAATCTGGACACCCTGACTTTAACATGCACTAAAGAAATAAGGCTTAAGCTCATGAACAAGTGGTATGTTACTGAATTACCAAACCTTAATAAACAAATGTATAATCTTTACAGGATAGTATTAGAAACAGGGGCCTGGAATAACTATAATACAATCAGACGTAGATATAAGAGCATGGTAAAAGTTAAAAAGGTTAAATACTTGTATGTCAAAGGAAATAAACACCATTAATAAAGTGTTAATTCACCTTTTACACAACGGAAAATAAGATAAAATCGAAAACAAAACGTGGCTGCAATACCGCTTATATTTTAGTTCTGACTATTACACTGAGTGGTACACAGCTAAAACTCAATCCTAAGTCGGTAAAGCCTCAGGTAAGTAAAACCTCTAAAATTTCTGTTCATTCAGTAATTAAGAGAAAATTGAAAAACAGACCAATCTACTTGCGTATTGGCAGCTCTTGCAGCAAAAGAGCTACGATCAAAATCATACCCATATGGCAAAGTTGGTAACTCAAAACTTTTTTAAAAATTATAGCGTCTAAAATTATATACACATAAACGAGTCTATACGGCCAGGTAGAGGAACTGGGGATAACATAGTCGTTCATCTGCGGGTATTAAAATACTTACCAAACAGTACAATTCAATACAAATTAGAATTTAAAAATAATTAGGTACAGCTTATCTTAACGACGCAAAAAAAATTTTGAAAAATACACACCGTCCATACTTTTCAAATCACCTTTAAACTAAACGAAAAATAGATCTTAACATTTAAAACAGCTTAAGAATGTAAACCACCTGATTGCCAAAGCTTCTATGATAAGTTACCTCATGAGAAATAAACCTAGAACTTTTTATGTGCATACATCCTTGTCTTCGGTAGGGGTAAAATTTGCGAAGCTGTAACGCATAGCCCAGCAGGAAATTTCGAATGTGTTTTGCAGCAGAAATTTTTTTATTTCATACGAAGCACCCTGTGTATAGTGGCTATAGCACAATCAGGGCTGCCAACTTGCCTGAAACCGTGCCATTTTTATACCCGAGCGCACATGTACACAAGGGTATATTAATTTTGTTCACATAACGGTTGTTTGTAACAGCCAAAACGAATCGAGATAGATATAGACAAATACATACATAAATGATCAGAATGAAAAGAGAAATCGATTGAGCCATGTCTGTCTGTCCGTCCGTCTGTCCGTCTGTCCGTCCGTCCGTGTACACGATAACTCAAGCAAAAAATTGAGATATCTCAACGAATTTGGTATATGGTAATCGCTGCACCAATTTCTTCCAAACTTGGCACAATTGGTGGCCTTGATACAGCATACTAAATGGCCGAAAATTTAAAAAATCGGACAATAACCACGCCCACATCCCATATAACGGTAATTTTCGGAAATACGAAAACTGCGATATTTTAGTAACTACTGAAGATTATTCACTTCAAATTGTTATTTACAACAACTTTTAGATGAAAAATAAGAATATTATAAATTTTTGGAAAATGGGCGTAGCCACGCCCACTTATGGTTACATGTGTGTAGCTTGGTAACCGCTGCACCAATTTCTTCTAAACTTGGCACAGTTGTTGGCCTTGCTACAGTATACTAAATGGCCGAAAATTTTAAAAATCGTATAATAACCACGCCCACATCCCATATAACGGTAATTTAGAGAAATACAAAATCTTCGATAAATCAGTAAATATTAAAGCTAATTTATTCAAAATTAATGCTTGCAACAATTCTTTACCAAGAAATACGTTTATGGTAAAATTTGGAAAATGGGCGTGGCGCCGCCCACTTATAATCACATATATGTATATCGGTACCAGTTCTACCGATTTGTACCAAACTCGATACTTTTATTGTGCTTGCCACATAAAAGCAAAACGTTGAAAATTATTGAAATCGGACTAAAATTACGGCCGCTTTTCATATAACGGTAAATTTCAGAAATGCTTGAAACTGCGATATTTCGAAATTTAAGGACGCTAATTTACTCAAAATTGATACACCCTGGATTACTATGCAGCGGTAACCTTCGGAAAGGTGAAAAAACATTTATTTAATACTTGCGCCGGGTATTTAACGTTCGGCTCCGCCCGAACTTAGACTTTCTTACTTGTTTGCCCTATTTTACTTCAAATGGCACTAAATTTTTCAATTTACGCAAAATTTAAATTTCAGGGACGAATAAATTTGAACAGGTATCAAAATTTTCATAATTTTTTATTTTATTGCAACACATAGGTAAGGATAGAAATGTAATGTTAGCTGAAAATGGTATTTTTTTTACCGAAGAAGCAAACCCGTGCATATACCAAAAATGCCGCATAACTACTCCTTTCTCTGACTTTGCCCGCTATATCGTAGAACTTTCAATTGACCGTAGGCCATGCTCAGACAATTTTTAAGCCTTTATATTTTATTATTTTAGACAAAATATATAGTCGTAAAAAATTTAGTTTAGATTTTTTTAGAAGACTAGTTTTGAAAATGATAAAAAAGGTATATACACATGGATGTACATTTTCCGCTCACACATTTTTCTACGTGTTTGGCCGAGCTTCTCCTCCAATTTGTAGTCTGGGTATTGATATTGATACACAATTGGAAGCCATGCAATTCTACAAGCTTTTCATGGCAGAAATATACTCCGATCTTTGTCATCGCCTAGCGAGAAAAATGTATTTGGTTTATGTTTCTGGGAAAAGGAATGGGATCCTGGCCCTACCGAAAGTCAGCACGCACCCCTTGCCACTACCTTCGGAGCGTATATAATTCATTAGATATTGCCTAGTACCTAGAGGGTGGTTAGCGGCCTTTTAGCTGAAAACCAGTCTATTTTATTGCCGAAATTTAGAGCTGCTTCAAAACTGTGACCGATGTACGTAAACTTGTTTTATAGTGAGCAAATAATTCGTTTTCCGCACGCTAACTTGGTACTAAATAAATTGTGTCCAACATAACATTATTGTGAGCATTAATCCAGTCCATGTATGTAAATACACATGCACATACTACACATATACTCTCGTACTTTTAATGCGCTACTTCATTGATACAAAAGGAATCGCTTACCAAAGTAAGTAAAGCTTTTGCTGGGTAGATACACTAAACCAAAAACATAAGTACATAAGTATGTGTGTATGCCCTATTCACAAAAAAAAAAAACTATTTCTTTAATACACTAGATTAAATAAATCAATTTGAACATAAACACAATCTCAAAATACTCAACAATTAATCATTTTCATTTAAGTATACACGCTTCACCAGATCTCGACAGTTTGATTGGCATTGGTGTTGTACAACACGACGCCTACGCAGCGGAAATGATAAATAAATTTTATTTAATTTTATTGTAAAATTGGCGCTCATTTAATACTAAAATCTTTTTATTATTGTTTAATTCAATAAATCTGCACTTTCGCTATATTATTCTTGCAAATAGCAACACAAAAGTCAAAAACAACACCCATGTACATTAGCGTGGGCCGAAAATCCGATTTTTTAGAATTTTGATTGGTAATAGCAAAAATATGTTCTAAATACAATCTGTGTGAAAGATGACAATCTTACGCTCGCCCAAGTCCATCAAAGTTCCAGTGTCAAAAAAAAATTTTTTCTTAGCTTACTTCGATTCTCCACATAAAAGGTCCATATACAAAATTATGTAGGACTAGTACTTTCGAAGATAGTTGCAATTTTAGTAAAACAAATATATTAATTAATCTATTTATTAATTTTTATTTTTTGAGCACATTGAACTTTGATGGACTTGGGCGAGATATTGACCAAAAATTGTCATCTTTCACACAGATTGTTTTTGGAGCATAATGAGCCATATTTTAGCTATTACGAATCGAAATCCTAAAAAAGCGGATTTTCGGCCCACGCTAATGTACATATGTACATTGACAAGGTGTGACTAGCAATAACAACCATGCAGGTTGTAAACACCTGTACTCTCTACCGGTGATTATGAATCAAATGTGATTTGGTGATCTTTTGCAGATCCGACATATTGACGCTACGGTTACTGCTTTTATGAAAAAGTATGAATGAAACTGGTTTCGCAGCCGCCACTGATTCATTGATAATTTTTTCAGAGCGTAATGGAAATAAAATTTATTTGCAGTTTATGCAAAAAGTTAAATGTGAATTATAAAGTGAATAAATTGAATCAGAAAAGTATGAAGATGAGTTCTCTATTGTTTTTTTTCTGAATTCCAGGGAATAAAATGAAGTGCTAGCGAAGTATCGATGTTTCTGAGAAATTATTGTGAATAGGTCATAAATTCATTTAGTTAGTGTAATTTCTAAAATAGGTAAAAGGGAAAATGGAGATGACTAATGCGAATTTTTGTTTACAAGCTTTCTTAACAGAAATTTCCTGCTCAATGGCAAATACAATACGTACGACAGTGCTTTTTTCTTTCGCGAACAAATATAAGCTACAGTGAAACCCGCTTAAGTACCCTACCCCCTCCTCCCCCCGCTTAAGTAACCAACATTTTTGGACACCGTGAATTTTTTAATATAATCAGAAGAAAATCCCTCTCTTAAGTACCTCCCCGCTTATTTACCCAACCCGCCTAATTACCTCAATTTTTCGTGCCCCATTTACAATTTTACTTATAATTTTCCCCTTTTAAGTGCTCTTTTAAAAATCCTTAAAATATTTACGTATTTTCAAATTCGATAGAAAAATCTAAAAAATCAACGGTAACTTTTAGCCACTCGAAACTTGCACATTATTACACCAAAAATTGAATGGACTATAAAACTGTAACTCTTTGGAAAAATTTTCTGGCGTTTTACCTGTCGGCCACTATTTCAAGCTCTTCGCACAAACGAATTTCAGCCTCTCTTTTCTTATTGCGGCAAATACGTCTCGATTCCCTCCTCAGTTTCCCATAACGGTCCCACATACCTCGCGTTGCACCCGATCGCAGCATGGCCCTGTAGGTAGTAGCTTTTTTATGTAGGTTCTTGACACTCCTCATCGTACCAGTTGTTCTTTTGGACTCGCTGAGAGCATGAGTGGGAGTCGAAATATTTAACAAAACGATGAACGGCCTTAAAAGGGTCATCGTATTGCTGTTTGAAAGGTGGTGTCAGAGGGTCATCTCTAAACACGCGTGTCGTTGTTGATACTTAGTTGTAGAAAAAAGTTGTTCGCAGCATGATTGGAAATTGAAACTCGTTTTAGATTCGCTAGTGTATTTTTTAAATGATCAATAAATTCGTTTTCACCGTACATCATTTCTGCTGGCGTACCTCTCAAATGTTTTTTATAAGTTGTGCGAATTCGTAACATAACTATGAGGAAGCTGCTGATCCAATTGATATCTGTGTGGCACTTGGTTTAATTTTTTAAGGTCAAACGACAAACTGTGTCTATTTATGAGCGTCAGTGTCAGCTGGTGGAGCAATCCATCGTCGCTTTACAACCTAGAAAAATGCGAAATGGTATTTCGAAACGTTGATTTTCAAACGGGCGTTGAAGTATTAAATAAAACAAAACGTTTATTGTATTTTGGTGGAAGAAAATCTCTAGATGGACTCAATTTAAGCTACGAGGTTAAGGCAGAACGGGACGCTATATCGTTCATAGAGCGTTAAAATGTCTGACTAGCATTGCGTAGACCGAATGTTATCTCATTTAACTCAAATAATATCAAATCAAAAAGTGTCATTATATCAGTAATTCCACGATCTTCTTAAGCGATCGAGATCCTAAGCCGGCGATAATAGCCACATGGCTGCTATTTGCATTCTTACTTTTTGGGGACCACATAAAGTGAGTTTACCCATTGTCTACTAAGTCTCCCTGCTTTAAAAAAAGATAGGAGAACCTGTCGTAACTATATGATGTTGAACTTTCGTGTTAGAAAAAGACTAGCATACGGTTGATTGGATCAGATTGGTTTGGTTCAACTGTAGAAATTTGTTCAACCGAAGTTGTAAAAGCAAGGGCGGTTATCTCTAGCTTTATTGTTGTATCGACAAGTTTTTTCTTCTGAAGTCAACCAGCAGTCATCACGAATCCGAAGTGGATGACCTTTGCTCCGTAGGTTTTTATCGGAATACCATAAGCTGCATACAAGCGGTGATTTTGATCAGGTTTGTCGAAATTCTGCGGTGGAACTACCGAGAAATCGACGCTGGTATTAACAAGGAAACAGCATTTGGTTTTGCGATTATTTATAAATAGACGACGAAAACTTTGCGTCCTAATTTGTTCTTGTATTTGGTTTTTTTAAAAATAATAATAATATGTGTGTCGGCCATGTGTTAGTGTTTGGCCGAGCTTCTCTTCGATTTGTGGCGTGCGCCATGATGTTGTCACACAAAGAGGGGGGACCTACAGTTTTACGCCTACTCCGAACGGCGATTGCATTTTAATGAGAAGCTGTTTTTTTGTGGCAGAAATACACTCGGAGGTTTGCCATTGCCTGCCGAGGGGCAACCGCTGTTAAGAAAAAACCTTTTTTCTAAATTTTTTTGCGATGTTGCTTTGGCCAGGGCTTGACCCCAGGCGCTGCGAAGTAGAAGCGACCCCCTCATTTGGTTTTTAAGGTTTGATAAAACCGATGTTTTTTAAATTCGATTTATTTACATCTGTATGAATGTTACAGGAGGGAAGTAAATAAGCTCAGGCTGATGAGAAACCGGGTCTCAAAATTGCTAAATTTCCTTACATATTTATTAGACACTTTATGGATACTCTGCATTGGCCGCTTTCGCCAAAATTAGTAAAGCGATGCAAATTTATTGATTAACCGGTAAAAAGTTAAAACTTGAAATCAGGGGCAGCGATCGTTAAAAGTGAAAAAATATACATACATACATATATCAAGAATCAGTAAATTTTTTTAGTTTTCAGTTCAGTTTTCAGTCTCCTAACGCCATCAACGAAAATGTCTGCCCTCTAAATAGTTTTGCTTACCAACTTTCAGTGAGCAGGCAGTTGAGCACTGTAGTTACCTACAAATCCCATACACACATATTAATATACATATGTACACATAAGAAACTCCGCATGAGGAGGTGGGCAGCAGTGGATATAAGGTATGGAATAATGTGGCTAAAACAGAAGACAACAGACCTCATTAACGATAATAATGGTAATATTTTGGCGGTTACACTTTTGCTAAGTGTTTGGTCGAGCTTCTCCTCCAATTTCTGGTCTGCGTCTTGATGTTATAACGCAAATAGGGGGACCTACTGTTTTACCCGAACAGCAATCAGAAAACTTTTCATGGAAGAAATACTGTCGGGGTTTACCGTGGCCCGCCGAGGAAAAACTTCTGTTAAAATAAAATTTCTAATTTATACATATGTTCCTTGGACCAGGTATCCAACCTAGGTCCTACGGAGTCAAAGTACCCTCCTCTAACTACTCAGCCACACCGGCCAACCTCGTTACTATGTGTCAGAAATACCAATCGAAGAAAAGTAACTTCTGGGCGTCAGCTTGTCCTTGAAATAAAGTACTGCTGACACACTGCCAAGGAGTACTTCCTTAGAAGAAGACTCCAAGTGTTTAGTAGAACTTGGTGCTTTCGTTTCAAGTCGTCTACTTCGTACGCAAGACTCATTCACGCCTATTACGGTATCCGACGGATGCCATTCGTATGAATCTAATCCGATTCACACTGTCATAACAAGCGAGGGTGAAGGATTAGATTCGTGCGAACGGCATCCGCCGGACACCGTAATAGGCATGATTATTACGTAATACATGGCACCAACGTTGAACTATCGCCTTAGGATTCAACCAAAATTAGTTGAATTTTTTTGTAAATATCTGTTTACTGCTACTTTGACAGGTGTAAATAATGGAGTATTCCCACGTGATAACTTCTCTAAGTAGCAAAATATTAAACAAACTCTGTACAAATGCATGAAAAATGCTTGAAGTCTTACCGCTTTAGCAACTCTAACTTCATCGAACATCACTAGTTTAGCATTTTAAATCTCACTTTGTTTTCAGTGCGCATAAGAGACGCTTTTCTTATTCATTAATTTAATTACGCAAATCATTTTACGAGCAAAACATAAAATCCACGAAAAACTAGTTAAAGCATAAACAAACCGCCCACGTCTGACAAGTTTAGCTTGCCAGAAAATTCAACAATTGGCCAGCCTTCGAAATTCATTCATAAATTCAGCGTTGAAACAGCAACGCACCAGCAACCAAAACTTTTGAGGCACTTGGCAAGCCCCATGAACCAGACTCGCTTACATGGCTTACGCGTATGTGTGCCAAAGTCTGGCGGTGTGTAATTACGATGCTCTTGAGGTGACTTAAATGATTTTTATATGCATATGAAAAAGGTGTGCTTGTATGTGTAATTGTAGATATTAATTACTCTGAACGAGCGACGCATTTATGAATGAAATACATAAGTGGCGGATGTTGTATGCTAATTTTTTTGCTTCGGATTTAACAATTTGCTGTTTTTTTTAACTTAATAATTTGGCCGCTGTAGTGTAGTGATAAGCAGTGCGCGCTTCCACTCCGCAGCACCTGGGTTCAAATCCGGGTCAAAGCAACATCGCAAAAAAATATAGAAAAAAGGTTTTTTCTTAACAGCGGTCGTCCCTCGGCAGGTAATGGCAAACCTCCGAGTGTATTTCTGCCATGAAAAACAGCTCAGGTCCCTCCGCTTTGTGTGACAATATCAAGGCGCACGTCACAAGTCGGAGGAGAACCTCGGCCAAGCACTAACATATCTGTAAGCGCCAATCAATTATTAAATTATTTATTTCATATGTTTCTTTTGTAATTTCATCTATGAGTTTCTTGTTGAGCTCTACAGAATGCATACTCATGTACAATGTACATACATTGCACATACCTGGTACATATGTATATGTTAATATTTGCAAGTTGTTTTCAATGAAATGTTAATTTATTTCATGCACCGGATATTAAATAATACTGTATTTCCAGCTACTGTTTGAAAGTTATCCAAATGATTCAGAAAATAAGAAAACAATTAAATGTTTATGTAATCTTTTGCTTAAGTAAATAGATCTCTTTTTTAACCGAATTCCAAAAAAGGAGGAGGTTATCAGTTCGCCGGAATATTTTTTTTTTTTTTTATGTATGTTACCGCATAACTTTGGACCACGTCAACCGATTTTGATAATTCTTTTTGCATCGGAAAGGTAGTGTCTCAGAGGTGGTCCCATACTAATCTGGTTAAGATCCGATCAGCGGATCATGAGATATATATATATATATTTTTTTTGTATATGAGAGTTGAAGTCGGTTTTTTTTTGCTAAAAATTACTTGTTTACCTACATAATTACTTTTTCTTTAATGAGTAATACATATCGTCACTACACACATATAAAGGCGCGCTAGTGTTTTGACTACAAAAAAAGACGTGTAAAAAATCGTACGTTAAAGACGCTTAAGGAAAACTTCGGCGCAGAGAGACGGGTAAACATAGATTAAACCTAGCCAGCAGTCCCTTCAGCATAGTTCCCTAAAAACTCTTTGGGGAACTTACATGCTGTTACATCCGCAAACATAGTCGTCCGCGAAAATAAGTATACGGGTCTTTCTTCGCCGTTAAATATTTTAACGCGTCTTTCTTCGCATACGTTTTTTATGCGTATTTTTTCGCGGTCAACTTTTAAGCTCGCGCTTCTTTTCTTGTCTAGTGACGTTATCGCTCATGTAGTTTTTTACAGTCAAACAACCTTATTTTTTAATCGTATGTATGTATTTATGCAGTAGAAATCTTAACGAGTGATTCCGGCGTCGTATGAATACAAGCACAAGTCTTATTTTTATGAGTACAGCGAAGTCTTGCCATATTGGTGTTTTTGGAGCTAGATTTAGCTCTTAATTTCTCTATTTAGCTCCGAGAATGAGGTTTTAGCTCCTAGCTATTTTTTTAGCTCTTTTCAAATTTATCTAGCACTTTTTTAGCTCCAGAAAGTTTTAGTTGTATTTGGTATAATAAGCCAAACTAAAGCGTTGATAAAATGGAAAATTTCGAGATGAAGTGTATCCACCATAAACTCTTGGATCTAGGTTAAAGAATTCAAAAATTAATTAGAAGAAAATCCTTTTTCTGATAGCTCAGATTTTGGTTTACCTTACTAATTTTGCCTTTAAGAAGAGCTGGAAGTAAAACTTTCCAGAAAAATTTTGCGAAAAAATTATTTAATTCAAATATCTGATATTACAGACTTTAGCAGTTTGTAAAGTATTTTTAGTTCACTATTATAAGTGCCATAGCAACGAGTTCGAAATATACGCACCTTATTTTCATCACTTAAACTTATAAAATTCATTGGCGCGTATTCATAGTCCAGCTACTAAGTCGAAACTAATAAAGTTGCAACTTAAATTTAAGTACCAACTTAAAATTCACTTCTATTCATGGTCGCATTTCAGACTTCTACTAAGTAGTTTTAACTTAGTTTTACGATATTGCAAAACGAGTGTGAAAATGTATCGATTTTTCTTTACGATATTTTCGAAAAATGACATTTTTATTAAATAATGTCAAGTTTGATCATCCGTTTTTGTAATTTTTACTTTCATTGCATGTTTATGCAAAAGAATAAGGTATAACACTCTTGCTAATTGTGTGAAATAGCCAGAACTACCGCAATGATGTGAAGTCGATGTTTATCGAAAGCATGCTGTGAAACATACAAACTCATATCAAAATGTTATGCACTAATTTGCTTTAAAATAACAAGCTTGAAATTGACATATTATTTGAGCATTTATATATGTAAATCATTCCGATTATAAAATTTTGATGTAGCCTTATTCGAATTGTATACGCATTTTATTTCATCTTCCGATTCAAATGGATCGCTTTTTGGAAATTTCAATTGGAGATCATTCAATATTATCAAAATCACGCTTTGCCTACTTAATTTTTACATATTTCGTCTTTTTTCCATAATTTAATAAAATACTTCTTCCTAGTTACGACTTAATTGCAGCTGCAGCCGAAACTAAATTTTAAGTTGGTACTTAGCCAGAAAAGTCGAAACTAAGGCGACTATGAATAGCTTTAGTTGTAACTTAGGATAGTTTCGACTTAGTTGTGAACTAAGTATGACTATGAATATGCGCCATTGTTTTTATTAGAATTGCCGAAAACCGTACGTCAATAAATGCTCGACCTTAAAAAAGTATGTAGCTCTTCATTTTAGTTACTATTTATTAGTATTATTTAGCTCTTTTTAGCTCTTTTTTCGACCGTTTTAGCTCCAAACGAAATTTTTCTCTGGCAACACTGGTACAGTGATACTTTTTTGGAATCGTATAATCTGCCGATGCGACATTGTAGCATCAGAGCATTACTACTTTGGTATCGACGATGCGCGACAACAAGCTGGCTCGCAGATTGCATTACTTTTGTTTACCAGACTTGATAAGCCTAAATCAGTAGGCTTTGAGAGCAAATTCAAGGTAAAACTTTGGAGGAAGGCAACTTGGAATACCTCCTTTATGAGGGACAGGTTAGCTCACTGCAGTGGAATATGTATAAACGGCCCGATCCGCTCCTTGCCACCAGACTCAGCACAATGAAGGAAGAACTAGGGATGAAACGATACGAGTAAATACAAGTACATACTTGATAACTTTCGTTCGATACCAATTAATTTTGGCATCGATACTTTTGAACCAAGTACTGAGTAGGTATCCAAAAAAAGTATTCGTATCTAAACCCGATACCAAGTTAAATTTTGCTCCGAAATGTTTTCCTCTACAATTATGCCTAATACGAATCGTCCTGTGCTTTTTGGAAACTTGCCAGCGAAAACCGCGAAAACTCGCCAAAGTCGAAATAATTCAAAGTATACACGATCCAATTGCCTCGCCAAAGACGTGGGTTTCCAACGTTTAAACGGAAGTGTGAAGTGGATGAATGTTCAGTACAGACGTTTTAAAAAAGGAAGTGGCAAATAGCTACATAAATATATATGTTATTGAAGAAAAGAAATAAATAAAAAGAGTTGATTCAAAATATGAAAAAAAAAATTTTAGAAAATACTTAAATATTAAACGTATCCCAAGCCCAGAAAAATTAAACGCTATCTTCGAATTTAGTCTGTAGAAATTAATGTGTATATATATTAGAGTTATTCAAAAAAACACCATTTTGGAAATTCATAAACGCTGCATCAAAATATTGCTATTTGTGATAGAAAAAGAGAAAAGTGTTTTTTTATTTTGGAAAAAAAGAAAAAACTTTTGGAGATCGTGCTAGTCGGATTTTTATAAAAACTCTGATTGTTTTAAATTTTTTTATTTCCGTGACATGTTATAGGGCAGCTAAAAATGTGGTTTTTACATATAATTACATAGGTATTATTGGGGCATATTCCCTTAATTACATGCCTGTATTGGACAGTTAGAATGGGCCTAGTGCCCGAAAATATGCTTTCGAAAAGAGATTGCTAAAATTAAAATGTTGATACTGAACGTTTTAAGCATTGACATGGGTTCAAACTCCTTACCTGGGGATCTCTGGGGTCGGTGATTACGAATCAATTCAAAATACGCGATCGAATATGGCGATCAATTAAAATAAATGATTGGATTTGGATCCGCCGTTTTGAATTTTGGAAATCTGCTGACATCAAATTCGTACACAGAAACCCACTGGTAACAAGTTTCAAACCATGACAATGCTTACAACTTTCAGTGTCAACGTTTTAATTTCAGTAATTTTTTAAGGATTTTATAGCAAAACTGTATCCGCCATTTTTGATTTTAAAATCTGACTTCAGATTCTTAATCAGCGATCCCAAAAATTCCCGAGTTCCGAGCTTCGAACCAATCCAGCCATTTTTTTTAAATTGATCGCCATTTTGAATCCGCCATTTTAAATTTTGAAAAACTGATGATCAGATGCGTAATCTGCGACCCAGAAATCCCCTGGTATGCGAGTAGCTGAAAACTCCGTTTTCTTTGTTGTATAAACAAGCACGATAATACTCCATATAGTTGCAACATCTGTTCTTGTGAACAATTGTTTTCGAAAGTAGGAGCAACAATAAACACGTCAAGAAATCGGTAAACATTTGGAAAAACTTCCATTCTTGGGAAGTATAACAAAGGAAGATTTTTTTTTCGCTGAAATATTTTATTAATAAATGTTTTCTTAAATAAGATTAACTTGTAATCTTTTCCGATGTATGTATATGCATCTGTGTAAATACCATTCATCATTTAACATATAGTTCTCCTATGTAACGGAGATTTATTTATTTTCAGTTCCTACATTATTAAATTTTATTATTTGGGGTCAAGGATTCCCAGAGGATGACTAACTTGGGATTGAAAAAAATAAATTTAATTTAATGCGGAATACTCAATGAGTACCGATATGAGTAGGTAGCGATACTTTAGGTCCGATACTTTTTTCGATACTACTTCCAAGTAGAAGTATGGATACCTGCATGGTATCGTTTCATACCTATGAAGAACTCAAGAAAAATAGGAACAAACTCAGAGAACAGCACTAGGGTAACTCTGTAGGCCTATTGTCTTTGATTTTTTAATAAACAATTTAAAGAAAACGATGGCTATCTGTACATCACCGCTAGTGAAAGCAAGAGGCGGACTGGATGTTGGCAGTTTGTACAGCCTTATGGTCACCCGACGTTGGGCTTTGTCCCCCGGAGGATGCAGTGTCAACTATCGAAACTGTTCTTCCGTTTATGCACTCAAGTAACCGAATCTCGGCAGTGAGATCCCTATTGTTTCGCAGCTATTAATATTTCTTGTCGTTGTGTCTGTGGTGTGGTCTATTGTAGTGTTTTATTGGAGTGTGTTCGCGTTTGTGCTGAGTTGCTCAGGCGGTCTCTGGTGTGCCGTAGAGTCAGCTCGGTTTGTCTGAGTCTAGATTACTCAGGGCCCGAATCGTGGCATTCGTGATCGGGTGATTACTCATTTCGAATCGAACCAAACAAAATGGCAGCTGTTTTCTCCACAATACAATTTAAACGGGCGCAGTACTCTCGCTATCGAATGCCACGATCTAACAATCAAATTTGATTCGAGTTACGTTCTATAGCGAATGCCGAGTATTTAGTTTTTTTTTCTAGTTGGACCCAGCATGTAAACATCGCGAAAAAGATTTAGGTAGATTTGTTAATATGTATGTATTTACATATTTACATGTTTTTACAAACCCATGATACATTCATACAAACATATGTATATGTATAAATGCTATTGCGAATTTCCTCTCAACATTCTTCAGGTTTAAGTATTCATGTCAGCTGATCCTTCTACCAGCTTTAATTTATATCCGTTGAGTAATTTGGAACACTTTAAATCCCAATTTGTTTGGAATTTCTGAGAAACCTGACTTTGTGTGTATTTCGCAGATGGCGACCTGCCACCTCAGCAAAAATTGATAGAAAATTTGTCAAACGCGACCAGTTCAGCAAAAGCCGCCTTGAATCGAGCTAAAAGAAAATTCATGTAAAATGACGTCAAACAAGTTCGGGTACTTACACACGTACATATGTATGTAAAAACATGCACGCAACTTAGGCTGTATGTGTGTAGGTACTTAAATACTCATGTAATACCTTTTCGCCTCTGCCCGATCATACGTTGACTTGGGTGCAAATTCCTGAGCTAGGCCGGCACTGCGACAGGCTTTTGTAAAAATACATGCAATAGTGTAAAGTGTGTAGAGTATGTACGCGTTCATGCAACATGAGCCAACACCATTTATCATAGATAAATCCGCGAAATACAAATGACAGCGCCGTGGCCACCGCTGCCTTGTCGACCCGGGCTACACATGTCGGCGACTCCCGGTGGTCGTAGAGCGAAAACTGATGCAAATACATGTTGCACGCTGGTGACGCAAACAAACGCTACTGTCCGTTAAGATGTAGTGTTGTTGTCGAGCACACGTGAATAGGACGCCAATAAGCGCACACTTTGAATAAAAAGTGCACTGTGACGATTAAGTGTAAGTTTAATAAAGCCCTCGAGGGGAAGGACATGTAGAATACTTGGCTCATATTGAGAGTACTCATATTTGCAGGCTTGTATACCTACATACATACACTCCCGCGCCGACAAAAAACGGGGGGAAGATTTCAGCTAAGCTGCTACGTTAGCTACATTTCAGCCTTGCGATTGATCATTCTCTCTTCCGCGATTTGTTCATTACTTCTCCCTAAAACGCGTGATAAATGCCGCACTGATGATGTTGACAACCGCAAGTTGCTGCGAAACACCGCTAAGACCAAGACGACTATTTGGTATCTGCACAACTGAGAAGCTACCGGCGGGGCAGCCGCAGCCTTGCTACAAGCCGCGTGTCAGAAGCGGGGCACTTAACTTCTTTATCGCGCGTGCGCCATGACCTCCCTTCACAGCCGCCGCAGTCACAGCCACCACAAGTGGCAAGTGGAATGCCAGCCATGCCAATGTCGGCAGGGGAAGTGGCAGCCACTGTTACCGTTGTCGCGGCAGTGCGGACCGCGGTTTGTGGCTTGTTTGCTTATGTTGCACCAATTTTTCTTTATGGAAAAAGTGGCTTTTATGGTCATTGTGTGCAGCTTGGATTTTTGCGGTTTGTTAGTGGCTTGCCATCCTCTCCACAACCGCAACCGTCGCAGCTACAATTTCTTTGGACATAGCACAGTTAATTGCACCGTTCGCCTATTGTGGGTGGTTGGCTGTGAACCGGTTTCGCATTTGCATACTCTCCAGCGATATTTCAGGCACACTTGTGCGATTGCAGGAAATGCAAACTCACAAACTTACTTACTTGTAAATACACAGTTTTCCAACGGTTCAATTGCTTGTTATTCGTATTCACATTCACATTTCCATTGCGATTTATATTGAACGTGTATCAATAGATACGCCGACCATGTGCCTTTGGGCTACGTACATATGTGTTCACTCTTCCTATTTGTTACGTCTTTATTACGCATTTGCCTTTAACAAAGCCGTTCGCTTTGGGCTGAGTTAATACAATATCGAATATGCATTTTTGGTACCGGCTATGGCAGGCAATCAAACCTCATTACGGCCATTGCCAATGCAATCGACAGTTCAATAAGATTTGTTGCTGATTGCGTACATAACTTTTTACCTACACGTAAAATCGTTTTACTGCGTGCATTACGATTTTCCCCACACCTTTGTAGAAAGAGTTCAAAGGTCTGAGCAGTTCAATGAAGTGACAAAGCTTTTGGAGCTTTATACCGAGTACTAAGGACGATATGAATAT
>NW_023458555.1:52698993-52711370 GCF_013731165.1 Rhagoletis pomonella
TGTTATTTACTTTTGTACCGGAAATAAAACAGGGAACAATTTTTAATTATGTACATACATATTTTGCTTGTTTATAGCGCACATTTTCGATTTTTTTAGTGCATGTGATTCCGAGTCCTACTTATTATACTACATTACCGACGGATACAAGTATGTTAAAGTAGGTAGAATTGTACCTACTCTTCAGTCTTCTAAATTTGAACGTACATTCGGTACAAGCAGGTGGGTTGCAATAACATCATACTAAATAAAATCATAATGGCTATATTTCCCTTTGCGATTGGAAATAAAACCTTAAATTCGATACGGCCTTAATTCCAACTGGAAAAGGAAATGAAGCCATTATGGTTTTGATGGGCTTTTGAAATTTCTGTTTAGAGCTAATAAAACAATATTTACAATAAAGAAAAAATTGAAATGACATTATTACAAATAATTTTAAAGCAAAAAACACAACCGACTTCAATTCTCATATACAAATTTAGGAGTACTGTTAATTTCCTTATCGTCTAAAGATTGGATCTAAACCAAATTAGTATTGGACCATCTTGGAGATACTACCTTTCCGATAGAAAAAGAATTATCGAAATCTGTTGACGTGGTCCAAAGTTTTGGGGCAACATACATAAAACAAAAAGAAAATATTCCAATATTCCGACGAATTGATCCTTGAATTCTCCTTTTTTGGAGTCGATTAAGAATTAAAAAAAAAAAATGAAATTAGGTACAACAACGCGTCAAATTTGATAACAATATGTCCCAGATTTTAATAAAAAGTAAAATGATAGTATCAAAATTATTTTAAAGGCGAGTAATATAACCATATACCAAAGATGAAAAACAAATGTATAAGATGAAAGTGTTTATAACAAACGAACTGATTTTTTGTTTCTCAACATAATTAGCAGAACATTAAATACCCGGCGCAAGTATTAAATGTTGTTTATTTCACCTTTCCGAAAACTACCGCTTAATGATAAGCATCTTCGATAGAAGCTTCAGCTAGACGTAATGAGATTAACTTATATAGTTATACGTGGGCGGTATCAGTGTACGAAAATAAACTATATTGTACGTTACTATTTCGTTTCCTTTATTACTTCAACAGTTCGGTACTCCTTACTCCTGACTTTACTCCAGAGTGCGCGATCGAGGACGCCAGAGTCGGGATTGAGTATAGCCGTGCGACAGTAACTGCATACCCAGCACAACGACTATACCCCATTGCGCTCCAATATTAATGTACAGTGGTCGAAATAATTATAGCCGCACTACATTTTGACAAGTTTTAAGATATTATTTTTGTTGTTATTTAATTTTGGTTATTTTCATATAAATATAAAGTTTATTCTTTAACAAAACCCGTGTAAGTTCAAGCTGCGAACTTCGTACAATACTTTTGTAAAAATTCCTAGCTTTTTTAATTAGATTTTCTAGATAGATTCAATGGGTTCAAAACTGTATACTCAAAAATATAAAATTAAAAATGCAAGAAACCCAATCCCGAAGTCTTACTTCCTACAAGTTTTATTATTCGCATTTTACTATTTTAATTGCCAAATCATTAAATTCAATTTAGGGATTTCCGTAAATTCCAACCTGCTGTTTTTGACCAGCTGTTTCCTTGTTGGCAAATTGCAGTTGGCAGAAACTAGCAGCTTTCCCTCAAAATGAAATGTCAATAGGGGTTTCTCTGAGTCTTGCAAAGCCCTTGCACGGTGCACGGATTGCACGGTTTGCAAAGCTGTCCCATACGAAAACCGGTTTTAACCGTGCAATCCGTGCAATCTGTGCACCATGCAAGGGCTTTGCAAGACTCAGAGAATACCCCTAATTTGCTCTCTCAATTTCCCCTACGTTGCAAGTTTTTGCGTACGCGAACACAAAAAGCTGATAGTTTTTATAACTTTCAATAATTATAAAGTACGCGAATGCAACTAATTTTGAACGGTATTTTGACTTTACGAATTTCATTGTATTGAACTAAATTGAAAATATACGGACAACAGCGGTTATTTTAAATCTGGTACAGGGATGTTGCGAATGTGGAATTTTAGACATCCGTGGATGCGAATGCGGATGCGGATGTTTAAACGCTAACATCCGCGGATGCGGTTGCGAATGCGGATGTCAAGTATTTTTATACCCGAGCGCATTTGTGCACAAGGGTATTATAAATTTGTTCACATAACGGTTGTTTGTAACAGGCAAAACGAATCGAGATAGATATAGACAAATAGATACATAAATGATCAGAATGAAAGGAGAAATCGATTAAGCGGCGACTGTCTGTCCGTCCGTCCGTCTGTGCACACTATAACTATATATGTATACATATTGAGATATCTTAACAAAACTTGGTATGTGTACTTCTTTTGAGCGTTGGACGAATGGTATTGAAAATGGGCAAAATCGGAAGATAACCACGCCCACCTCCCATATAAAGGTAATTTTGAGAAATACGAAAACTGCCATATTTTAGTAACTATTGAAGCTTATTCACTCAAAACTACTATTTACAATCATTTTTAGGCGAAAAATAAGAATATTATATTTCTTCCAAACTTGGCACAGTTGTTGGCCTTCACAAAACCTACCAAACTGCTTAGAATTAAAAAAAATCGGATAATTACCACGCCCACATCCCATATAACGGTAATTTAGAGAAATACGAAAGCTTCTACAAATCAGTAAATACTGCAGCTAATTTATCCAAATTGATTTTTGCAATAATTCTTTAGCAAAAAATTGGCTTATAATAAAAGATTGGAAAACGGGCGTGACCCCGCCCACTTATAACCACATATGTGTATCTCGGTAACCGCTCGATCAATGTGTACCAAACTCGGTATGATTGTTGTGGTTGCCACATAAAGGCAAAACGTTGAAAGTTTTGAAATCTGACTAAAATTACGCCCACTTTTATAGAACGGTAAATTTCAGAAATGTTTCACACTTTGATATTTCGAAATTGAAGGAAGCTAAATTTATTTAAAATTGATACTAACAACAATCCCTTGAAAAGAAGTAACATTAATATGGAATTTTGGAAAATGGGCGTGGTGCCGCTCACATATATCTATATAAGTTTATCTCATCGAAGATGTTTGAAATAGACGTAAAACCACCACTGCTTACCATGTAGCGGTAGTTTTCGGAAAGGTGAAAAAACTATATTGAATACTTGCGCCGGGTATTTAGTGTTCGCCTCCGCCCGAACTTACACATTTTTGCTTGTTAAGAAATAATTTAGGTAAGTAAATTAGGTGATTTAGTTAAATCGAAAAGGAAAGGTTAGTAATTCTTGATAATGTTTTTTTTTAGTATTTGAATTAAAAAATTGGAACATTGTATTCAATAAAAAGTTTTTAAAGGGTCGTAAATCAAACCTGCGCCACTAAATAACTACTCGCCCGAGGCGACAAGCTTGAAAAACTTGAAACTTGACAAAATTGTAAATTCTTTTCAATTGACGCTGCACCAGTTGAGAGGTTTTTTAGTTATATTTATTTTTTTTTATTGCGGTGCAATAATTCTTCATTGAGAATTACATCTGGCTGCAAATGTCGGATGTATCCTCCTGACTTCCATCTTCACAATCTTGTATCAGGGCAAGATCGTTGTTTAAACACCGTTGTTTTCCAAAGAATTCTTCATTCTCATTCTTTTGGGAGTTTCTGAATTTGGAGAACCTGTAACGTCAACAGCGTTTTTCGATTTTAGTTTTTGTAATTCATTTTTAATCCTTTCTTCTGTGACTTAAATAGCTTTTAAGCAGAAATAATTTGTATTTTTTTTTATCATTTAATACTAAAGAAATTCATATACCAGACCCAAGGTTTGTTCTATGGTAATTAATTAACATTTTTTATTGAAATATTTTTCAATGGGTTGCTATGCTTGTTTAGACATTTCCTTCATTTGGTACCAAACTTGTTTAATTTGGATAAGCGGTTTGTTTATTATCCTGAAAAGACTTTTAATTGGGAATAAAAAATATTTGGCCAAGTTTAACTGGTAAAAAAAAAAACTGTTATTTTCGGTTCCTTCAATATTCGCATTCGCAAAAGATCCGCATTGATTATTGCGAAAGCGAAAGCGAATGCGAATGTTAAAATTAATGCGGAAGCTCCGCGGTTGCGAATGCGAATGCGAATATTCGCAACAACCCTGATCTGGTACTTGTTACCGGAATTCAAGCAATAGCAAAGCTTTATGTTGCATTTCCAGTGTCTTATCTTCTTTTAACTCCAAAACCTCCAACTCTTCTTAGCTTTTCTTAAAAAGGACTACTGCAAATTCATCCTCAATTATGTTACATAAAAAAGGGTTTATGGAGTATGCAAACGTACATTTAAATGATTTCAAATCGGTAAATATTTTTTCAAAATCTAATTTTAAATCATGTGCAATATTTGTTCTAGCCATGGAAAATTATGGGATATTCTCTTTGTGAGATCATAGATAAAAAGACGTAGTTTAGCTTCAAAACTTAAAACAATTCGTGGCAAATCAAAAAAAATGTATTCTCTCCTTGTAGAGACAAATTCAAGTTTTGCAAATGTTCTATCATATCGGTAAAGAACATTAAGTCAGAACTCCAATTTTAATTCTCCAATTGAGGCTAATATTCCGATCTCAATTTGCGTATGTGTATATACAAAGAATATAATAAAAAAAAACACTATGGAAAAGAATGTCCAGCAAAGAAAGCTTTTCAAAGATAGGGTTTGGGGCACCTTCCGAAATTTTTCCTTTTGCCGAAAGAGTTGTTGGTACCAAACCTTACGTTTCTAAGTGTAAATTTATAGGATGCTCATGGTGCTCATATTTTACTCTAGAAGTATTGTGTACATGTATTAATCAAACAACTCGTTAAGTAACCTAAGAACATTTTAAATTTAAATTATCTAAAAAACATCACAAGCTTAAGTTGTCATAGCAACAGCAACTTTTTATAAAAATCACCAATATTTTTGCCAGGTTCACAGCGATCCAGTAGTTCATTTCAAGGTTATTGAGCACCCTGCATTGGTTGCAGTAGAAAACTGAAAGTTGGTATAGATATTAAAAATATTAAAGGGAAAAAACTGAGGGGATGTCCCGTTATCTAGGATGAACATTTTTTTCCATACAAAAATTGGACCACTTTAAGGTACATACATATGTGTGAGTTGAACCAAATGCCTTGCCACAAATGGAGTTACTTTCCACTTGATGCCGCACTACGCCGTTGCACCGTTGTCGATGCCAGCCGGCCTCCTTCCGAACTCCTCTTTCTTGGCTGCGGGCGCACTTTATTTAATTTTTCTTCAACAATAAAATATTGCTTACCAAATAAAAGCGCTGAAACAAAATTGTTGCAAATGTAAAAATGAAGTGGCATGTAAGACAGGCAGCAAGACAATCGCACTACCACATATGAACAAGTAGTTACATGACTTTGCGGTCATTTTTATTTGTGTTTGCTGTCGCTGTGGTTGTAGTTGCGGTTGCTGCTGTGGTATGTCGCGTGATTTCCTGTCGTACGTTAAAAATGCCAGCCATCCTTTTGGAAATTGTTAATAAATTTTTTCAACAAACGTCCCACAGTAGCTGCCACACAGCACACGCGCTTCTGCAATAAGGCCTCTATTATTATTGCGGTTGCCGTTTGTTGTTTGCGGTTTGCTACATGAGGCAGTGGTTGTTGTTGGATTGCTTGCACAAATTGAATTGACTGTGGCAAAAGTTTTAGCTGCTTCTGCTGCTGTTAGCCTCATTGACCAAAATGAGTTCACAAATCCGACAGATGCGCACATAATCTTACCCATTTTGGTGTGGCAACAGCGGCAACAGCAACACTGCTTCAACAGCAGCAGAGGCCGCAGCAACATCAATGCAAATGTAATTTACGAGTATCCATAATACTAAAGGAGAAGAGCTGCAAGAGTGGGCTGCCTGCCACACTACACTGGTCGCATAGTACGCCGTGCAACAAACGAATTAGTGAGTACATAAAAATTACACCAAATTCCACATAGCCATTTATGCTTACCTTCAACACGTTACCCCAGTCGCGGAGGCCTGTCATGACCGCCACCTGTTCGCGCAACAAAGTTTCACCTACCGTTTATTTCATTCTGCTTATTGGTATATTCTGTATGCGGTGCGGTGTGCTTTCTGCACTGCATCGCATCCTTAATGGGCATCACGACCTTACTCCAGCCGCACACACGTATGTAGATCCATATGTAGTTACTGCGGTGCGCATGCGCAGCGGGGCTAACGAATGCATTTAATTTATGGTGTGCCACCTTTTGTCGCAATGCGCCTGTCCGCTCGTCACTCTCCGGCACTGTTGGTGTTGGCACAAAAGCGTGTTCTTGCATTTGAGATTGCACCTCAATGCGAATACAATGGCGAGAACTCTCTTTTTGCTGTTGAATGCGCGATGATGAATGTTTTTGCATCATTTAACATTTGGTTACTACAAAATCGCACACGAGTCAGCACTTTAATTCGCGTTTGTAAAAAATAGATTCTTCACGAATCATTTAAGTATGTATGTATACTTATGTAAGTATTTCGAATAAAAGCTATGATATTCTTTGAAGGACACCATTATGGCATATAGGGCGGTGAAGTGTTATAATTCAGCGAAACCCCTCTTTTTCTTCCCTTAAATAGTTTTTCTCCAAAAATGAGGGATATTTAAAAAACTAGATTTTGATAACAATTGAGCCTAGGGTATTAAAATTGATACTTGCACATAGATTTTACTTGGAAAATTGAGGTTCAAATACAGCCCATAGAGTTGGTATTAGATCGACTGCTCAGGCACAGATTCAAAGGACTGTTCCCCGTAGATCTCTCATCCATTTATACGACTTTCTCAAACCAGAGTAATCCTTTTAATAATTAAAAGCTTTAAAATTCGCTACTCCACCTTCTTCGGTACACATACCCCTCGCGAATGGGCCATATATTTTTCTTAGAATAGTTCCCTCGAAAGCATATAATTTTGCTATTCATCGTCCATATAAAAGTATAGGCGTGGCGACAGATTTTTAAGCCGTAATTTTTGTTCGTAAAGAGAGACCCCTGATTTTTAATCGTCTTCCGGTCCTATGTTGAACCTGTCAGGAAAACTTATTTTTCGCTTAAAATATTGGTGGAGCTAATGCTTCACTATTTCAAAGTTACTTATGCTGCCAGCAGTGACGAGTGTCTTAAAATGCAAAGTTTCTTTATATGTATACATATATGTACTAACTAATTCTAAGTTGACTTAGCATGGTATGGTTTGAAGGTGTCGATATGTAGACTGGAGGTACTTTGCATTGGTTCTGTTTATCGATAGATCAACCTATTTTGTCCCCTTCTAAATGTCTTCAGAATTCGACGTAGACAGCCCTGGTTCTGATACCAACTTAAACGGAGCTCAAGAATGTCCTCAATGCTTTATTACTTTTACGGAGATCTCAAGTTTAGGCATAGCGCCGTAGACTCAGCTTCTGCCGTGCTGTCAAAAGCGGTACAATCATTTTGTTCATGAAGGACTTCTTGTTCAACAAGAACGTCGCCACTTACGTTGCCCATCTACTCCTGACGTCTGTTTCCAGACTTCCATCTTCATTTCTGCAGGATCCAGTGGATTGCTGCCACAGGATACCTTTCCTCCTGCCGGTTTTTCATATTCTTCACGCCTTTCTCTCTTACTGCTTGGTCTACTACGCAAGTTAAAGCTCGTTCTACGATACATAAACACATCGATATTCCTTTAGGTTGCCAAAAACGAAGCAGTCCGATACTAACTAGGTCCTCACGAGTCTAAATTCAGCAAAATGTGGTACTTTTAAAAACCTATTTCATTTCACTTTTCCATTATAAATCTATATCTAAGGTGACGAATTTAGAACTGTTTCGGAACTAAATATAGAAAAATGGATGCAGAACGAACTAGATCTTATCCGTCGAATTTAAAACTAGTTCGTAACTACTGAAAAAGAGATGTAGCGGCGGGCTGGTTTACTTTACATAGATACATAAGTGTTTGGCGGCTTTTTCGTTCAACTGCGCTTCCATTCTGCACTTCGCAGATGCTTTTTCATAGCTTGGTAATACAAAACAAAAATTTGTGTTAACATTTTAACGTCTTGGGATCTTCAGGAATCTAACCAATAACAGCAAGCACATCTGCAAACGCAGCTACAGCCAAATGTATGTAAACGTACATTTCTTACAATCATTCATACAAATTTAATTTCAAATTGAAAACACATTTATTTGAAAATAAGTTAAAATCACACACACGGAAGAATCAAAAAAAAAAAAACAGGTAAGAAAGTCTAAGTTCGGGCGGAGCCGAACATTAAATACCCGGCGCACGTATTAAATATACGTTTTCCACCTTTCCGAAAGCTACCGCTACATGATAAGCCGGGGTGTATAATTTTTAAGTAAATTAGCGTCCTTAGATTTCGAAATTTTGAAGTTTCAAGCCGTTGTAGGAAAAGCGGCCTCACTTTTAGTCCACTTTCAATAATTTTCAACGTTTTGCTTTTATGTGGCAAGCACAATAACCATACCGAGTTTGGTACAAATTGGTAGAACGGTTACCGAGATACATATATGGGATCATAAGTGGGCGGTGCCAAGCCCATTTTCCAAAATTTTATCACAAACGTATTTCTTGGTTAAGAGTTGTTGTAAGCATCAATTTTGAATAAATTAGCTTTAATATTTACTGATTTATCGAAGATTTTGTATTTCTCTAAATTACCGTTATATGGGATGTGGGCGTGGTTATTATCCGATTTGAAAAATTTTCGGCCATTTGGTGTGTTGTGCGAGGCCAACACTGTGCCAAGTTTGGAAGAAATTGGTGCAGCGGTTACCAAGATATACACATGTAACCATAAGTGGGCGTGGCTACGCCCATTTTCCGAAAATTTATAATATTCTTATTTTTCGTCTAAAACTTATTGTAAATATAAATTTTGAGTGAATAATCTCCAGTAGTTACTAAAATATCGCAGTTTTCTTATTTCTGAAAAATACCGTTATATGGGAAGTGGGCGTGGTTATTTTCCGATTTTAAAAATTTTCGGCCATTTGGTATGCTGTGCGAAGGCCAACAACTGTGGCAAGTTTGGAAGAAACTGGTGCAGCGGTTACTAAGTTATAAACATGTAACAATAAGTGGGCGTGGCTACGCCCATTTTCCGAAAATTTATAATATTCTTATTTTTCGTCTTAAACTTATTGTGAATATCAATTTTGAGTGAATAATCTCCAGTAGTTACTAAAATATCGCAGTTTTCGTATTTATGAAAATTACCGTTATATGGGAAGTGGGCGTGGTTACAGTCCGATTTCGCCCATTTTCAATACCAACCTACCTTGGATAAATGGAAACCTACATACAAAATTTCGTTGAGATATCTCAATTTTTGCTCGAGTTATCGTGTACACGGGCGGACGGACAGACGGACAGACGGACGGACAGACAGACATGGCTTAATCGATTTCTCTTTTCATTCTGATCATTTATGTATACATTTGTCTATATCTATCTCGATTCGTTTTGGCTGTTACAAACAACCGTTATGTGAACAAAATTAATATACCCTTGTGCACAAGTGCGCTCGGGTATAAAAATAAAAATAATGATTCTAGTTTGGAACTGTCGAAAAAAGGATGCAGAGGGGCAATTGCCACTTCCTAGCACATCGCCATGTGGAGTTCGCCAGTTGTTTGCATGCAAAAGATATTTATCGCGAACCAGTACTAGTACAGTTCAGAACTAGAGATTTGCACCACAGGGTTACTAGCCAAATTCGGAATGATAAGCTCACGAAATAAATTAATTGGCCACTCCGAACGTAACCCAGGACCAACGTCCTCGTCGTGGTTGCTATCTGGTCCCTTTTTTATTAATTGTGATTTTTTTTTTAATTTATATTATTTTTATTTAAGATTTTTTTGGATTAGAATTTTTTTTTCATATATTTGAATTTTTCGTTTTTTTACCTCAAAGCCATTTATTTATACATTACGGCTTAGAATCCAGAATCACAAGAAATATATTTCATTATTTCTGTTGCTTGAAAAAGTACTTTAATTTTTTCCTGTAAATTTTCTTGAAGAAATAAATATACGATTATTTTTTTCTTGAGAGATGCAAATTGATTTAAGAAATTTTGATAGAAGAAGATTTTTTTCCAATTTTTTGTGCGTCATTTTAAATGAATTTTTCGTTTGCCTGGAAACAGCTCTTAGGGCAAAATTCACAGTGCGTAGTTAACCACTGATAAGAGTTTAACTATTGATTTTCATATTCACAACGCTCAGTTAACAAAAGTTTAAACCAGCATGCCCCCATAGTTAAACTCTTGTGAAATAATCTTTATTTTTTGTGGAAGGAATTTCAAATTTGCATAGAAAAGTATTGATTTTAAGAATTTGTATATTTTCAGGCGATACGAATTTCCATAGTTAACTATGTGACTCTGAATATAAATTCATAATTAAACTCTTGCTGGTGGTTAAGTTAACAATGGTTTATCTAAGCGCTGTAAATTCGGCCCTTAGGAGAAGAAAATTCAACTACTTCTTTAAGCAGTCTCTCAGAATAAGATTCGTCTTCAATCAATTGAAGGCGGCTATCGATATTTTTGGTATGGAGTTCAGTTGCTTTTAATGAATGGTAATGACTTTTGAGTTTAGCGATATTATTACTCAAATTCGGGTTCTTACCTTTACCTCTTATAACTTTTACATGGCCCTTGCATCTACCTGTCAAGCAAATGTAACAATTACTTTCATTTGTAATTGAACGGGCAAGTTTCGGTAAAAGTATGTCCCAGTAATTTGGCATCGATTGAAACGGCCTTTTGAAAATGTTTTTTTTTGCTTCGAGCAAACTTGTATAGGAGGTGCCCCAAATGCTTAGTGGAAATCGCTCGTCATACAAATTATAATTTTTATTTACGAACTTCCGGATAAAGTGTTCATCTTTGGAACTTATCAATAGGGATGATACAATACGAGTAAATACAAGTACATACTCTAAACTTTTCTTTCTATGCCAAGTAGTTTTGGCATCGATACTTTTGACTCAAGTATTTACTGAGCAGGTATTGAAAAAAATACTCGTATCCAAACCCGATATCAAGGCGAATTTTCTTTCGGAATTTTTTCATCCACTCATATAAATCGCCCAGTGCTTTATGGATTTTTAAACGCCAGCGATCTTCAAATATTGAAGACGTAATTTTTTTCCTGAAACCAGTTTGAAATGCATATTTTTATTTAACAGATATTTTTGCTGTTCTTGCATCAGGGAATCGATTTTCGTGGTGGCAGAATACCAAGACGTCTATTCAAAATATTTCGTTTTTTAAGTTCATTGCACGCTGCTCTTAAGTCAAAAGAATAAAAATCCAAAGAAATATGGGTTTGAAACTTTTCAAAAACTTCATTGCGTACTAGTACAACACAAAAAAGGAAAATATTTTAACCATCTATTTTTGAAAGTCATTATAAATGTCAAAGTAATTATTCTACCACCCGAGACTATTTTTCTTGAATATCCCATCTCAAAAGCTTCTAAATATCGTTACCGTTATTTCGCTATCTCTTCTCGTTTGATTTGGCTATTTTCTTCAAAAAAAAAATAGAACACTGTGCGGCGTATACATGGCCTAACTTATAGAGTAAAAGTGAAAGTACGGGTGAATTCCAAAACGTGAAACTACAAAGCATCAGCCTCTTTTATTTCTAAACCGCACTAGAAGAAAAAGTCTAACTTGCGCAACCTAGTTGGAAACTAGTACCAAACCGTGGTTGCGAATATTTGGCATTAAAATCTTCAGCGGTTTGGAAGTAAAAGAGACTGATGCTTTGTATTTTGATGTTTTGGAATGCAGCCTACATACCACCACTGCATCGCCATAACCATCACCATCACCCTCAAAGGTACCTTTGCAAAATTTGCGTTTTACTTTGGCAGTTCTTCTATTAGGTTTTCCTCCGTCATTATTATACCCGAGCGCACTTGTGCACAAGGGTATATTAATTTTGTTCACATAACGGTTGTTTGTAACAGCCAAAACGAATCGAGATAGATATAGACAAATGTATACATAAATGATCAGGATTAAAAAATAAATCGATTAAGCCATGTCTGTCTGTCCGTCCGTCCGTGTACACGATAACTCGAACAAAAATTGAGATATCTTAACGAAATTTGATATGTAGGTTTCCCTTAATCCAAGGTAGGTTGGTATTGCAAATGGGCGAAATCGGACTGTAACCACGCCCACTTCCCATATAACGGTAATTTCCAGAAATACGAAAACTGCGATATTTTAGTAACTACTGAAGATAATTCA
>NW_023458555.1:52721370-52753644 GCF_013731165.1 Rhagoletis pomonella
ATGAAGATGAAGATGAAGATGAAGATGAAGATGAAGATGAAGATGAAAATGAAGATGAAGATGAAAATAAGTATACTATTATGATTGACCTGTAATTCTTGCAGGAGATCTCAACGTCAACTTTTTGCTGGCCGAGTCTGAAGAACTGACAAAATTTTTTAAAGACAAATTTTCACTGGAAATGGTTAATGGTGGAAATGATCCAACAACCAAAGGAGCGGCTACCATTGCTTAATAATATTGAAATAAAAAATTTCATTTCTTACTTTAGTTACCGCAATCTACTAGCTAACATTGCAGATAAGTGTGTTTTCTCAGCCACAAATATTAATTAAGTTGTGCAGTTGGTTCTAAAAAATAAAAAGTTAAAGGTCGTTAAACAAATTTTAAATAAATGGTTTTTGTATTTTAAAAAATATGTACATGTGTATGTATATCGCACAATTCTTTCTTTCTGGCATTTCCTTAATTCAGTTTCACTTCTTCCGCGCGTAGGGACAACAATTTTTATAAATTTCTAGAAAGTTTGAGGCTTCAACTTACATAGTTTTTGTTATAGAATTAATTATATTATTTTATAAAAAAGTTAAATTGAGTTAGGAAAGAAAAACGTTTTCAATGGACGGGGTTTTAACGTGGCGGGACCCAAACCCAGCGCTCGCGAATCGCTTAGACGGTCACAGCGCCAATAAAGAAGAAAATAAGAAAGAAAAAGAAGGAAAGAAAAAGCTTGTCACCACATTTTACTACTATTTTTGTGAACACAACTATACATACATGTATTACGTATTCATTTGATTTGTTTCAAACGAATGAATTGTTATATTGATAATACTATATGCATTTAAACGCCTATTAGATATATTTTGGTTGTTTGCGCTCTTATATGGTTGTTATATTGTTAATAAACGAAACAGAAGCTTAAAGATGAGCTGATTTTTATGGCTTTGTACAGATTTTTGATCCCAACTGTACTGATTATGTCACTAAGATATCTGGCTACCCTACGCTCTATACAGTGCTTCCTGTACGCAAGTTCAAAATTAAAATCATGTGCTACTTTGATCACTAAATGGCTCCATCCCAACGGTGTATACGCATGTAGCTCTTATTGTGTTTCCTTGCTTACTCACCTTAATCCGTGGGGGTATTTAACCTCTAACTGCCTTTTTTAATAAAATTATCTGAAACTTATTTTAAAGAGTATTTTACAAAAAAAAAATCTCATTAAATTTTACCATAGGTTTCTGAAACCAGGAATTATGATTGAGGCCGATTTATATTTAATATTTCAAGCATTCTAGATCAAAATATTGAAACTTTAACCCACTGTAAAAAAATGTTGATGAGGTGGAGCTAAATCCTCTTGGAGTTTCACTACCACGTATGGATACTAACGTTTGAAGTTTGTTTAGTTGACGTTGTTGTTGAGTTGATGGTCTTGTAATTTGCCAAAATTCGCGTTTCTAAATATTTTTACACTTAAAACCAGCTCATGACATTGAGGCAGTTTTATTGGAGACATTCTTTTATTTACAACTTTATCTCAACTGCTTGTTTAACTCGAAGTTTGCATGTTCAAACATTGCTCACACTTTGCAAATTGCTATGATCCTTATAGGCTGTGATATGTCACGGATATTGCTAAGTTTATATAATGCAATAACATTTAAATAATGAAAAGAAAAATAGCCAAGACTAGTCAAAATGTCACTTAATTCAATCATCTGACCACAAGTGTATATGTCCATATTTTTTAAAACGTTTTGAATCCTACTTGGAGTAAATGTCCTCCTTTTTTGTTTCAGTTGTCCTGCCAATCTAAATGTTCATCTGATAACCCCAATGAATCATGGCCCACTCACCAGTTTAAGCTGTTTCTTTAATGACGGTATTTTGAAAATTATATTGCTTTCAAAGTGTTTGTCACAGCTGCCCAGTTCTGATTTTTGATAACTCATGTGTGCGTGTGAGCAAATTAAAAGCGATTTTTTTTGGGTGTGTAAATGCAGCGTAATATAGGACATTTAGTAACTCGCAAGGCCCTAACCAAGATTTATTTTTATTTACAGGAGAAGCAAAAAACATTATAAAAAGTGTATCAAACCAGGTAGCGCTTTTTAAAAAGTGGCTATAACTCCGTTGTTTTTGGTACTAACACTTTAAGATTTTTATTGAAGGTGTATTTTAATACCAACTACTAAAATCTGCGAAAAACGCAGTTTCGAAAAAAGTGTTGGTTTGTGAATTTGTATGTCGGATATCTACTTGAGAACTAAATATGTATGAATTTCTTAGAGTTTAAAGGATAATCAGAAAATAATGTTAGCTATAATTTGGGAATCGTACATTTCTAAAACGTTGCGTTCTTGGGTTGAACCGATATTAGAAAAAAAAATCCGATTAAAGTGCTGAAATAAAAACTTCTAAGCAAATGTCCACGTATTGTAAAGTAGCAAATGGAAGCCTAATTTAAGCGCTTTCGTACAATTAAATCGTTTGCTTGTAATTATATACAGGTGTTCGCTTGTATATATGTATGTATATTAGGGTGGTCAAAAAAAAATTCATGAAGTAAAGTCGGAATTTTTATGCTCTCACCCCGTAGGATTGTTCTATACCGAAATAAAATGCACCCCTATTTTCTCTTGAAATAAAAAAATATTTAGAGCTCGCTCAAAGCGCTTAAAGTTCTCCAAATATTTTTTATGGGAAAAAACAACTTTTCGTAGAAGTACTTTTCGATCGGAAAACTCTGCTCCTCTGCAGGAGATTCCCTATAATAATATCCAGTTGCCCGAAAAGTGCAATGGGGAACCACTAAAAAGCCGTTAGTATAAAAAATGGTTAAATAAACAACAGGATATTATTATTGGAAGTCTCGTGAAGTGAACCAAAGTTTTCCTATCGAAAAATATTGATTTGCAAGCATTCCAAAGCATTTCTACGAAATTTTGTTTTTTCCCCATGGAAAATTTTGAGCGCTTTGAGGAGCCCCTAAATATTTTTTGATTTCAACATAAAAAATAGGGGTATATTTTTTCCCAACGCAGAACAATCCTAGGGGGTGAGAGCATTAAAAGTATTATTTTTGGAAAACCCTAATGTATATACTATGTATCTACGTGGATTTGTACGTACGTATATATGTACATATGTATGTTTTTTTGTATATGCGGTTTGAGGCTTAGTGGTAGCCATTTGCGGTTGTGATGGTGACGATATAATAGCTATTACTAGTTGATGGCTGTAGATGATGATGAAAAATTATTGCAATTTATGAAAATGTTTTTGTGAAAGATTGCTTTTAAAAGCGTGGCAACGACGGCAGTAACACAACGGATTATGGTAATTTAAACCGAAGTTATATGTGTGCATGTATGTACATATGTATGTGTATACATTTATATATACTTATACATGCAGACAGAATTTTAATATCAGCCAAATGCAGTTCACTGGTGCTACGGCAGTAAATGTTATCTATGAAGTTAATGGAAATTTTTGCACCTCATCAAATGGAGCAGCCAACGGAACTTGGCACTTAAGCGGAGCTGGTTGGTTTGATTAAAATCAAAGCCAATAGGTAGATAATATTTCTAAGTGCAGCCTTGCGAATATTTATACAAGTTTATGAGAATCATGTCCCATATATTGTACGTACATTTAGTATGGACCAGATACTTAAGTAAATGTAGACTAACAACAAACGGATGAGGTCAGGATGAATAAGGAATAGTTCTTAAGTAGTAAATTTTCATTTAATTTCTTTCATAATTTTCAAATCTGTACAAAAAACATTTTTGTAAATGCTTCTGAAACTTTGTCTCATATATATATACACATACATATGTACAGAAATATGTATGCACATTAGGGTGGCCCTAATTTAAATTTTTCGGATTTTGTTAGGTCACACCCACAAGATTGGTTAATACTGATGAGAAAATGTGTTATCCAAAATTATAGGTCACCGACCGCCCCCCAAAGTTTGAATGAAATCTCTTATTTTAGTTGTTAATGTTTTTAATAGTATTGATGTATTTAAGAGCAAAGCAATAGTGATAAAAGTTGACCGTTGTTACAAAGAAAATATTTTTACTTGAAATATGTTTTCTAATTAAGTTACTGCCCGTCTCCACAGGATAAAGTTTATATCTTGATACATATGTTAGAATATAAGTAGCCAATGGAGACCGCTCATTGCTCTTCAAGAGCAATATATATCAGAGCTTATATCTTGCCATCTATTGCGGGCAATTTGGTAGTTTGACAGCTACATTTTAATTTGCACGAAAACTTCGTGGCTGCAACATCATTATTATTTTAATATAAAAGCAAACATTGAGCTGTTTCCTGTTAAAATATTTGTAATTATGTACTTGGATGTAAAATAGCCTATTTTATAAAATTTTTGGGCGATTAAATCCGGCAAATATTGCCACTGATATAATTTATATATAGCGACCAAAATGATAGCTAGGCAGCAATGAATATTATCCTGTGGAGACGGCCAGTTAAGTAAAGACTATACGTCAATACAAGAGGTCTTGCTTAGAAGTACAATTTGCTTATTTAAGTAACAATGGGATTAATTTTACCTTTGAGCAGTTAGGATACGACGGCGGTAGTCTCTTACAAATTGCAAAATGTATTGCTTTGGTTTCCCATTTTTTGTAATCTTCCATCGATTTGACACCTATTTCGGCTGCATTATTTACAACTTGTATGCCGGTCACAAAAGACATTCATCTTGAGGCCAAGATGGCGGATTCACTCGTACATTGTAATCGAAAAATCCGAAAGCAATGGACTCCGGACTCTGGTACCACAAATAATTTTGAAATATTTGTAAAGCGACTCTGGATAAATGTGCATCAATTTCTTTCAACTGGTCAAGTTTTGACTAAAGAGAAAAACCGTGGCATGGTGCCATAACAGCCGAAGGAGCAGAAAACCACATCTCAGCGTATATGGATACAATAAAAATACAAAATGTGCTTCTCTATGTGTGGCCCCAAGAGAGGTAATAACGAACCCAGACTATCAAATTTGGATAGCGGTGGCTTTGGCAGGTACCAGGTAGTAAATAAAGGTGTATTAAATAGCACCACAAATTCGTTATAGTATGAAAGTCAGTTATATATTTTATTCGTATTAATATTAGAAACTACTTCGTTCATTGCCAAACTCTTATCACGGTTCCTAGCCCTGCCATACACCCTTAAACTATGATTAACGTACCAGTATTTAAAGTAGTTTCATGTCCACTAAGTGCAAAGTCTTTCTATTTTCTGAAAAAATAGCATCACATGTTAACTACTATTGCAAAAGTCGCTATAATACCTATTTATACACTTTCAAAAGTCCCCATCTTCTGATGAACTCAGAAAACTGCTAGAAAACGTGGTAGTTTCGGTACCTAGTGGAAGGCGTCGTAAAAAAGAAGCGGACCAATCTTCATGGAAGAGAGAACGCGAAAAGCTAAAAAAAAGACAGCTATGTAAAAGTTACTGTTTCAAAACTCGCTACATTAAATTTTTATACATATATAAAATTTGCAAAAACTACCACACTGCGATTTTGTTTTTTAATGATATTAGGCTCCTGTTTATCCAAATTTTCAGATAATAAAGATAAATATATAATTTGGATGTTACTTGTTGTTGTAGACGTTTTTTTAATTTATGGCGCACTATTATAAAATCACATAACGCTGTTTGCAAGTGGACTACTCATTTTTTCAATATTAAAAAAAAAATCAACAAACTTTCGTACAAATTTCAAACTTTTAAAAATTCTAAAAAATCAATCGACATTTTTAGCCATTTGAAACTTGTACTTTATTCCACTAGAATTCAATGGGCTACAAAACTGCATAATCAGCATTTAATAAAAAAACTCGGAATTTTAACGAAAATTTGTAGATTTTTTTTAAACTGAAACTAAACTAACACCCAATCGTGTGACAATACCTTTTACGGATGTTGGTAAAGAACGAACTATAAAAAACTAACCGAAATTAAATAACAACAAAAATAATATTTTAAAACTAGTCAAAATTTGGTACGGCTATAATTTTTTCGACTACTGTACATAAGTTGGCTATGATTACTCGGCCGTGCTATTATAGTAGCACAATACCACTCATATTTTACTTACAAACAAAATAGGGCAGAAATTTATAGATTTCAACCCTGTTTTTGTGAAAAACTTTATTTTTATCAGTATTTTTCTTTTAATCAAAATATGTTGAAATAAAAGTGAAACTAAAAAAAATTTCCAGAAGAAGAATTATAAACGTAAAATCATACTAAAAAGCTATAAAAAGAGTTTATTTGAGAAAATAATTTTTAGAATAAAATGTTCATGTCAATAAAATAAAAGTCTAATAAGTTAATTATGATGTGTTGGCGCTTTATGAGCTTTTTTTGTATTTAATTTACTAGGGAAAATTTCAAGTTTTCAAATGACCCAAAAAACGCCGAGAGACGTAAATTTAATTTTGGATCCTTGATTATGGCTCTGTATACTGTTTTTCCACATCAGATCATTTACCCAAGATATTTTAATTTCTATCTATGTTTAACAATTAACAAAAATTAAAAAGATAAGACAAATCTTTTGAAATTATTTTATATGTATTAAAGCCTGTTCTTTTGCCAAAAAATCAAGTTACTAACGATGAAAGTCGATGGATAAATAAATAGGTTTTGAATGATCAAATGAAAATATGCAATAATTTTTTGTATGAAGTAGGAGCGGGAAATAATGTTACTCATACGCCATATCGTACACGGCATTTTTCACACATTTTCTAGGTTAAAGTTTTTTTTTCATTCGCAATGCGAACTTAAAATTAAAATATCTTGGGAAAATTATCTGATCTAGAAAAACGGTATACAGATCCGTAATCTTTGGCCCAAAATTAAGTTTACGTCTTCCATGGTAATACATATGTATACTATTACAAGTACAGAACCAACCGTGATCTATATAACGTTTTGTATGCATATTTTTTGAACGCATTATTCATTTCGAGCCCAAATAAACTTATGAACTGTCGGAGGCATGCTGGATGAATTGTTCAGGTGAATGCACTCAATATTTTTGAATTGTAAGTCCCAGTAAATGTTTATAGTAAGAATGGTCAGCCGGCACATAATTCTTCATATGCATAACCAAGTGCACCAATAATTCTTTCAACAATGCTAGTTTTCTATTTCAAGGTAAAAAACGCTGCATTTGGGTGTTAAAATAAATATAATAGAATTAGCCAGTGTAATAAATCGTGCTTTTCGATAAAATTGAGCACCGACTGATGGTCCTACCGTATAAACATATATCCACCTTAAAAGGTAATTCATCAGCGTTCGTAAACGATTCAATATCGCGGTCATGATTTTGCCATAACTGACCAACTGGCCAACAAAACGAGCGATTGACTGCGATTCGAACAACAATACAAACGGTTGCATTTTGGTAGCAGAACTAGGCTTTTGTGTCGGTGGTCAGCACTGAGATTATCGTTGGTTAGTCACGTTTTTGCAATTTCCAATGTTGAATGCGAAAGGCTAGTGCCGAAGCGCCAGAGCGTCTTTTGCCAACATCAATGCACTGTTCGTAGACAATTCACTTTGCTATGATAATCTAGAATTCATGCACATACATATTTCATTACACTTTCTCTATGGAGCTAAACTGGAGTGGTTACTGTTGCTGCATTTAAGTGTTAGGATAAAGAATAGGGATGCTCGATTATTCGATTTTTAGCAAACCCGGTTTGAGTTATTTGAAAACAGGCAATTTGAAAAAACCCGGCTGCAAATTTTAAATTCAATAAAACCCGGTTAGACCGGTTGCTAGCGTTTAATTTTTCGTGCTTGGATAACACTTAAATCTAGTCAGAAATGAAAGACCAGAATGGAATAAAACTATTGAAAATAGATACGACTTTGAATTAAAAAAGAAATAAATGGAATAATTTTGAGATAGTAGCAGCGTTAGATCTAATAAATATTTAGAATTTTTGGAATCAACTTATTTTTGCCTTAGTTGTTTAAAACAATACCTTTGCTTTTTATACGTATTTTCTAAACGTTTATTTTCTAAGAGTTTTCCAATGACTAGCATAATAGTGCTCCCCGAATGATATATTAAAGTAGAGCCAACGTGCCGACTTCACCTGTTATGCCTTGTGACCACAAATATTGCAATTAATTGTTGTCTAAAATATCTTCGGGGTTTGAATACTTCTAATTAAATAATTTGGTAAATAAAATCGTTAATCGGAAGGATCAGGTTCCCCACTGGAATCAGATTTGGAAGAATATAAATACTTTTACTGATACTGATAAATACTGTACTTGATAGTAGTTGGTTGAATAAGAAAAATGAATTAGCAACAAGAGTTTACGGGATGAACATAGCTCAGTGGTTAACTCTTCTGACTTTGAACATTGATTACGCAGGTTCGATCTCTGCTGAAGTCGAGAAAAAATAAGTCTGATGAAGAGATGTGGTGATCTCCGAAATACCTGCTATAACTTCTACCGCTTAGACTTTGTTGCTTTTTCAATTTTTCCTAATAAACAATCGTGGTATAAAGCTCAATAAAAATATTAAAAATAAAATGTTAATAAGCCACAATAACATTGACATATAAATACTTTTCTTAGAGGTATTTATTGGCTAAAAAAAAATTTATTTATTTGTAAAAGGCTTACATAACAATAACAATTATTATATCAACCATAAAAGAAAATAAATCTTATCTATGGCAAAACTGCAGATATTTTCAATAAACGCATGTGTCTAAGAAATTTAACCTATTGAGAAACAAACACACATATGTATTAAGACCGAATTTTCGTAGGGAACTTGGTAGTGTTAAAAACTTAGTGTTTGTGCTTTCAACAAGAAGAGGTATAATGAATTTAAGCGAAATTTCAAATTCAGTTGTATACTAAAATATTTATACCGGATGAATAAATGGTTAATCGATAACAAAACTCCAGTTTATTCGATATTTCGAAAAATCACGATCTCAAAAAACCGTGGGAATAAAGTTAGAAAAGACCGGTCAAACCCGGATTGGAAAAACCGATTCAATTACCCTAACAGAGATCCTTGTCAAGGCGTCTATAAAACAAATTGCGTTTTTGATCTGTCGCTACTGCATTCTTTTGATAAAGTTCTAGAAGCATGGTTAAATAATACATACAGTATCGGTCATATCTATAGCACGCCATTTCAAAGTGTGATATTGTGTGCAACTTATGTTTACTTATTTATTTTTGAGAATTTTCAATTAAAATACAGTTCTTTTTCTAACAAACGCCATGCAACAAATTTTCACCTGAATTTCAAACTTTTTTCTCGGAAGTGTTTGAATTTTTCTGAATACACAGTTTTATAGCCAAATCAATTTTAGTCTGATAATGTGCAAGTTTCAAGTGACTAAAAGTTACCGTTGATTTTTTAGAACTTTTTTCGCCAAAGGTGTTGCGGTTTTCATCCATATACAAATAAATAGAGTTTATTCATTATATGGACGCCAATGCGACAAAAAAAATTTTAAAAAATTAACGGTAATTCGTAGCCACTTGAAATTTGCACATTACCAGACTAAAATTGCAGTGGCAAAAAAACTGTGTACTCAAAAAAATTCTAACACTTTCGGGAAAAAAGTTTGAAACTCAGTTGAAAATTCGTTGCACTTTTTTGAAGTTTTCTACAAATTGTTAAACTTGGGTTTATATAGGGTTTGTTAGAGAAAGAACTGTATTTTAATTGAAATTAATTTAAATTGCGTGCTATAGATATGACCGATACCGTATATATATGTACATTAGGGTGGTCCAAAGTCATTAAAGTAGGACTTTTAATGCTCTCACCCCATAGGATTGTTCTATATAGAAAAAAGTATAGCCCTATTTTTTATTTTGAAATCAAAAAAATATTTATATGGCGCATAAAGCGCTCGAAGTTTTCCATGTATTTTAAATGGAAAAAAACACGTTTCGTGGAAATGGTATGGAATTCTTGAAAATCAATATTTTTCGATCGGAAAACTCTGGTTCTCTTCAGGAGACTTCCAGTAACAATACCCAGTTGTTTATTTAGCAATTTCTTAATATTAAAGATTTTTTATTTATATATTGAATTATCTTTATATTTTATTGCAAAATATACCCTAATATTATCGTTTTCATTTGATAAAATAGAAAAACCGAAACCACAGGTGGAGGTCTCAAAAGTTAATGAAAAGAAAACTGGAGGGTAATGTGGTCCCGGGCGTTCGGGTAAAGTGGGTCACTGCATAAAATCACCAAAAACACAATTGTAAGAGTTAATAATAAGTCAATGCATTTATTTATATATTTATTTTATTGTGATTTAACAAAAATTACCTTCTTGGTTGACTATTAGAAAAAATTGATTAAACTAAGATAAATATAAATGCCTCCCTGTCTTAACGATGTAAATAATAAGGTTTAAACGTTAATTAGTGTATTTTTATGAATTATTCCGAGCAAGAACTACAAATAAAGATTGCGTCTCTTTTAGGTAGGTACTTCGTGAGCCCAAACCATATCGCATTGCAGGCACTGTGTCCATAGTTGAGATCCAGTGTCATTTTCCACTCGAGCTCCACAGAAATTGCATTCTGTCTCTTTGTTTGATGGAACATCGGGAAAGAGATCTTCCCCGTCCGATTCTAATAAGTTTAGAGATTCTTCAGAATCAGAAGAAGTCTGGACTTGATCTGTCTTTTTCCCCTTAGGTTTTTTTTGTCTTAAATGGTTCGTTTACCGTTGGCTTAGCCTTTTTAAATGAACCCACACTCTGCTTTAATTCATTTTTATATGGTGACTTTGTTAACACAGTGGCTTTACCACTTTTCCTTCCGCGGTTTGTAGGAGGCTTCCTTATTTTGCTAAGGCGTGACCCGACTCGTGCTCGCAACTGGCGAAGATATATTCCCAGCAAAAAATCGGTAATCGCTTTTACTGGTAACGTGTTCTAGAAGGCATAGCGTTATAATGCCTTCGAATTTTTTCGCTTCTTTTAGGCATTGCCAGTAATGCAAAGTAGAATGTGCTAGAATATTTTATTTATCTCGCTTCTTCGTTTCATTTCGGGGAATGCAAAGTAGAATGTCCTATAATATTTATTTTTTAATTCGTTTCTTTGCTTAATTTCCGGGAATGCAAAGTAGAATGTCCTACAATATTTTATTTGTTTCGCTTCTTTGCGTCATTTCAGGTAATGCAAAGTAGAATGTCCTACAATATTTTATTCGTTTCGCTTCTTTGCTTCATTTCGGGGAATGCAAAGTAGAATGTCCTACAATATTTTATTTGTTTCGCTTCTTTGCTTCATTTCGGGGAATGCAAAGTAGAATGCTGCATCGTAGTCAGCTGAAAAATGGAATGAATATCCAAAAATTCTTTTTCTACCGTTACTTTCTGTGGAAATTTGTCTCGCATAAAAATCATGTTTTGCTTTGTTCAATTTGCAGCGAAGTTGAAGTCAGTCAATGAAGTGACATACAAGAGTGAGGAAGTACAATTTTAAGCTTAATTAAATATGCATGTATGTACATACCGATTTTAAAGAAAATCTAAATACCTAAATACATACATATGTACGCTGATTTATAAAAATTTTAATTAATTTTAACCTTTTAAGACATTTTCTGATTTCAATTTAATATAAATAAGTATGTACTTATCTAGGCATTCTACAGTAGTTTCTCTGTAATACTAGGTTCACATATAAGTAGATTATCTTCATTTTCGAGCTTAACTTCCTAATCTATAATTAGAAAAAGAGATTAGCCATATAAAATTCCTCCCTTGTTAATCTGTAATTATAAAATAATCTCAGATTTAACCGATAACTTTTCGGTGTCCATCCTAGTTTTATCGATTGTTTTTGCGAAGAAGAGGAGAAATGGCAAATGTAAAAGTAAACAAAAATGGACGCTGGCAAGGAAAAGAGGGTTCTAAAGGTATTTTTTTAAATAAAATGTTAAGTTAAAATATATCTATATTGCTCAATATAGCAGAAAAACGTGATCACGGTGGCACAGAGAAAACAAAAATAACTTTTCCTTGAGATGTGAGAATAACAAGCACAACAAATTTGACGGCTAATAATCTGAGATTTACCTGTGTGAACGGTGCGATTAAAAAACGAGCTTTGATTGAGGTAATATTGATATGTGAACATAGTTTAAGGCATTCTTTGTTCGCTTCTCTGGATTCTGTTTATCCATGCGTTCTCCCTTCGTTTGAAGGTAATGCTGCGGGTAAGGGCTTACCTCCAATGACATGCCCATGTTAAAATAAGGCCTTCTTGAAGCGAAACGGTAAGCGATTCCCATCGCCTAGCTCGTTTCCACTTTCGTTTCTGTGGTAATCGTGTTTTTTGCTGGGTTGGCTGTAAAGACTTCATTAGAGGTATCAATGTTTTTGTTTGTTACCGAAGGATATTGCCAAGGTGTGACACGGCTCGTGCTCGCTACTAGTGAAGATATACTGGCTGTAACGACTTCATTAAACGTACCAATATTTTCGTTTGTTACCGGAGAATTCCCCGTTTGTATGGCTTCTTCACCTAATTCGCCAGCTACAAAATCAGAGTCAGAAGATATATTTCTATCGAAAGGGTATATGCCGGTACTTGAACCTTAAGGTATGCTTTTGTAAACAACTCAGCAATGTCAAAATGTGTGACTTTTCTTTCCTTTTCCCGGAAAAACCTGCGAATTTCCTCTCTGTAGTGGGCTTTCAATGGCCCCATAAATATTTTATCCAAGGGCTGGAGATTGTGGGTCGAGTGTGGTGGAAGGGAGATTATAGTAACTCCATTTTGGGTAGCAAGCTCCAGAAGCTCAATATGCCTTGTGTGGCTATAGTGACTATCTAATATAAGAAGAAGCGGCTCTCTTTTGTTGGCTTCGTAAATTTTAAAAAATGTTTAAACCATTTTGTAAATATTTCCGTTTGCACCCATCCGGAAATATGGCATGCGGAATCTTAGGAGGAGCATCCATCATAAGCAGTGGATTTTGGTTTTTCCACGGGAAAATGAAAAACGGTGGAACAAAGCAACCACCTGCGCTCATGCAGCTTATAACTGTTACCAAGGAACCTCGCTCCGCAGATGTTATTGCACCAACCTGACGTTTTCGTTTGCATTACAAAACCTTTGGCAGCTTACTCTTCACAACTGAGAGCCCTGTTTCATCCACAGTCCATATAGTAGATGGTGGAAATTTGTGTTTCTCAAACTCTTCTTCAAGTAAGTCGAAAAACATTTTTACATTTTCTTTTGTGAAACCCATTGCTCTGTTAAAAGAGGTTCCCGTTGGAGCGCGAAAACTAAGCTCGTTTATGTGCCTGCGCAGGAATTCATATAGCCAATCTTTCCCAGCACATTGCTTAAGGACAGAAAATTTGTTTGGAACTTTATTTTTTTTCGCCAACTGAAACGCCAGATAACGAATATCGCGTCTCGTGAGACCCCAAAGTCTTGATTCCATTTCTAATGCATATTTTCTGTGGCTGCGTCCAGTATTAAATTACGTCCAAGTGGGGTCTTTATAAGCAAGGTAAGTGATGCATTACTCCTTGCCATTCTTTGCAATGTAGATCTCGGCACATCAAAAGTCTTTGACGCAAAAAGTGTGCCCATCTCCTCATTCCTAACAGCCTCAATAGCTTTTTCATCATGGCCCGATTTTCTTACTTCTCCCTTTTTTGGCATGTCTAAATATGAATAGTTGAGAAATCCAAAAAAGTAAAATTAACGAGAATTAGGAAAATGCAATGGGGGTAATGTGGGCTACTAGTCCACAATACCCGACGCGGAGTAGCCCACATTAGCCACTTCACCACTTTATATAAAAAAGTATTAAACCCCTTGTTTAAATAATTAAAGAAAAAACTTTCTTACCGCTTTAAAAGATGTAGAATAATTTAATACTTGAATCTGAACTTTCACACTATTAAAATAATCACTTGTTAAAAAATACCATTAATACTCCACACCACTAAAAAACAAGTCGACTGCACTTCACAAAATGTTTTAATCAACTGCTCACCAGTAAAGAGCCCAATTCAAAAGCAGCGTAAAGCATCCGTAATATGAATTTTGATGTTCACAAGCAGTCATGCTAGCGCATGTTCGTTAATACGAAAAATACAGACGTTGACCACATTACCCGAATAGCCCACAATTAGAGATGGGCACGGGCCTAAATTTTCAGGCCTGGCCCGGCACGAATGCAAAATCAACTTTCAAAAAAACGCACGAGCCCGCACGCTAAGAATTTTAGTGGGGCCCGGCCCGGCCCGGAAATAAAGAGCCAACTGTGTATTGGCACAGAGAATTTTTCGCAATATATGCAAAGTTTCTTATTCTAATTTATTTTCAATATTTTTTAATAAAACTATAGTTCGTACTTCACCAAAAAACATAAAAACAAAATTTCTAAACTTTGTGCAAAACTCAGGAAAATTCAATAAATTTGCATACTACTTTGCAACTTCTTATTCAGACTTTCTAGAGAAATTCTAAGTATGTAGTTTTACAGCCCAACTAATTTTAGTATAACAAGGTGCAAGTTTGAAGATCTAAAAAATTGCGTTGATTTTTGGACATTTTTTTAGTAGAAGGTGTTGCTCATTTTCTCCATACAAAAAATAATTGTCGAACATACTTTGTACGGAAGAACCTGACTGAAAAAAAAATTGCCAAAAATCAATGCGAGTTTTTAGCACCTTCAAGCTTGCACTTTGTTATACTAAAATTAGTTGAGCTATAAAACTGCATACTTAGAATTTTTCTAAAAAAAATCTGAATAGAAAGTTGCAAATAAGTATGCAAATTTATTGAATTTTCCTGAGTTTTGCACAAAATTTAGAGATTTAGTTTTTATGTTTATATATTTATAAAAAATTATCGAAAATAAATTATAATAAAAAACTTTTCAGATATTGCGAAAAATTCTCTGTGCCAATACTTTTGTCCGGCACTGTATGTACTTATTTTTAATTTTGTGTTTATGTATGTATACTTACTTAGCGAATCAATTTTTTACATCAGAGATTTTTATAATATATTTTCTGGGAAGTAAAAAAGTGGTATTTTATGTGCAGATATGTAAAAAAACTACTAAGTATCTTATTGTTTCTATCGGTTTCCAAATATTTATTTTTTTGCTTTTCTCTTATCAAAAGAGGTTTAAATATGTACTTTTTTTATAAAAACAAAAGCTTATCTAAATTTGTAGAATTAGCGACGGGCTTTTTCGTGCTTATTCGTGCTTTTATGAAATTTTACTGAACGCCCATGCACGCACGAGTGCTGACAGCATATATTCCGGCCCGTACCCGTGGGCTTACGAAGGGGCCCCTGCCAAAAGCCCTGCCCGTGCCCATCTCTACCCACAATACCCGATCTTACTATAATATCTCAATACATTTTTGTGAAATCCTTTGCGTGTACTTATTTTTCTAAACTAAAATTTTCTAATTTCTTAAGTTTATACAACTGGTTTTTCTTACTTTTGCATTGGACTTATGTTATAGGTATGAGTTCCTAATTTTAATGCTAAATGGGACGAATTGCAAAGAATTACACCTTTTTGGGCACTTTTGTTTTTCTATTTGTCACATTTTGGCTCTTTTTTATCCTCAATAGGCTAAGTATAGTTGGCAGCCCTGCAAGGGATTGTTGTTAGTATCAATTTTTGGTAAATTAGCGTCCTTAAATTTCGAAATTTAGAAGTTTCAAGCACTTCTGAAATTTACCGTTATATAAAAAGTGGGAGTAATTTTAGTCCGATATCAATTATCTTCAACGCTTTGCTTTTACGTGGCAATCACAATAATACTACCGAGTTTGGAAAAAATGATAGAACGGTTACTGAGATACACATCTGTGGTCAAAACTGGGCGGTGCCACGCCTATTTTCCTAAATTTTTTCATCAACGTATTTTTTGCTGAAGAGTTATTATAAACACCAATTTTGAATGAATTACCTTAAGTATTTACTGATTTATCGAAGATTTCGTATTTCTCTAAATTACCGTTATATGTTAGGCGGGCGTGCTTATTGTCTGAGCCGCTCTACAAAGGCAAGCAACTGTGCCAAGTTTGGGAGAAATTGGTTGAGCGGTTACTAAGATATACACATGTAATCATAAGTCGGCAGGGCTACGCCCATTTTCAAAAATTTTAAATAGTCCTATTTTTCGTCTACAAGTCATTGTAAATATCAATTATGAGTGGATAAGCTTCGGCAGTTACTAAAATATCCCAGTTTTCGTGTTTCTGAAAACTACAGTTATATTGGAGGTAGGCGTGGTTATTATCAGAATTTGCTCAATTTCAATACCGCCCGTCCTACGCTGAATGAAAGTACACATACAAAGTATCGTTAAGATATCTAAATTTTTACTCGAGTTATCGTATGCACAGACGGTCGGACGGACAGACAGTCACCGCTTAATCGATTTCTTTTTTCATTCTTATCATTTATGTTTACACTTGTCTATATCTATCTCGATTCGTTTTACCTGTTACAAACCACTGTTATATGAACAAAGTTATAATACCCTTGTGCACAAGTGCGCCGGGGGAATACGAAAAAATTGTGATTGCTTAATACTTTTTTCATACCCTGCAATATAAGTAAATAAAATATGTAAATACGTTTATTTGTACGCGAGATGAAGAGTTTTGATTCAATAAACATATCACTAAGTTGAAGCAATTTAACGAGTAAAGCGATTAAAAAGTCAAGCAACTTACAACCTATAAAGCCTTCGAAAAGTCTTCTTCACCTCTGTTGGTTTCTTCGAAATTCCGGAGGTTTTCAAGCATGAATTCCCTAAAGTCCGTCAGATGGCATGAAAATTATCATGATGACGCTGATGATCATTAGGCTATTCAACAGAATGTTCTCGACAGACACAATTCAATTTGTCACAGAGTGTCAGTAGGTCTGTACCGACCGCATGCCACTGGGGAGCGTATGCGCGTGCGCGCCCCGTCAAATAGTCGAAAGGGCAGGCAGGAAAACTTGCCAGGAACAAGCCAAGTGATTTACGTGCACGCGCAGATGAATTCGACAGGCGTCAGCTTTGGGCCAGGCGCTGAGGCTGTGACAGCAACAGGCGCGCGCAACACACATGTGGCCAACAAGTGGGTCGCTGGGCAAGCGCAACGGCTGCAATTCGCTTGGCTTGACAGTGGCTGCCGTATTTTCAGCAGCAGCTCGCAGCATTTATTGCACGTTGCACGTGTTGCCACATTTTGCTGGGTCTAGCTTAAGGAAGTGTGTCCAATGCGAGCATTTAAAATTGATTAAGCGGCGACAGTGGCGGTTGCGCATGCGCAAGTGACAGGGCCACTCTGGAACAACATGTACGGCTATGCGGTTGTGGCCGCAAGTTTTTGTTTAATTTATTTTTTATTTATCTTTCAATGTATTTTGATTATCCACCTCATCGGCTGCAAATGGAAAGTAGCAAGTCGAGTCCCTCATTGCGCACAGACATGCAAATAAAAATTCTGCGTAACTCAAACGGAATAAGTAAAATTGCAAAGAATGGAGCGGAACCGAACTAAAACGAAATGACCATATGTATACAGTTCTGTATGCGGTGCACTTTAATTGCGCTGGTTTAGGAGATACTTATCGAATGCGTACATCGGCATCAACGCACCCAATCGACACAAATTGCTCGTCAAACTACTTAATGTTGCATGCAACCAGTTGCAACGTGCGCCTGTGGCTTCTGAGATTTTGTTAAAGATTGTCAGCTGATTGCCAGTGTGGCCAAAAATGGCAAGAATAATGACATAATTTGTAGAAACAAATCACAGTTGGCACCAAAATGGGCAATACGTAGTACAGTGTAACATGACAAAATGGATAACGATTCAGCGATCTTTCATCAGCAGTGCACAGAGAGAGAAAAGTGCTGCCGTGCGGTGGTTACCAGATAACTAACCATTCGACGACAGAAGGAAGGCACAATTCATTATGTCGCAATTTGCAAATCAAATTGGCCGGTTGTGGCAAGTAGAGTGTGTGTCGCATACCAGCAAGAAACACGTAAAAATAAACAAGAAATAGGCAAGTCTTCAACAAGCTAAAATAAGTTGCTTTTATGTAATTGACTTTATAGATTCATAGGTATCTACATACCAGGGTTGTTGCGAATATTCGCATTCGCAACCGCGGAGCTTCCGCATTAATTTTAACATTCGCATTCGCTTTCGCATTCGCAATAATCAATGTGGAGCTTTTGCGAATGCGAATATTTTGCAAGTGCACCGATAAAACGTATATCTAGCAAACAAAATGACAAATTGTAGCCAATATTTTTCCCCTGTGGGAGTATTTGTGTAACAAAACTGGTCAAATGTCATATTTACCAACTTTGATAAAAATGCCTTTAAACTTATTATTTTTGAAGCTATATAACCGAGCAGTTATACAAGTTCCCACTTCTACTTGACCTTTGACGTACGTCAAAGAGAACATAGTCCTCTTACTTAGGGTTTACACCGGACAATATTGTCAAGACAATTATGTTAAAATTATGTGTTTGATGTAAAAACGGCGAATTCAGATTACAACAAACACATAATTGTGGCATAATTGTGTTGACAATATTGTGCGGTGTAAACCCTAAGATAATATATATTTTTTGATTTTCTCTTCTTTAAATACCTGCATTTCTTTCTTTATTATGATTTTTTTTTTTATATCGTCACCTGAAATGCACAAAGACGTAACAAACATTGTCGCTGTAATTCAAAAAGTCGTATCTAATAAAAAATTCGAAATTCAGTTTTTGATTGATATGATGGATTTCAGCGAATGCCAACTCCCACATCAGTTATGGTGTTGATACGTCTTTTTGCATTTCGGGTGACGATATATTCGTTTCAATAATTTCAAATGGGGCTCTTTGCGGAATTTATTTTAAGGAATAATTTTAAAAACAGTAATTTTGTTTACTTGTCGGGCAATATTTTTCTCATAGATAAATATGTACACTGGATCCTTGCCTAAAGGCCTCTGTGGTAAAACTCTTCCCCTACGTCCCCCTTCTTTGCTATTTAAAGTGAAAGATTATGCTCCTTCAAAAGGGATTTCCAGCAGAAATCTTCAACATTTAGCTATAAAGAGAATCAATGCTGAAATATTTACAAAGCTATAGGTCTGACCTTTAATTAGGTAAGAATTACGTAACTATCTAAAACCCTCATCGTTCGTGATTCCAATTATTCAAATGCTTTAAAAAAAACGGGGTGCTTTTTAAAAAAATAACAATATTCTGATCCGATTCGGCTGGCAGCCAGGATCTTAAAAACATAATTTGATTCAAAATTTTCATTCCTGGAAAATAATAATTTATATATCCATCTATCTAGCTCGCTATAAGCACAAATTCTTCAAACCAGTCGCAGAAGAAACCATTAAAAATTAATTACAAAAGGAACAGTCCAGCGCCTTCGACTTGGTCTGCAGGCTGTATCAGAGATACATCCGCTAAATTTAAACGTAGAATACGTGGTATAGTTAAGAGCATATCCAAGTCAAAAACGAAAGCACACACTCAGAAAAATATATCGATAACAAAAGCGATAGTAATATCGATAGCAAATTCGATAAAAACATCGATAAAAATACCGATAACAAAATCGATAAAAATATCGATAACAAAACCGATAACTAAATCGATTACAAAATCTATCAAAAAATCAATTACAAAATCGATAACAAAGTCAATAACAAAATCGATAACAAGATCGATAAAAACATCAATAACAAACCCGATAACAATATCGATAACAAAATCGATAATAAAACCGATAAAAATATCGACAACAAAAACGGTAACAATATCGACAGCAAAAGCGATAGCAAAATCGATAATAAAATCGATAGCAAAATCGATAATAAAATCGATAGCAAAATCGATAAAAAGTTGATAACAAAATCGATAGAACAACCGATAACAAAATAGATAAAAAAAATATAGATAAAAAGTCGCTAAATAGATCGATAAGTTCCGAAAATAGCGATAGCAAAATCAGTAAGAATATCGATAACAAAATCGATAACAAAAGCGATAATAGTATCGATAGCAACATCGTTAACACAATTAATAAAAATATCGTTAACAAAACCGATAAAAATATCGATAACAAAATCGATGACAATGTCGATAACAAATCCACAAAAATATCGATAAAAAATATCGATAAAAATATCGATAAAAAATATCGATAAAAATATCGATTAGTATATCGATAAGTTCCGAAAATATCGATAGCAAAAACAATAACATTATCGATAAAAATTTCGACAACAAAATCGATAAAAATATCGATAACAGAACCGACAAAATATCGATTATTATATCAGTAAGTCCCGAAGATCCCGAAAATCTCTAAACTGCCCTAAAGTTCCCAGATTGAGTCTCTGTGCCTCTATCCTTTTCTCTACAACTACCTTTTCTCTACAACTACCTTTATTTTAATCTCTCTTCCTCTATCTTCATCTATACTTTAATCGGTATCCTCATCCTCATCTTTTTCTTTATATTTATCTTTGTTTTTATTTTTATGTTTATCATATTCTTCATATACTACATATTATCCTTCACCTTTGCCCTTATATATGTATATAAGCAAAGTGTTTAAATCTACATTGGTCTTCATTTTTGCCTTTATCTTTACGAACTTTGTTTTTGTTTTTATATTTACCTTTGCCTTTATCCTTATCTTTATCTATGTACGTACTCATCTTTACTTTTATTCTTGGATTGGTCTTTTTCTAAGTGTTGTTTCACTTCCAAAAGTTTTCGAGTATTATGCATACATGTGTTCATACATATATAATATGTATAGACATACATAGATTACTAAAAAGTCCAACTTAACTGCAATCAACACATGTACGTATGTATGTATTTACATATGTACATTAGAGTGGTCCAAAAAAATAAGGTCGGAGTTTAAATGCCGGCACACCCTAGGATTGATCTATATCGAAAAAAATATACCCCTATTTTTTATTTTGAAATCAAAAAATATTTAGGGAGTGCTCAAAGCGCTCAAAGTTTTACATGTATTTTATATGGAGAAAAAACATATTTTCGTAGAAATAGTAGAATTCTTGAAAATCAATATTTTTCGGTCGGAAAACTTTACTTATCTTCAGGTGATTCCCAGTAATAATATTCAATTGTTTCTTTAACAATTTTTTCATGGTAACTATATTTTATAGGTCCTCCAAAGCCCTTAAAAAATGCAAAGGGGGACCAATAAAAAATCTTTTATAAATTAAAAATGGTTAAATAAACAATTGGATATTAATACTGGAACTCTGCTGAAGAGAACCACAGTTTTCCGGTCGAAAAATATTGATTTTCAAGAGTTTTATACCATTTCTACGAAAAATTGTTTTTTCTCCATATAAAATACATGGAAAACTTTGAGCGCTTTGAGCACTCGCTAAATATTTTTTGATTTCAAAATAAAAAAATATGGGTATATTTTTTTTCGGTATATAACAATCCTAGGGGGTGGCGGCATTAAAAATCCGACTTTATTTTTTTTACATACATTTTTGGACCACTTTAATGTACATACGCTGCGATTAGGTTGTAAATATTGCGCCTTCAAGAATTTAAGTAATAGGTTTTTAAAAAAATACAAATTGTCAAATTTGTCTTCCCACAAGGAAAAATATTTATACTATTCCAATAAGTTTAAATCACGGAGTAAGACTCTCCATAAAACTATGTGGCTAAATTTGAATCTGACATCAAACTGAACCCAAAATCTTTTTGGCATTACGTCAAATCAACAAACTCGTATTCAAGTATCCCGTCGCAAGTTTTTTATAATAAAACCCATGCTCATTCGTCTTTTGAAGCCGCTAACCTCTTTGCGGACTTCTTTAGTTCAAACCTTGAGCCTGATTCGAGTTTATGTGATGGCGGTGCTTCTAGCCTTGATTGCCCTATCAATTTTGGAGAGCTCTTTTTAACCATTGAGGACGTCATTAGAGGCATTTTGACGATAAAATCATCATCTCAAACGGATGTAGATGGCTTATGCTCTTATTTGTTTAAGAATGTCTCAGCAATTGCTTAGCCAATTTTATTAATATTTAATAAGTCTCTTAACGACGGTGAGTTCATTGAGGCCTGGAAAGTAACCTCTGTCACTCATACTTTTAAAAGCTACTTTTAAACTTTCTATCATGTCAAAATTGTTTGAAATTATTGTTAAGGAAAAAATATTATTTGCAGTTAAGAGTTCAAGTTCTACTAATCAACATGGCTTTATGCCTGGTAGGTCAACTGTAACTAATCTTGCAGTTTTTTCTGAATATTGTCTTTCTGCTTTTAAGAATCGAGCTCAAGTCGATACGGTCTATATCGATTTTTCGAAGGCTTTTGACAAAGAAAATCATTCACTCTTAGTGTCTAAGCTAGCCGACCTCGGCTTCCATTCCAGTTTTGTCTTGGGTGAAGTCATACTTGGGGGAACGTTGTTGTGTTGTTGTTGTGGATGGTATTTGCTCACGTTCTTTTATTGCGTCCTCTGGTGTCCCGCAAGGTAGTGTCCTCGGATCTCTTTTGTTTGTCATTTTTATTAATGACATACGACATTGCTTTAGATACTCTAATTTTTTATTGTATGCGGACGAATTAAAAATATTTAAGACAGTCACGAGTCTTTCTGACTCGATCAAACTCCAATCGGATCTTGAATGTGGCAGCTTGGTGTAGTAGGAATCATTTTCATCTAAATATTAAAAAATGCTTTTATATGTCGTTTTCAAAATCTCGATCACTCATCCCTACCAGCTATTATGTTGGAGAGTCTGTGCTGAGTTCTGTTAATGAAATATCTGATTTTGGAGTAGTTTTTGATGCTAAATTTCTTTTTCAAAGTCATTTGAATTACGTTATCGCAAAATCCTATGCTACACTTGCTTTTATTCGCCGTTTTAGCACGGATTTTACTGATCCATATACGCTAAAACTACTGTACTATACATCGCTGGTACGATCGAAGCTCGAATATGCTGTCATTATCTGGAGACCTTATTATGACTATCATATAAAACTGCTTGAGCGTATTCAAAAAGCTTTTATGCACTGTGCTCTACGGTCGCTGCATTTTCAAGAGCCGATACCTTCCTATAACGCTAAGTGTCTGCTAATTAACTTAAAATTCTTAAATATGTAGTAGAAGAACTATCCTTTCATTGACATTTGTTTTTGATGTAATACGTGGTGCGATTGACTCGCCACTCTTACTAGAACGTATTCGTTTTAACATTCCATCTAGAAGCCTTCGAAACCATGATATTTTTGTATTAGATCGAGTAAGAACAATATATGCTTCTAATGCCCCAATTGCCAGAGCGATGAAGGAATTTTATACGCTCACAAATTCTGCCGATATTGATTTTTCATTACCTAAATCTAGGTTTAAGCAGTTACTGAATGAACGAGTTTCATTAGTAATTACATTGCAATTGTTAACTGTAAATAATCTGTAAGTAAATGTCTATATTTAATAGATTATAGCTGCAAATAAAATAATTAAATAAATAAAAAATATAAGCTCTGTATGTTTACGTACTAGTTTATGATAGTTTGTAACAATTGTTACACATTATCATCTTTTGGTGTTTTACGCAAAAACTTGCATGAAATTTGCAAAGTAGGAGAAGTTGAGAGAGGAAAAAGTTTAGAGGAAGCTGCAAGGTGCTACCAGATAAATTCTTGCCTGTCACAATTTGCCATAAGAAAAACGACTCTTTCCTTTGAGATGTAATTTTTTTTTAAATGCATGAACTGAGCAAATCTTATGTAATTATTAAAAAATGCCTTCACGTATCATATGTAAGGTGGTAATTTTTAAATAGGTGGCAACCCCACTAAAAAAATAAAGCTTATTGCATATCTGTAGATCATATTCTTTCACTTGTTTTTGTATTTTTTTTGAATTGAACATCTAGAGCAGTAATGGGCATTTCTAGGGACAAAACGATACTAGTGAATAAAAGTACATACTCGATACTTTTCATTCGATACCAAGTAATTTTGGTATCGATACTTTTCAACCGAGTACGGAGTAGGTATCGGAAGAAAGTACTTGTATCGAATGCCGACTCAGTGACAATTTTATTAGCGGACTTTTATTTTTTAACCTAATTATTATTGTGAATAGCTGAAAATTTTTGGCAGTTTAGTTGCCAATGAAAAGAAAGTCTCAAAAAGAAACACCAACTATCATCTCATTAACATATTGCTAGCTTAAAGTGAAAAATTGCTAAGTCAACTTTTGGTGAAAACTCATATTTGGAAATAGAAACCAAGGTAAATTAAAAACTCAACGTCTCTAAAAGGATTAATTAACGTGCTTGTTTTATTTCTTATCGTTTGTATTCAATTGAAGGCAAATTTACTTAGTCCAAATTCTAAACCTTTTAATTTGCAACGGAACCTTCTGCAAAATTCTAGAAAAAATTGTTTTCTTCCCTGGAAATATTCAACAAATGGACTTAGCAACTCTTCCTCGAAGCTAGTGATATGAATGCCTACACTTAGATATTATAAAATTATGATTTAATAATTATAGCATGATAATTATCAACATGATTACTTCTTTCAGAAATATACCATTGTTACACCGCAAAAATGCTGTTGAACAGTGTTGTAATACAGATACATAACTATTATTAATTAACTAATTTGTATGAAATAAATTATAAAATAAATGTTTTTGATCTTAATCGCTTTCTCTTTGTACAAAATAAATATTTATGTATAAAAATAAAATACGTACAAAAAAAGAAGCAAATCCTGTTAAAAAATTTTGTGGACTTTTTAAAATACACCTTATTGGACGTTGCATTTTTTTCTTGTATTTTGGAAGGTCATCCTAGTGAAACATGTTTTAAAACTTAAAGTTTTTCCATTCGCCCAAGCATGCTTTTATACAAACAATTCTTATATAGCAGGGGTGGGCAAGGCCGAGGCTGAAAAGAGCCACATGTAAATTCTGAATGCTACAAAGGGCCACAAAAAAAACAGTAACAAAAGTTTTATTTTCAAATAAAATTATTATTAGAAATGAAAAACATTAATTTAATATTATTCGAATGTACGTAATATAGATATGAAGGAAAATCCAAAAGATCTCTTTCGCCAAATTCCAGCGAAATGTCATCTGTTCTCTCACAGGAATAGATATCCAAAATAGCACACGAACAGAAACTTTGCAGACACTTGCAACACGAACAGCTTATAGAAATTTTGTTTGCATTCAAAAGTATAAAATTGAAAACGTAAGAAAACAAATCCCGAAGTCTTATTCTGACACAGTTCACTGACTAAACGAATAATTACTATTTTCTTACCAGTCTTATTAGTCGTATTTTATTATTTTAACTTCCAAACCATCAAATTAAATTTAGGGATTTGCGCAAATATCATCCAGCTGTTTTTGATCAGCTGTTTTCTTGTTAGCAAATAGCTGTTTGCAAAATTTTTTCTAGCAGAAACAGGCAGCTTTCCCTCATAATGAAATGTCATTTTGCTTTCTCAATTTCCCCTACTTTGAAATTTTTTTTGCGTACGTGAACACAAAAAGCTGATAGTTTGTATAACTTTCGATAATTATCAGGTACGTGAATGCAACTAATTGTGAACGGTATTTTGACTTTACTAATTTCATTGTAGGGTACAGAGAGTCACAGTTATACGTTGTTCTAAAAATTTAAAATATACAGCACACAGCTGTTTTCAACATCGGATATTTTAAATCTGGTACTTGTTGCCGGAAATCAAGCAATGGCAAAGCTTTATGTTGCATTCCCAGTGCCTATTTTCTTCTAATTCCAAAAACTCCAACTTTTCTTCGCTTTTCTTAAAAAGGAGTATTTCGGATATTTACAATATCCTCAATTATGTTATATAAAAAAGGGTTTATGAAGTATGCAAACGTACATTTAAATAATTTTAAATCGGCAAATCGTTTTTTAAAATCTGCTTTTGATATGTTCTAAGCAAAAAGAAAATAAAAAGAGCCGCACTTTCCTAAGCCACCGTTGTTATATAGGTATAAATATCGATATAAGTTGGTATCGATACTTTTAGCTCTATACTTAGTAGGTATCAATACTTTCGTTCGATGCTACTTCCAAGAACAGGTATCGATACTTCCATGGTATCGTTTTATCCCTAGGCATTTCATATCACGCGCACAGGTACGCTTTTCACACGTATACTTTCGCTAGTGTTGCCAGAACTTTTTGGACGAACCAGCTAAATTGGCAAAAACGGCTAAACTTGTTTCAACTAAATTTCACATGTTTTATTTAAATAAATCATAAGTAGAAAGGCTAGTTCTTGGAGAGGAGTTGCAAATTCAAGCTGGAAAAAATTGTGCCAGCAAGAATTTGCAATTAGGGAAAAACTATGATTATGGCACATGGTTGCATTTTTTGCCGACGATAATTTGAATAAACAGGTTCGTAAAAATTAAACATTTACAAACTTGAGCGATTTCGAATTGAAAAATTTGAGTAAATACTTGTTTACTTAATTAATTTAATTTAATTTACAAAAAAAATCAAAACAAATAAGTTACTTACTAAAAAATTGCTTATTATAGCTTAAAATTATTGTAACCAATAGAGGTAAATATGTTGTACAGAAAACAAACAAACAGAAGTTCACAAAAGTTGATACAAAACTATTCGTCGATTTAAATTGTTAACTTTTTATTGAGCATGTTTATTTTACGAGGAGGAAGCATCGAAAGCCTAACCTCGTCAGTGTGAGACTTTAACCCAAACAAAACTTCCTACCCTCATGTACCGTTCCCCTCCTGGTACCACCGTCAAAGATTTCGTCGGGATTATAACACTGTGTGACTGATGAAGTTATAGATCTATTCTCTTCTTCTTATTCTTATTTGGCTCTGTAACCGCCAAAGCGATTTCGGCCAACTGACGCCAATTGGAAATGCCAAGTGAAGCCAGAATACTTTCAGAGCTGGGGCGTCGGTGTCCATTCGAACGACATGGTCAAGCGCCGCTCTATTTTAATTCGCCATATACCAGCACGGGCATGATGAGTGACTTATAGTGTGGTTTTCGTACGTCGAGAGAGGACTTTAGCAGTACTTGTTGGCAAGAGTGATTCTTCGTTGGATTTCCATGCTGACATTATTATCGGTGTTAATGCTGATTCCCAAGTAAACGAAATTCTCTACTTTCTCGAAATTGTAACTGTCAACAGTGACGTGGGTGCCAAGGCGCGAATGTGCTGACTGTTTGTTTGATAAAAGCAGATACTTCGTCTTGTTCTCGTTTACCACCAGACCCATTCGCCTTGCTTCCTTGCCCAACTTGGAAAAGCCAGGACACACTTCGCGGTTTTTCTTACCGATGATGTCAGTTTTATCGGCATAAGCCAGCAATTGTACGTTCTTGTAGTAAATTATTCCTGAGCGGTTCAGTTCTGCAGATCTTATTATCTTCTCCAACATCAGATTAAGGAAGTCACATGAAAGAGAGTCGCCCTGTCAGAAACCCCGTCTGGTGGCGAAGGCAACAGAGCAGAGTTGGTGGTTTTGCTCAACGTCATTTTTCACAGCCGTATGAGTTTTGAGGGGAAGCCAAATTCAGACATAGCGGCATATAGGAAACTCCTTTTTGTGCTGTCGAAAGCGGCTTTAAAGCCAGCAAATAGGTGGTGAGTGCCGATCCTTTTCTCGCGGGTCTTTTCCAAGATTTGGCGTAATAGACCTTGCAACCTATGCTTAGAAGGGTGATCCCGCGGTAGTTGGCACGCATGGCGGGGTCGCCTTTCTTATGGATTGGGCAGAGCGCACTTGAATTCCAGTCGTCGGGCATGCACCTTATTACCTCCTTGCCATCGTAATTAAATAGCTCAGCTGACAGGCTGTCAGCTCAAGCAGCTTTGGCACTTTTCGTTATAGTCAGGCGCTGGGATATTGACTCCATCGTCATCGACTGGGACCTCGGGTTCGTCTTCTCCACTTCTTTCAGTGCTTCGGCTATTCAAAAGGGTCGAAAAGTGTTCCCACCATAATCTGAGTACGTTCTGGACATCGGTCACTAGGTCGCCATGGTTGTTCCTACAAGAGTCTTGAAACCTTCCGTAAGTCGCTCAAATCTCTGCTAAAAATTTCGGGTGTTTTTTCTGTCGGCCAGCATTTCAAGCATTTTCTCACACTCGTCATCGTACCAGTAATGAGCGGGAAATGTGGTTCCACTGATCGCGCAAGTTGGTTTGTTGAAGAGTGCTCTCTCACAGCAGTTGTGAGGGTCGAGCGCCGAATTCATTGGCCGTCTGTTTTGATTGCACCTTTTCGACGTTGAACTTTCCTTGCATTGTTGGGGGCCCTTTTTTTACTGTTCCGAGGTTGGGTCGTATATTGGATGCAGCAATATAGTAGTGCGAGTCGATGTTTGCCCCTCGGAGTGTACCTATGTACATCTAAAACATGGAAGCATGCCTTCCGTGTATCACAACATGCTCGATTTGGTTTCCGGTTTTTCGATCTGGAGACATCCATGATGGATCTTTTTATGCTAGAACCCAGTAATACATACTGCCAAGTTTCGGGCCCAGGCGAAGTCGATCACCCTCAGCTAATATGTACGCTCTAAGATAAGAGAGCCTTGGATGCCTCGTCCTTCTCTTCCATCGGGGCATTGACACATATGAATGAGATGTTGAAGAATCTCGCTTTGATGCGGATTGTGGCTAGACTTTCGTCGACTAGAGTGAACGCCGGTCTCTCTCCCACCACAAATCCAACACCGAATTGCACTCCTTTACGTGGCAACTGTAGTAGACGTCGCGAAGCTCACGCTTACCTTCCTCTCCCCGACCATCGCATTTCGTGGATGGAGGTGATGTCAGCCTTTATTTTCCCTAGGACTTCAACCAGCCGGGCAGAGGCACCATCCTGATAAAGGTTCGGATATTCCAAGTGCATACCCTAAAATCATAGTCCTTCCTATGTTTGCCGTGATCGTCATCAAAAGAAGGGGGTATCATCCGAGGCATGCGTTTTTTTTTCATTGGGAAGGGTTTTAACGTGGCGGGACTCAAACCCAGTGCACGCGGGGTGTTACGCCCTCCCACTTTACCTCGCTCCCAAACTAGCGTTCGGTCGCTACCCAGGGTATTCATGGATATAAATATCCGGACGTAGTTAGCTGCGATTTGAACCGTAAGCACATGAATCACTTCTGGCCATTCCCAGGTGAATGGCAGTCAAAAGCTTTGCAGTACTCGGAAATGTACAAAACATAGTGGCCAAAAACGAATATCTCAACTAAACCCTGATGAATTTTTTAAATTCATAGCTCTACATACCTGTATAATAAACCAAATAGCCGGACAAAACGGTAAATGACATATGTATGTATGTATAAATATGAGGGCGTATTGAACATTTTGAGTACGCAGATTTTTTTATGCTAAATATGTTACTTAATTTTGTTTTGTCACACTCAAGAAGTAAACGTTTAGGCTGTTCACCCAACCGGTCTATAGTTTTATCAATAATAAACAGTATCAGTAATAAACAATTGAACTATAAATTTATTTATAGTTTCCGTTCAATCAATGTTTGCTCATTGTCGACTGCAGCCAGGTTTTTACCCTTTTAAAATGGAAGTGCTTTGAAGTTAGAGATAATAACTTGATACAGAACCGGATGATCCACATATCCACTTTTTAAATCAATTTACTAATTATTTTGTTAGCGTTGGGAGTATGATTTGTTATACAGTATATATATAGGAAAAACCTTGAAATTTAGAGGGGGGCCGAAATTATCAAGCAAGCATATCGTGGTACTATTTTTGAATATCTAGGCAAAAATTTGTCCCTACCTGGCTACGCCCATGGCGCTATCTGGGAAGAAAATACCTGTAACATTTATTCTAGGCACTATATCCAAACACAAACGCGTATAAAGCAAACTGTGAAACAATTTGTTATTTTCTAAGCTTGCGAATAAAACTTCACACTTAAATTTAAGTCATGTATAACAAACATTTTATAAAGAAAATCCTCGTTACGGCCTTTTTTGGAAAAAATATGTTCGTTTAAAATAAAAATAAGCGAAATCGGCCAGATTTTATAAAACCCTGCCTCCGCGATAAGGCTAGTAGCCATTTCCAATAGATTTTTGGATCGCTTAGTCAAAAATGAAAACATATATATTTGAATTTTAAGAAAACAAGGTAAATAGCAAAATCGGCTAAAAACGGCAATTTTTTTTTACAAAACGGCTAACAAATCGGCTTCCGGCTAAACCGAAATTTCTCCGGCTGCTTGCTATCGCAACCGGCTAAATTTAGCCGGAAAACGGTTAAATGGCAACACTGATGATCACACATCGAACACACATCGAAAAAACGAAATTCAACCAATGAATCAGTCTTAGCCCGAACACAATGGAAAGGACGAGCTACAAACCACAGCTGTCAAATTATTTTAACATATACTTTTATGTAGATATCTATTTTGCCGACAACCGGGCTACGCGACGGCTGTGGTTGTGGCCAGATTAGATCTACTATATCTATTTTTCTGGCGACAGTAAGGTTCTTCCTCTTCTTTTATGTCAAATTCATGATGTCGCTGCCGCGTTCAAAGAAATCATGTCGCCATCGACAAAGCGTTTAGATAATGAAGATGACAAATTGGAAGCTGTGTCATTTTCTGAGATAGGACGTTTTCGAACTGGCTGCCGAGATAGGTCGATCTTCCACTCAGCCATCGATATACTAATGATCAACTATTGCTTGTGCAACTATCAACTATCGCGAAATGCGACTATTTCACAAATTAAACCGGTGCACTGAGAGAAAGAAGTTTAGAATTAAAAAAGCGTGCTAAATTAAATAAACACGCACATGAAAGAGCACCAACCCAACTCGTAATACATTTAAGTATACAAATTTTAGTATTTAGTATAGAAATATTCAATTCAAATACGCCCATATTAAAATGAAGCGATTTGCAATTACCGATTGCTTTTTCATAATTAAGTTAAAAAAATATTTAAATTCCATGCTGGTAGTAATGGGAATTGAACCCTGACCCTCTGGAAATTAGCAAATTGTGGCAAGCATCGTCGCGCACTCAGCTACAGCCAGACATGTAAATGTGCATTTAAATGTTGAGTTTGAATCAACACCACGCGTGCGTGTTATGAAAGTATTATTTTTAAATACGAACATTTTTAAACGATAATCAAATAGAAAATATTCATGTTTACTATGCATTATTTCCCTCAGTGAATTCATAACATTTTTCTGAATATTACAACGCGTTTTTTCCCTTAGTGTAGTGATTTTTGAACTTTTATTCAAATTTGTGCAATCAAATCAACAACCGGGACACTAAAACGAAACCCGGTACATTTTAAGGTTGGACCGGGACACCGAAACAAATAGTCTAAAACCGGGACATGTCCGGGAAAACCGGGACGTCTGGCAGCCCTAGCATTACCTCATGCCAGCACTAAAAAGAATCTGGTACTGACAAAAATAAGTAGGTAGTGAAGTTCATGTAGATAGTTACTGTAGAAACTGCTTTTGTATGTATGCCATTGTCAGCAAACTAAACCAGCAACTGTCTACATTCACCATGGAAAGGTACCTATTACAATTCACCAATGAAAGGCCAGCATGGTTCCATGTACAAGCTCATAGCTCACACACATAGCACAAAGCTCGATTTGGTGTTTAATGCAACTGCTTCCAGTATTTCGCCAGGTTTGCGTCCGTAAGAAACGTAAAAAAAACTTATACCGCACGCTTTCCTTTTGTTTTCACTATTACACTTTACCACTGCACACTTCGTTTTGCCTTAATAATTGTTTAAAACCACGCAGAAATATTAACGCACAAATATTAAAAAAGTTTTTTGGTTTTTTTTTATGACACAATCAACATTTGCACCAAGATGACTTCTCGCACACAGCTGATTCTGTCAAAATCACAAAGAGCGGATTAGCGGTACCGCGATTGGCGCAAACTCTGTTTCTCTCAATCGTGATATAGATATTCATAATGTTAAATGTAAACTTTTAAAGTATTATATATGTAAATCTATGTGATGAAATACGTAAACGATTGCACTGCTGGTGCTGGAA
>NW_023458555.1:52753744-52757602 GCF_013731165.1 Rhagoletis pomonella
ATTAAAAATTGTTCCCTGTTTTATTTCCGGTACAAAAGTAAATAACATGTATTTAAACAATAAAATAACGAAAACAATTCACTTCAAAATACAACACATATTTATACACCTATGTATAAAATTAGTTTATAATCAATCAGTCAGTTACAATCTTGGCACTTTAATAGTTTGACAAAATCTATAATTTTGATTCCACGATGCATGCAAACTAGTGCCCTTTGGCGGCTTTAATGAATTTCAGTACGTCATATTTACAGAGGTAGCTACACTCTAAAACATTCTGCACGCAGGGCCGTCGAGAGAAAATCCGGGCCCGAACTGAAAAATCTCGGGCCCTGTACTTAAATTGTATTAATCTAAAAGCATTAATTTAGAGTTTTCCATGTAGGGTTTCTTTAACGTATAAAAGCCTATAACGAAGAAGTAGTTTCTAGCGGAAATATCGAGAAATGTTTGTTTCTATAATGAAAGTAAGTTTTTTTTTTTGTTAAAATGTTACTTATAAATATAAGATAAGCTGATATAATTCAAAATGAGTTAACAAACTCAAAAAAATCATAAGTCCGTCATTATTTTGTGATCAATTATCACTCTTAATTTATATTTTCTGAAATTCCAGGCCTTAAAAATCCCGGACCCGTGATGATTTCCCCTTCCCACCCTTATCGGCAGGCCTGTCTGCAGGAATGGCTTCCAGAGTGTCTTAAGCCGTATCCTTGAGAGAGGTGGATACCCACACAGGAAGTGTTCGAGTCAGTGCTGCCGAAAGTTCTACTATAGGAGTTGTTTACTACTATTTTCTCATTCATACTCCCGTAGTCCCTAAGGACCGATTACAGTACTATTTTGCGAGATAGGTTACTTTTTTATTAAAATTTATAAAGAAACTGAAACGATGTGGCATTGAACACTGTCAAAGCACATTGCATGGGATCATTTCCGATCACACTTTTCCTTTCACTTTTTGATAAAAGTCTCTTAAGCCATATTACAGCATTATTTTAATCTAACGACTGCACTGATGGATTCAAGTCGAATTCATATAAGGTGGTAGCATGTGGTACATGTATTTTGTGTTTGCTTTCGGTACACAAATGCCAAATTTCAGCTATTCTTCGCTCATGGAAGAAGAGGGAAAGAGAATTTCAACACTCTCACTTTCTCACTCACTCATAAGAAATTTTGACACATGTGTACCGAGGCAAATCAAAACAACTGTTCTAGCGACACCTTATTATAAATTCGCCATGGATGGATTTATATTAGCTTTGAAACTCTTTTTCAGTCGTGGAGGAAAATCTCATTTGTTTTGGTCCTAACACACTTGGATTAAAACTCTAAAGCTGGGATCACACGATTTGTACATTTGGCTAAAAATTTGTCAAATTCATAGACAAATCATGTGAACGCTAAATTACATTTGTCATTTATGAGAAAAGCCAAATATTTGCCTTCTTGTGGCAAATGAAAAACAACCCTGGTGGCCAAATCGTGTGAACGCAATGCTGCTACATAAGCCAAATAAAAATTACGCAAATGACCAAATATCTGATTTGCCACTTGATGACAAATGCCAGTGACAAATATACAAATATTGTTGAGCGGTATTGCCATTTCGTGCTTGTGAACCCTTGTATTTTCCAATTTTGGTAAAATTTTAATATTTAATATAATATTCGTATCCGAAAACTACCGAAAAATATCACGTTATTTGAAAACAACAATTTTAAAATATTTGCTCAAACTGAACATTTGAAAACGTAAGCTTTCATGAGGTCCCAGGTTCTTATGCCGACAGACGAACATATTAAAAGTATAATTAATTTCTGAGTATAATTAACTTTGAAAAAGTATATTTGAAGTTCAGAATGAAAAATTTCAGAAAACCAGTATTCGTTTCACAACCCTTCGTGGCACTTTACTATTCACCTTTCTTTCAGTTTTCGGATCTCTTTCCGAAGTTTTTACTGGATATACACATATACATACATGCATATCGTCGTATAAAGTACAAACCCGCGTAATTTGCTTACAGAAGCTGTTGGCTCAATCCTTATCCATTCGTCCTGAAATATACATGCGATTGCTTTATAAAAAAGAGAACCATTTTGAAATATGAGTGTTTTTACTATCTAGATAATAATTTATGCAACCTCACATAGGCGGCTTTGTATTTTGTTGATACGCGGTTTTGTACTTTAAACGACGATATACAGATTATTAAAGACGATCTAAATTACACTATGTGACAAAAAAAAATGTATATAGTTTTTTTCGAGGTTCATACTTGTTGTAGGTCTATCTAAGCAGTAAAATCTGCATACTCAAAATTTTAAATACACCCTCAAAATCTGGGCTTAAGGTCAAAAACCGCGTTTTTCAAAGGGTGACGCACAGGTATACTTGCTTACTTAAAAAAAATTTGTGTGGTAGAACCTAAAAAAATTTGATAGATTTCAAAAAAATGTGGTAGATCTCAGGTTTTGGATCAAACTTTGTACAAAAATTAAAAAAAAATCTGCAAGGTTTCTCCTAAATTGCAAACATTTTAATCAGAATCTAAAACAAAATTAATTTTAGGATAATAAAGTGCATGATTGAAGTTGATAAAAATTGCGTTGGTTATGGCAATTTTTTTCCTTGACAGTTTCCTTCCAGCTTTTTTTTTATCACATCACGATGTAGCGAACAAACGTGGCTCGTTCCAGAAATGCTACTTGGGATTTGCCGATTTTGACAATTCTCAAGTAAAAGTAAACAACGCTTTAGAAATTTGAGATGCACTGAAATTTGCTAATGCTTTCACAAAAATCGTCGGTTTTTATCATTTTCGCTATTAATTCCTTTTATAAATCATATATTTTGCAATTTAACACAATAAAACCATGTTTGATGTCGTAAAATTGAATATTGAGAAAATTTACTATTTTACAGTTTATTTTGTCCTCCCATTCTGCCTGTTGTTAGTGTTTAGTGTTGGACAATTTTTGCTCTTAAAATTAAGAAAATTATGTTGAGCAAAAATAAAACTACTCAAAAACGCCAATATGTGGTAGATTTCAGACCTTGTGTGGTAGGTGTGCTCAAAAAAGTGGCAGATCTACAACAATGTGGTAGAAGTCCGATCACTGAAAGGAATCTTACAGAGTATATAGATGGCTGAGTGGAAGATCGACCTATCTCGGCAACCAGTTCGGAAACGCCCTATCTCAGAAAATTTTTTAACAACGCTCTATCTCAGAAAACTTTTCAAGAACGCCCTACTTCAGGATTTCATTGAAAAACGCCCTATCTCAGCTGCCAATTCAAAAACGCCCTATATCGGCTTATTTTCAATGTATTTTCGTTTGAGATAGGGCGTTTTTGAAATGAATTCTGTGATAGGGCGTTATTCAACCAAATTCCGAAATAGGGCGTTTTTCAATCAAACTTTGAAGTAGGGCGTTCTTGAAAAACTTTCAGAGACAGGGCGTTTTTGAACTGGCTGGATAGGTCGATCTTCCACTCAGCCATCGATATGCAAAATTTAAATTTTTAACATTTTTCATTTTAAATTACGACTAGTCCGACTATTTTGTTAACTAGTATACATACATAGAGTGCCCATTCTGAAGACAAATTAACCATTTATAAATGGTTGTAAACAACGAAATGTTTTCTCTTAAATGGCATATGTAAGTATTTTTCATCGGGCAAACAGAAATAAAGTTACGAGCAAATATATGCTTCAACCTATGAAAAACGCGTTTTTTACCTTCAGCCCAGATTTTGAGAGTGTATTCAAAATTCTGAGTACCTGTGCGTACATATAATTTTTGTTTATTTCACTTCAAATCTCACAAAATCATAGATGCAAAA
>NW_023458555.1:52757702-52760559 GCF_013731165.1 Rhagoletis pomonella
AACTTCAACTCAAGTTGTTATAGACAAATACTGTGACTTAAAAAAGTCAAATTCCAAAAATTTTCGTCTAAATTTCGAATTTTTTAGAACAATTTCAGGTATGGAGTTTTAAAGCAAATACTATTTGAGTATAGCCAACAATGTGCTGCTTCAAATTCCCGTTAATTTTTTTTTATTTTTTTTCCATAAATAAAAAATGGCGTTGATTTATTTTTTTTTTTGTGAACAATCATAAGGCGTAATTACATATGTACCTGTCAATTTTTTCTTTATATTTAAATAATCATTCAAAATATTTAGGCAATCAAATTTCCAGTAAAATTAGTTTTGAATGGAGCGCGATATGTTCGCCATATATCGATATACATTTATTATAAAGATAATTACGTATAATAAATCGGGAATGGAAAGTTCATCAAAAATCTACCTTTTTACCAACCCAAATTTTTTCTAGCAATTTTGGTAACAATTTACCAAAGTGGCAACCCTGGTTAGATTCTAGAGGATTTTTAAAATCCTGCAGTTCCATTTTTATGACGTATTTAAAAGGTTTTTTTCTAAGACAATGAGAAGCCTAGCCAGAACCTATAACCAAAATTTAAAAAAAATCGGTACAGCCCATCTCAAGCTTTGCGAACAGAAAAAACGGCTTTCAAGATATACATGTGACCTGGTCTACTAAAAGGGAGCTTACGTGCGAAAACTAGTTTTCTGTGAAAAAGCTGTTAAAAGTAAGCAACTCGTTTCGTCAGTTTCTCATTATCTCGTTAATTGTTCTCCGCGCCGGACGTCCAGTAAGTGTTGTTGTTGGTCCAGTAAGTGTTGTTGTTGGTCGGAATATTATTATAGTTCATCGTGTAAGTTGCTAGTGCGGAACATTTAAAAATTTAAAATTTAAAAAAAATTTTTAGTACACTTCAAAGCAAGTTAGGATTTTCTGCTTTTCACCACGTGAAAAAGCATCTCATCTTCCATCCGAATCAACCAAAAAGTGAAAATTGATTTTTTGACACCTAAGCCCCCTTTCCGTAGACCAGGTCACATATTAGTATAGATATATATACGTATATATAAATATATTTAACGCTTTAAGGGCCGTTAAGGTGTTAAGCTATAGTTTATTTATTTATTTCATTCATTAGTTAGACTTAACTACAGAATATTCCATCGAATTACTTGAAAATAAATAAGTTAACGGCTCTAATTCTCCGAACTCGATAAAGAACTTTTAATTGAATAAAAGTCCCATATTAGGTTCGTTCGCGTAGCTGTTAATTGTTCATGTTTAACCAAAACTTACAAGTTTTTGCGTTCGCGTATGCAAAAAACTTGCAAAGTAGGGGAAATTGAGAGAGCAAACTGACATTTCATTTTGAGGGGAAGCTGCTGGTTTCTGCTGGAAAAATTTTTGCCAACAGCAATTTGCCAACAGGAAAACAGCTGATCAAAAACAGCTGGTTGGCATTTACGCAAATCACAAAATTGAATTTGATGGTTTGTAAGATAAAAATTACAAAATGCGACTAATTAAACTTGTAAGAAATAAGTAGTTATTTGTTTAATCAATAAACTGTGTCAGTATAACACTTTGCGATGACTTTTCGTACGTTTTAAATTTTACACTTTTGTATGTAAACAAAAATTATATCAGCTGTTCGTCTAACTTGCAAGTTTCTGCAAATTTTCTGTTCGCGTACTATTTTGGATATTTCTCTCTTGTGAGAGAACAGATGACATTTCGCCGCAATTTGGCAGTTGGTTGGTTTCTGCTGGATATTTTAAACGAACGCACCTATTATTATTATGAGAAGACGTTAGGTTTGTTCGTCGAAAATCCAGCAAGAATTATCCAACACTCAAAATATCAGAGAAATTCTCTCAAATTCTCTCTCATGTTGAGAAACTTGAAAATTTCTGCACGAACGCAAATTTGCAGGAATTTCCAAGTTTCCCTGCCAGCTGGCGTCCACGGTTGCATTTCAAACATAAAAAATTTTTTTATAATTTTTAAAATTCTTTCGGATGGCTAAAAACAGGATATACATGTATATTTCTTGTTGTTCTGACTTTCTTTAACATACATTTCAATTTCTTCATCGTACTAGCTGTCGGGTTTCTTAAATCGACTCTGGTTGCAATTGCATTCCGATTGCGAATACCATTTTTTTCAGCCGAATTAAGTTCAAATCATTGGAATTAACTAAATTAATTATATCAATAATTATTTGCATCCTTTTTTCATAAAAAAATCGCTCGTGTTTATAAATTTTTAAATTTAACGAACTAATTTATTCAAATTATTGTAGACAAAAATGCAACCATGCGCCACAACCACATGTTTTTCGTGTTTGCAAATTCTTGCTGGCAAAATTTTTTCCAGCAAGAATTTGCAACTTCTCTCCAAGAGAACTGTCACTTTGCTCTCACAATTTTTGAGTGTTGGATAATTTTTTGGTCTGCACGAACGCGATTTGGGCAAAAACCGTGATAATTCGTACAAATTCGTACAAATTTTTTGCTCGACGAACAAACCTGTTAATATACGTCTTGTATAAACGTCCCGAGAGACGAAATAAAATAAAAAGCCCATATAATTATTATGAGAAGATGTAAATAACATTCGTCTTGAAATAATCGTCCCGCGAGACAAAAACAACTTTTCCATTGTTCAGCAATAATTATAGAGCAATATTCAATTTTATTTCTTATAATCGTTATGGTCTCTGCGTTTGACACATTTACCAGAATTTACCAGAAAAAAATCTTCGGACTAAAACTGGTAACTTCTTACAGAGAGAGTACCTTATTTACTCTCTTTTTTGTCCTCTCAATAATCAGAGAACCGAGTACGGGATCG
>NW_023458555.1:52760659-52762409 GCF_013731165.1 Rhagoletis pomonella
AAAAAAGAGAGAATAAGGTCCTCTCTCTGTAAGAAGTTACCAGTTTTAGTCCGAAGATTTTTTCTGGTAAATTCTGGTAAATGTGTCAAACGCAGAGACCATAACGATTATTGGAAATAAAATTGGATATTGCTCTATAATTATTGCTGAACAATGGAAAAGTTGTTTTTGTCTCGCGGGACGATTATTTCAAGACGAATATTATTTACATCTTCTCATGATAATTATATGGGCTTTTTATTTATTTTTTCGTCTCTCGGGACGTTTATACAAGACGTATATTAACGTCTTCTCATAATAATAATATGGGACTTTTATTCAATTAAAAGTTCTTTATCGAGTTCGGAGAATAGAGCCGTTAACTTATCTATTTTCAAGTAATTCGATGGAATATTCTGTAGTTAAGTTTAACTAATGAATGAAATAAATAAATAAACTATAGCTTAACACCTTAACGGCCCTTAAAGCGTTAAATATATTTATATATACATATATATATCTATAGTAATATATATCTGTCCTCGGGAAGACAAAGGCTGACATCACCGCCATCCAAGAAATGCGATGGACGGGGCAAGGTAAAGTAAGCGTGAAGCCTTGCGACGTCTACTACAGTTGCCACGTAAAGGAGCGCAAATTCGGTGTTGGATTCGTGGTAGGAGAGAGACTCCGTCGCCGAGTACTGGCGTTCACCCCGGTGGACGAACGTCTAGCCACAATCCGCATCAAAGCTAGATTCTTCAACATCTCGCTCATCTGCGCCCATGCCCCGACGGAAGAGAAGGATGAGGCGTCCAAGGATCTCTTCTATGAGCGCTTGGAACTTACATATGAGCGCTGTTCCCGACACGATATCAAAATCGTGCTTGGCGATTTTAATGCCAAGGTGGGCAAGGAAGGGATCTTTGGCGCCACTGTCGGAAAATTCAGCCTCCACGACGAAACGTCCGATAACGGACTGAGGCTAATCGACTTCGCCGGGCCGCGAAACATGGTAATATGTAGTACTAGGTTCCAGCATAAGAACATCCACCAAGCTACATGGCTGTCTCCAGATCGAAAAACGAGAAACCAAATCGATCATGTTGTGATAGACGGAAGGCATGCTTCAAGCGGTTTGGACGTACGTACACTCCGAGGGCCAAACATCGACTCGGACCACTATCTTGTTGTAGCCAAGATACGCACCCGCCTCTGTGCAGCAAAAAATGTGCGCCCAACAATGCAAGGAAAGCTAAACGTCGAAAAGCTGCAATCACAACAGATGGCCACTTTATTCGCCACTCGACTCACACCCCTGCTCTCGGAGAGCACTCTTCAACAAGCCGACATACGCGAGCAGTGGAACCACATTTCTCGATCATTAAGTACCGCCGTCGAAAAAGTAGTTGGATTTCAGCGAGCCCGAAAGAACAACTGGTACGATGAGGAATGTCAAGAAGCCGCAGAGAAAAAAGACGCCGCCTTTAGTGCCACGCACCGATCGGGCGCAACGCGAGTCAAGTGGGACCGTTATAGGGAACTGAAGAAGGAAGCGAGACGTATTTGCCGCAATAAGAAGAGAGAGGCCGAAATACGTGAGTGCGAAGATCTCGATGCTGGCCGACTGTAAGAACACCGAAAAATTCTACCAGAGGGTTAGGTGACTTACGGAAGGTTTCAAGACCGGGGCGAACTCCTGTAAGAACAACAATGGCGACCTAGTGACCGATGTCCAGAATATACTTAAATTGTGGAGGGAACACTTTTA
>NW_023458555.1:52762509-52768468 GCF_013731165.1 Rhagoletis pomonella
AGGCAATTGAGAAGTAAAGTCCTCTCTCGTCGTACAAAGATCACACTTTATAAGTCACCCATCATGTCTGTGCTGGTGTATGGTGCCAAAGCATGGACAATGAAAGCACTGATGAGGCGGCTCTTGGATTTTTCGAGAGAAAGATTCTGCGAAAGATTTACGGACCTTTACGCGTTGGTGATGGCGAATATCGCAGACGATTTAACAGCTCATCGTTATGAGCTTTACAACGATATAGACATAGTGCAGCGAAATAAAATTCAGCTGCTCCGCTGGCTTGGCCATGTCGTTCGAATGGACAGAAACGCTCCTGCTCTGAAAATATTCAACGCGGGCCGCGATGCTGGTAACAGAGGAAGAGGAAAGAACAGGTGGAGAAGGACTTGGCTTCACTTGGCATTTCCAATTGGCGTCAGTTAGCACAGAAGAGAAATGACTGGCGGGCTGTTTTGGACTCGGCCAAAATCGCTTAGGTGGTTACAGCGCCAATAAATAAGAAGAAGATATGTAACTTGGGTATAAAATAATTTGATTCGACTTCTCTCTTCAAAATACTTTCAAACTACTACCTTCTTAAACCTCTTTTATCTGATACCCCCTTATTCACTAACCAAATTCCTTTAATTAAAATTTAATTATATTTTTTAAACATATGGAAACCCTCCTACATGTAGTTAAGATATGTATAAGGCCTTTTCAAAATCATTTCGGTTGATACCATATTGTAACAATTGATTTAACTTTTTAAATAATTTGAGCTTAATTTCTTAACAGGTGGCAACTTTTTTTGAAAAAGTAAAACCTTATTGAACATCCACTTCCTAAGCCCTTTAATTTGACACCTCAATTTTGAAAATCGAACGAATGCACGATGGGAAATGTGAGCCTATTTTGCGTGGCCAAAAGTCAATATTGTGACTTGCTTGAAATTGATTTTTTTTTTTGTATTATCTTACAGCGAATTCTTTAGACTAAACAACTGTATACTTTGTTTTTCGATAAATATGCTTACCGTTGATTTGGTGACCCCCAAACAGATAGTTTCGAAATTTTCTGTTAACGAAAAATGTGTAGCTTGATTTATGTGTCACTTCCAAATACGTATACATATCTCATGATATATTTGCTGATTTTCAAAAGTGAAAAATGGAAAGAAATAGAGACGGTTAGTAGAATATTTACCAATTAAAAGTTAAATTATAGTTTAGAGTTTGTGCCAAAGAAACGTTCGCATTTAAGTGATATGAAAATGAGATTGCGCAATTAAAGAAAAAGTAAAAAAAGAGTCTAAGAACGTTTATAATATACATATTATAACTTTACGTCTATACAAAATATTTCCTTCAAAACCAATAATTATTACTAAAAAATTTATATAGCTTGAAATTATTGTAACCAATAGAGGTATGTTGTATACAAACACATAAATAGAAGTTCACAAAAATTTATGTAAAACTATTCGTCGATTTAATTAATTAACTTCTTACTGCACATTTTTTTTATGAGGAGGAAGCATCGAAAGCCTAACCCCGCTAGTATGAGACTTTAACCCAAACTAAACCTCCTACCGTCATGTACCGTTACCCACCCGGTACAACCGTCAAGGATTTCGTCGGGATAATAACACTGTGTGACTGATAAAGTCATAGATCTATTGAAGAACAAAAAATATGCATAATTAGAATTTTGAATACCCCCTCACAATCTAGACTTAAGGTATAAAAACGCGTTTTTCATAGTATAAGCCTTATAATTGTTCGTAACTTAATTTCTGCTTATCCGATGAAAAATATATACAGTGCGTACACAGTATTCGGAACCCTCAATAAGTGCAATCCCTTATTTAATACAAGTCTCTAAAACAGAATATTGTAACCTTTATAAGTGCAACTTCAAAAAAATTTTACCTCAATACCTACAAACTTTCTCTGTTTATGCATGCCACGCACACAAAATTTTAACTTTTTGCATTTCTTTGATTAACCAGTATTCTGGTAAAACTACAAAGTGGTGTTTCAGTTAAGGTGATGTGTGATGAGCAGGGCCAAAGAAAATAAGCAGGAAAAACAAATTTAAGTGCTTAGATAAACAATAAAAGATTAGTAAGTATGCTTCTAAATATGCTCGAAAAAACAACCAAAAATCTAAGTACAGTTTAATGTTTTGTTTTTTATTCAGTTCAGTTCAGTTTAGTTCAAGGATTGGACGGAATTCGAAATTTTCATATTTCCGGTGGTGTTAATGCATCGATTTAGTTGTCACCTTTTTACTATTATTAAAAATAATGCAGATTATATTACACAAAGATATGAATCCTTAATTTCTTTTCAAGACTGAATTTAATTGTTTTCAAATATTAGTTATCCTCCATCTAAGTTAATTATTTTTAATCTATTCAATAACACCAATGCCTTCCCGCAGAGACAAACCTTTGGAATTGAAGTTACGAGTTAAAACAAAATCCAAATCGGTTTTAATGTTGTTACTAGCAGTCTTTGCGAACTTCGTCCCGCATAAAATTAATTTTTTATTTAAACATTTGGTCCAACGTTTTTACCAACAATCACGTACACGTTTGGTTTTGTGGTCGTCAGAAGGCATATCCTCCATTTTCGCCTTAAATAACCTACTGAAAGCGTTATGTCCGTAAAGAAGTTCTTGTGGCAACAATTATCTGGTCCGATGGTGAATCGTTCTTGAATCTGTATAGTACAATTTGTGGCAATTTCAAAATGGGGGAGTATCATTAGACCACAGAAATCCAATATAAACTTATTTAAGACGAAATACCTTAGACGTGTTACAATTGTATTTGTAGGCATTTATCAAGAATTGTCTTTTCTCTGTTTAGTCGCCGTAAATCAAGGACCGCGATCGTTCTGGTGATTGATTTTTATTTATTTATTTATTTATGCGATTGAATTCATATATATATATCGCCATACCCAGTTCCAGTACTCTACCATGAACATTAGCAGAGATATGCAGTATGAAAAATTCGATTTGTATGGAAGGTACCACGCCTCCTTTTCCAATAACTAAAATTTTCCTTCAAGAGTATGCCGTGGATTTCACATATCTCCATCCCAAGTCCCAAAACTTTACCATAAACTCTTGCAGAGACATGCAGTATGAAAAATTCGGTTTGAAAGGGAGGTACCACGCCTCCTTCTGAAATAGATCCAATTTTTCTCCAGTAGTATGTGATCTATTTCATATGCGCCAATAGCAAGTTTCAGTACTCTTCCCTGAACACTTCCAGAGATATGCGGTATGAAAAATTCGCTTTGAATGGGAGGTGCCACGCCCCCTTTTCCAATAGCTCCAATTTTTCTCCAGGGGTATGCGATGTATTTCCTATATCTGGAGCACCCCTCTGACCCTACCTGGCTACGCCCATGCCTATAACCAACCTTTGAACATCTGCAAAAGGTGTCCGATATTTCGAAAAAATCGGTTTAGCCGTTCTCGAGCTTTGCTATATACATAGAATCTATGTCATAGATGGATAAGAGTTGCTGCTTTTAATATTGCGCTCACTTAGTACGTACAAAAAAACATGGCAGCAGGGTTTACATGCGTAATCATATACATACATATGTATGTATGTACATAAATATTCATATACAAATGTTAGTGCTAAAAGCAATGTTAATTGCTCCTTGTACATTAGGGCGGATCGAAAACCTAATTTTTCTCAAATCCCTTGGTAATAGTGCAAATATATTGAATCATGAAGTCAACAACAAGCCTGCAAAATATTAGTATTTTATTTTAATTGTAAGAGCCCGCGCAACGACCGCCAAGTGACCCACAGCACACTAGTCGAATAAAACCAATTCTTGTTAAAAATTCTGGGTTCAGCAAAATGGTTTGGTGCATATTATTAGATAATATCATTTCTCGCAGCCCTTTAGCTTAACGTTAATCTCAAATTTATCTGTTTTCAATCAAATTTTAATTGTTCTCTTGCCTTTAGTCAAAAGATGTAAAGAACAGCACTAATATTGCTGGCGTGAATTTAGGTCGCTGGTTCCAAATTTTCTAATCTTCTTTTAATATTAGCTATAGTTTGCGAATTTTTGCAAATTTAGGAACAATTTCGGTAGCTCCAATAGAAAAGCCATTATTTTCCATCGTCGTGGAAAAATTTTGTTCATGCAAATCAGTATGGAAACTCTGAACAGGCACAACTTCTAGTAACACTAATTAGTTTACTTATGTTTATGCATACAATATAAAAATTGCAAACATAGGAAAATTACAAATAATTTTGTTCAACATTTTTTTTATTTTAAAATAATTTGTTTATAATCTGAATGATTTTCATCATATTATTATCATAAAAAAGTAACAGTAAGTCTCGCCTTCAATTTGGTAATTATTATTATAAATTTAAGTGGATCTCCAGTTTTTTTCTAAAAAAAGTTCTCTTCAATTGTATAAATAACCTTTAAATGAAAGAACCGGATTACAGAAAAGTGTGCCAGGGACTGAGTTTTTTCGTTCAAGTTGAATGCAAACCAATATCGTCCTCAAAAGATTTCCGAGGATATGTTAAAGACTATTGCTTTTACCTACAGTCACTTTTTCCCATAATGGAATTAACTAAAATATTTATGTATATCTAAATACTTATTGCTCGTCCCCTAGTTTCATATAACCGCAAATTTGGAAACCGCGAAAAATGTGCTTCTTCGGTGACTAGATAATGAAATCATTCCGCACCATTTTTCAAGACCGCATACATGGACTTAAAATGGGCGTTTCTCACCCTAATTATATTATGTTAATGTATGTAAATATTTATATGCTTGAAAGTACTATTAACTTATCAAACGATTCCTAATCTTTGGCAATATATGTTTGACTTCATTCACTACGATCTTGAAAACTGTCCAAATCGGCGTGACCATGGTACTTTTAATATTATATAAACATCCGAAAACATTAAAATGTTTGAAATAAATCTCGTCTAACTTTTTTGTATTTTGCACTTGGTTGCTGAAGTATTAAAGAATTAAAAATTCATATGGGAAAATTATAGTTTTTGTAAGTTTTATCGTAATATCTTAAAAACTTATAGACTTATTGAAAAATGATAAATGAACGTGAGGTACTAAATTTAATAACCCTTAATTTGATATATCGCACTGTTTATAACAATGAACGCATTCCAAAGATAATACAAGCCAAAGTTTCATTTCAAAATTCATACACTTTAATTCAATTGCGCGGGCTGAAGATAAGTTTTAAATTAATGTTTCGTGGCCAATAACAATTGGCTTAGACCTAAGACATCATAATATTACCATTACAGTACGTTCAAATGCCTTTTATTTTCCCCCATACCAAATCGATCCATGTACATGCATATGTAATTGCCTACATTATTTATCCATAAACTATACATATGTATGTACATATTTTTTTTAATAAGAATAAACATTAATGTTAACATTAGCACATATGTATATTTTACATAACCCTTGCCTTGTATTCCGTACAAATTAACAGCAGAGGGCGCTCTTATTTGTTATTTGCTGGTAAGCAGCGCTGTTATGTGGGCATGTATGTTAGATTCAGGGTTGCCACTGACAAAAAAAATATTTACCATCCACTTTAAAAAAATCTACCAAATCTGGGAAATAACTTACAATAACTTTTTTATAATTATTTTAACAAAAACCATAGTTTTGTTATTTTTTTATTTATTTTAATGGAAACTATAGTTTTTTTTTATTTTTTTTTTTAGTTATTCCAATAAGAATTAAAATTGTTTTTAAGAGTATTTTATTTAACTAGTTATACGGTATTTGAATCATATTATTTGTTGGCATATTCTCAGTTTCCTTCAACCAAAAGCGGAAGTGATGAAACTAAAGGCAACAATGAAACTTCATTATTTGAAAAACTTCAACTCAAGTTGTTATAGACAAATACTGTGACTTAAAAAAGT
>NW_023458555.1:52768568-52772085 GCF_013731165.1 Rhagoletis pomonella
TTTTTTGTCCTCTCAATAATCAGAGAACCGAGTACGGGATCGATTTAAAGTAAAATCTGACTGATTCTGACTAGTCCGGACTCGTACGGGATCGCAACTTATATATCTATATATAATCGTACAGAGACAATTTACTTTAACCTCCTTATAGCTAGCATCCGATTTTACATATTTTGAAGGAAACGGTGGATTCTATTGCATTTGCAATTATAGCAGCGGAGTAAGAGCGCGCTATGGGAATGATTTCACAAATATACGCGGAGCTGTCGGGCATAGCATCCATGGGCGCGCCTATGTCAGCTTCTAGTTGAATTGTTGAACCACAAGCCAGAACTACTCCTATGCTTGAAGAACTGGTTCCCAATCCGGTTAATGCAATAACAGCTTCTTCCAAGCCATTGAAGACATGCTCTTTGTTAGGTCCAGCACCTGTTGCACTTGCTTCTGCCTTCGTTTGCCCTTACTAAGTATAATTATCCTTTCTGTGTTGCCGGAGAAGAAGGGCTTCCGCATGTCAAAGGTATACAACACTTATTGTGCACATCACTCCGGCTACGCCGTCCACAGTATTTTTGTGCAGAACCCACGTCGAAATTTGCAAAAAAAATGCATAGTGCAAACCGAGTTTATTAATAAGCTAGTGATAGGAAATTTGAAACATTTATCTTAAATAAAATGTGAATCCTTTGATTACACGTGTATGTTAAAGTGTTTGTATTCGGGTTATGCGTTTGGACAGAACAACCGAAAATCGTTGTACATTAACTAAACCGGACCCAAGTTTCTCGATAAGGGGCAAAAACATTCTTTTTTGCTCGTTTATATAAACAAGTGGATACAAATATACTTATATGCGAAGGGCAAATTTATCTGTTTAAATGAACACCACTAATATTTCCTGAAAGCACACATCGATTTACGTTTTTATCTCGTCTCCGCCACAGAATTGTTTTCGTACAAAATTACGCAAAAAAGCGTACTCATTCGTTTTAAGGCATGCCATTGTTACGAATTTCGAAAGTTCGATAATACGATTCGGATTGCAGCATACTATTTCTACGATTCGGAGCAAAATCCGAATACGAAAGAGTTGCAGAATAGGGGTGTAAAATTAAGGCTCTGGATCTGAAAATTTGCACAATCATTTCAGATTTAAGAATCATACGATGTACATACATATTTGCATATTTATTTTCAATTTTGTATAGTTATAAAACGCTGGAAAACTTAAAAAAATTCTGGCAGGCGTCAGAGAATCTGGTTATTCCAGTTTTCTCTTGCGGGTTACAGAAGGGTGAGAACTCTCCCCAGACTCAAAAATTAAAATTATTCCCACAAGAGATTATTTTGCAAGATTTAGCCGATTGGGTATTTGAACCTCAGCCTGGTGTAATTAATCAAAACCACTTGAAGGATCGATCAATTTCGCGTCCACGCACTGTACTGTAGTTAATATTTTGTCCGGAGTATAAATCGCGTCGTTATCTACTGTCGTTTCTAAATATCCACAGGAGCAAGTAGAAGAGGGGAGTAGCGTTCGCAATAACAATAAATAAGTCTCAAGGCCGGACCCTAGCTAGAGGATTGTTTAACGCATGGCGTATTGAGTAGAGTACAATCTTTCCCAAATACCAAGTTGAAGTTAACTACCAAAAGCAATGCATGTGGTTTTTAGAATAAAGAAATATCCAGATTTTTTAGACCACGGAGCACCCCGATTTTCGGGGATCATTACTAGTAATTATTATTCTGGGTCTCTGCTTGCAAGCGCTCGAACAAATCAAACCTAGCTTACCAGCCAGTAGTAAAATTTACGTAAACTGGTTTCTTAAGGCTAATATAAACTTATTTGTATTTTTTCACTAACGAAAAAACTTCCTTAAGAAAAGATAAATAAATTAGGACTAGAACGCGTCGCACTCCCCTCCATCACATTTAACCCTTAATTAGGCGCATGGGGTCAAAGTCATTTCAAGTTGAAAAAAATGGCTTGGAGTGCTTGGAGCGTGCTCGCGCTCTGTCTAGTTTCCTAACTCCCCGCAGGGTACGTAAATAAGTCACGGCCACAACATCGGCGGGTACACTTTGTTGCTACTCTTTTAAGCGCTGACCCCAAGAGACCACTTATTTATTTTAGTATCTAAGTTTGAAGTCAAAGTTATGATTTTCTTTCTCAAAGTTAACTATAATAATTATTAAGAGCTTTAATATTTATGACAATGTACATTTCGTTTTATTTATTTAGTCACGGTTAGAACATCGCCGTGTACACATGTATCGCTACTCGCTTGAGGGCTGACCGCATGCGCCTATTAACGTAACATTTTTTTGGGGAAGTAAGTTTTAATTTTTTTTAAGTTTGAAGTCGAAATTGTGTTTTTATTTTTTCAAGTTAACGATAATAGTGTATGTACTTTAATATTTTTGTTAATACACACTTCGTTTTTTTTTTCATTTCGGAAACTCCTTTTATAACACTTTTGTCGGGGTCACTGGGGACTAATTTTGTGATTTTCTTTATGCGCCTAATTAACGGTTAACCCTATTGTCCGCTTTATGAGTTTATAGATCCGCGATTGATTTACTTTATGTTTGTTTATTATGCAATTTTATTAGTTACCTATATGCTCTTTATGTACATATGATACAGTTATGAGTTATATTCGGAATGTATGTATTTAATTTTTTTTTTGAATTTTTAAATTCGCAGATATTATGCTGGAGAAAAGCGAGTTAATTATTCTAAATGTATGTATAGTAAATGAACTTAACTATAAAGCGACAAAGCCAAATACATTTTATACAAAGTTTTTATGATTATATTACAAAATTATTCAACATTATTTCTTAGGAAGGTATATAATTTTGATATAAAATATATTAGATGCAGTATAGGGATAAGTCTTTTGTTGACATGTAAGTGGAATTTTAAGTGACTTTTATGTAACGAGGAAATGGCAAACGGTCATTTAATACTTAAATTGTTACACTGACTAGGTTGAAGAGCAATATACATATGTATGCATACCTAATTAATATATTCTCTTAAATTAATGTACAAGTTCTATTTACATACATATTATTAAGTTGGTGTATTGGAACAATTCAAGATATAATACAATGTGTTCAGTTATATCTTTTGAGATAAATATGACTATTTCTGACTTAATACTGTAACTTATGTCCGTTATTAAAATTCAGAAAGCTTTAAAGCAGAGATTGTTCTAGCATGATTTTGTCGAAGCCTGCATACGAGCTGATGCATGCACCTCATCAGCTCCTCACCGCCGTACTTGAATAGCTCGGCTGGCAGGCCGTCAGCTCCAGCAGCTTTGTTGTTTTTCAGCCGCGTAATCGCTATTCGTACCTCGTCATAGTCAGGCGGTGGGACAGCTACTCCATCATCATCGACTGGGGACTCGGGTTCGTCTTCCTCACTACTTTCAGCGCTGCTACCATTCAGTAGGTTATAAAAGTGTTCCCTCCACAATTTAAGTATATTCTGGACATCGGTCAC
>NW_023458555.1:52772185-52777650 GCF_013731165.1 Rhagoletis pomonella
AATCTATGTGATGAAATACGTAAACGATTGCACTGCTGGTGCTGGAAAATTGTTTTCAATAATGAATATAATTAAATTTTCTAAGAGAAATCGTCTTAGTGTGTTATCATTGGAAAATCAATTTTATTTAAAATTTAATGGCCTTATTCATAAAAAATGAAGTAGGTTTAAAGAGCTTAATAAATCGACGTTTTCATAAATTTTTCAATTTATAAACCTTTTATAAAGCTACTTTATTTTTTATGAATAAAGCCATAAATTTATTGACGGAAAGTTCGTGCCCAAAAATATGTAAATAATAACGCATATTTTAACGTTTTTCTTATAATTATATATGTATTCTGTACGTGTTTGAACTAAGTAGATACTATAAAATAATGTTTGTACAAATATATGGAGACTTAACGTTTATAAACATTATTAGTCAGTTTTCATGCTATGTTTTTTTTAAATAATGGACTTCTGTACTTATGCAATAATGCTTCATTTTGTTTCAATAATTAGTATTTTTCATATAATTGGTTATTGTTTGTGATGAATAATAATTGGACGCACAATAACATGTGTTAATGTTTACAAAAATTCTACCATGCTTTTTTAGAGATTAGCCACAGTTTTTATTAACAATCTACCTATCATTTGGTCTCTGAAGTGACAACACTGGTTGCGCTTGCGCTTTTCTTAAATTCCAGAATCGTGCGCGCACAACGTCCTCGTTTCAACTGAAGTAATCGACTGAATGGCCGAGTCGTTCGCTCTCAGCAAAAGACACTAACACATATTCAAAATATGATAGTGTTAGTGTGCCCATCACTAATCTAGACGCCAAGTGTTTTCATTTGAAATCTCACATTTTGTAATTCAACGCAAGGATCTTATAAGTTCTTAGGCTTAAGCACTAAAGATAATACTCCTATCGATACAGAATATATAAAACAAAATCTTATCCAAATCCGTTCAGTAGTTTTCGAGATAAGCGTGGTCAAAAATGTTGCCTTTGCTTTATACTACGTAACGATAAGATAGCAATTTTAAATAGGTGGCAACCCTACTTAAAAAATACAATTTTTTACATGCGAAGGTCCCGCCCTTTCTTTTGGTGTCTCACTTTGTTATCAAACGAACAGTGATGATCTATAACTTTTCAAAGGTGGCAACACTACTCAAAAAAAAAAATGTTTCATACCAAGAGGCTAAGTATTTTCGTTTGACGGTGACGGTGCAGAACTGACACCTTCGCTTACTAAGATGGAATAAAGTAATTTAACAGGTGGCAACCCTACTCAAAAATAAAAATTTGTGCTTATTTTGAGGCCAATTCCTTTCATTTGACACCTCATTTTTTGTAATCCGACGAACAGTGAAGATCTTATATTTTTTAAACAGGTGGCAACCCTGCTCATCAAAATATTACATTATTGCCTACATATCTCGAGGCTACGCTTTTTTATTTGACAGTGACGGTGCAGAACTGGTGCCTACGCTTATTAGAATTGAATATAGTAATTTTCTTAACAGGTGGCAACCCAATTCAATAAATAAGACATTGGTGCTTTTCTAGAGATCAATCGCTTTCATTTGACACCTCACATTTTGTAATCCAACGAACGGTGTGGATCTTATTGTTTTTTAGACAGTTGGCAACCCTATTAAAATTCTCAGTAAAAAAAGCTCACTCTCCTATCGATACAGAGTGTACTAGAGAAAATCTTGTCAAAATACGTTCAGTTGTTTTCGAGATTACCGCGTACAAAAAATCTCGACTTTCCTTTATACTATGTATAGATTATATCCACCTTTTATATCTAAATAACGATATTTTGGCATGAATGGATAGGCAAATCTCATTTTTGGCACAGATGCCAGTTACGTAGTTTAGCAGAACCGCGATCTGCGAATTTTCATTTTAAACCGCCAAACACTGTGTGATGGCTAATAGTGCGCTATGATCAATTAACCAACTTTAGAATGACCTCACCTGACGCCAACAATGACGGCTGAGTGCAATTAATCTACAAGTCACACTGCCATAAATGGCAATTTCACGGCGAGATAAATACAATGGACACACAAATAGTACAGAGATAAATGCGTCAAATCCATACAGATATGAATGTCAATTCGTTGGTACGCTGGCTGCGAATATTTAACCTCAACTAATTCCATTAAGCACGTTATGTACAAATGTAAATATTTCCTTTAATATATGTATATATATGTGTGAATAAGTACCCTACAAAAAATGCGACTAATCCGGGATGACTTCGGGGCAATCGCAAAGGAACATCCGACTAATACCATTTTTGATCATGCCATATGGAATGAACCCTTCGCTTTTGTTCGTGCATGCCCTATGAAGAGAGGGAAGAATCTTTATATCCGAACGGTTATAAAAATCTACTACTTGCTAAACAAATTTGTACCACACTCTAAAACCAGTTTCCTCTCTTAATGAATGCAAATTTACACACCGTTTTAATTAAATTAAACACTGCTTGCTTACTTTTACTTATCATATATGTGGCGTAGAACAAATTTCAAATTCGTTTTTTGAGTTTTAAACATTTATTGTTCACTTTTTCACAGTTTACACATAAAACGTTTAAAACTTCCTCTAAAAAGATTTCGTTTAAATTTACGCATATAAAGAGAGGTGACCAGTTTCCTCTCCTAGTGTGTGCAAAATTAAACACTGTCTGTTTACTTTTACATATCAAATATGTCACGTAGCGCACACAAGGTGTGGGTTTTGGAGTTAAATTTATTGTGATTTAAGAAATTTTGATAGAAAAAAATTTTTTTTCCATTTCTTGCGCGTCATTTTGTAAGAATTTTTCTTTTTTCTTGAGAGTTCTTTAAAGTTTAACTGCGAATGAAAACATTGTCCTAAAAATATGCACTTTACAGCCTAAAAAAGTTTACCACTGATATGTACTTAATAAGCATTCGAAGATTTAATTTTCTCAACTTCGAAAAATACAAGTTCAGTTAAATTTTCGTTATTCGAAGTATTAAAAAATGAGAAACCAGAAATCAACGTAAATGAATAAAAAAGTCTAAAAATTTCGTGAAATTATTTAATTTATTTATATTAAAATTCTTTTGTAACATTTTGTAACACATTTGAAAGTTGAGTGCATCTTTAACCGTTAATTTTTTCAGGATTTAATGATCGGACCTAAACCCAATTACGGGACGACCCTTAAGGTACCATCTTTCCGGTAAAAAAAGAATCATTGGAATCGGTTCACGCGGTGCAAAGTTATGCGGTGGAATAAATAAAAGAAGTAAAAATACTCCGAAGAATTAATAACCTCCCCTTTTTTGAAGACGGTTGAAAATGTCTGAGTTCTTTGTAAATTTTATGTAAATAAAATGCAATTTATGAAAAAAATATATTCTCGCTTTCAAAATGTTTGTAATTTTAAACATTTTATGTGTATATTTTAAACAACTCATGTTCAAAATCAAATCTTGAACATCTTGTGCGTATACTTGAACAGATTCTGGTTGAAAAATAAACACTTTTCAGTAGTAGTTTTACATGCACTTTTAAGAGTGCAGCTGTTGTCCGAACCGGAGTTCTAAGCGAGTACTTTGTCTGCAAGCCAACGACGCACGTGAGATTTCGTTTACTAAGCGCATACATATCATTAAATCCTCAACTGTACCCGTTAGTGATGAATACGGAACTAATTCATTACCAATTATACCTACCTGGACATAGTTTCCAATTGTTCCCGATTGAGTTAATCTCGGAATACTTTCTTTTTCTACAATTTTTTGCAGGATAGTAATAAAGTACGTGCAAGTTCTATTTGCATGTACATATTTATATATCAGGGGTGGGCAAGGCGGATGCGGAAAAGAGCTACATGTAAATTCTAAATGCTGCAAGAGCCACAAAAAAACAACAAAAACACAAATCTTATTTTTAAATAAAAATATTATTAGAAATGAAAAACATTAATTCTATTATTATTCTAACGTACGTAAGATTGATATTAAAGAAAATTCAAAAGATCCCTTCGGCCAAATCTTCAATATCTGGTTTTACGTCAATTAAAGCTGTTCAAGAGAAAAATATCCAAAATAGTACGCGAACAGAAAATTTGCAGAAACTTGCAAGACAGACGAAGAGCTGATAGAAATACTGTTTAATTCTTAAGTATAAATTGAATATGTTAGAAAACAATTCCTGAAGTCTTATCCTGACACAGTTCACTGACTAAACGAATAATTACTTACTTCTTACAAGTCTAATTAGTCGCATTTTACTTTTTTAACATCCAACCATCAAATCAAGTTTAGGGATTTTGCGCAAATTCCAACCAGCTGTTTTTGATCAGCTGTTTTCTTGTTGGCAAATTGCTGTTGGCAAAAATTTTTCCATCAGAAACTAGCAGCTTTCCCTCATGATGAAATGTCATTTTCTTTTCTCAACTTTTCCTACTTTGCAAGTTGCAAGCTTTATGTTGCATTTCCAAAAACTCTTAACTCTTCTTCGCTTTTCTTAGAAAGGAGTATTTCGGATATTGTAAATTCATCCTCAGTTATGTTACTTAACAAAGGGTTTATGAAGTATGCACACTGAGCTAGAGCTGCCAAACTATCGATAGTCAAGTCCATCGATGTTTTACGGTAGTCTTAAGGGTGACTATCGATAGTATCGACCCATTTCATATGTTTTTTTAAATCCATTTATTTTTCGTTATCTTGCTCTTATAAATTTGTTTATTTTAACGGCTCACGGTTGCATTTTAAGATCGAGAAATATTCACCCGCCGTGTAAAAAAAGCGATTTCATAAATTTTCCCTGCAATTCGCCTTTCGGAAATAAAAAAACATTCTTTCGAAAGGCACTTTACATGCAAGGTGCCACTGTTCATGCAACTACTTTCTGAAATTTCTCAATTTGACAGTCCACTGCATTGTCCGGTCTGACACGCTCTTAAGACGGCAATGTAACCCTGCTATTCCCACGCTTAAAATAAAAAATGACGCTTTTAGAAATAATGCCATGAACCAACTAAACAGATTACCCACCACGGCAACCGCGTATTTGTAATTCCATTTGAGAAAAAAAAAGTTGATAATGTAATTTTTTAATCGGTTGTTTCATTCATACACATGGTTTCATTCGGTTTCACTCACATGGCGGCGAAAAAATGACGTCACTGCGAAAAAGAATACTTGTTTCTCTATGGTTAATAAGCCGATTGTAAGAAATGTAACTCGAGTTGAATATTTCAGAAAAATCCGTATGTATGGCAGTGGCTCAACGTGCAGAAGTGCCTGCTGTTCGGAGTGCGAATACCGTCAGTGCGACACATGATTTTTATTTTTTTCTGTTCTTGGTTTTTCTTAATTACGAAAAAGCCTCTGTGAAGTGCAGAACCAAATCAAACGACGAAAAAATGATGACCTGTGTTCGAAAGTAAACGGCTATCTCTCCGAACTTTCTC
>NW_023458555.1:52777750-52798576 GCF_013731165.1 Rhagoletis pomonella
AATCTATGTGATGAAATACGTAAACGATTGCACTGCTGGTGCTGGAAGATTGTTTTCAATAATGAATATAATAAAATTTTCTAAGAGAAATCGTCTTAGTGTGTTATCATTGGAAAATCAATTTTATTTAAAATTTAATGGCATTATTCATAAAAAATGAAGTAGGTTTAAAGAGCTTTATAAATTGACGTTTTCATAAATTTTTCAATTTATAAACCTTTTATAAAGCTACTTTATTTTTTATGAATAAAGCCATAAATTTATTGACGGAAAGTTCGTGCCCATAAATATGTAAATAATAACGCATATTTTAACGTTTTTCTTATAGTTATATATGTATACTGTACGTGTTTGAACTAAGTGCTATAAAATAATTTTTGTACAAATATATGGAGACTTAACGTTTATAAACATTATTAGTCGGTTTCATGCTATTTTTTTTTTAAATAATGGACTTCTGCACTTATGCAATAATGCTTCATTTTGTTTCAATAATTAGTATTTTTCATATAATTGGTTATTGTCTGTGATGACTAATTTGGTCTCTGAAGTGACAACACTGGTTGCGCTTGCGCTTTTCTTAAATTCCAGAATCGTGCGCGCACAACGTCCTCGTTTCAACTGAAGTAATCGACTGAATCTCAGTATATCCAGTAAACAAACTTAGCTTTTTTTTTTTCGCCAAGTTTGGTCCCCATAAAGGACTAGTGTTGCAAGCAACGTTTTTTCGGCAATTAGGGTGTTGTGCAGCTATTTAATGTGGTGAAAATTATTTAAGCACTGGGGAGATTTATTCACACGGAATTGGAGATTGGGCAAATAGATTTATTTTAAATAAATTGTGAATCTGCGAAAATATCTTTTCAGCAGATGAATATACTTTTTAACCTTTTTTCCGAAAATTTACATACAGGCTGGAAAATATGCGAGTAACATTAGGTTTGTATAGTAACTTCTCCAGTAAAACATTGCAGCGAGAGCGTAAAAGCAAAATAGAGCGTAAAATTGAGAGGAAGAGAAAACTAGCAGAAGAGGTTACTGAACACAAAACTAGCAAAAACTTGCAAGAGAACAGTTGTTGCACTGCTTTGACGATCTGCTGTAAACATTTTACTATTTATAAATCAGTTTTAAACTCTTTGCTTTACACACAAGCACTTACACTGTCCAGTACATCATTAATATTATGATTTCCACTCATTTTACTTTTGTTTGTGCCAAGGCGAATCAATATAAGGTGATAGCAGGAGTACAAAAACAAAAATTTACATGTATTTTGTTTTTGCTTTGGCGGCATAAACTGTCAAAACCTGTAAGTGTGTGTAGAAATTCAAACTAAATTTTTCAATTTGATATCAGAAGCCGTGCGGCGAAACATACACAAAATCAACTGAGCTAGTAACACCACTTTTTATATATTCTTTTGACATTTATTCTTCTTCTTCTTCTGCTAGCTAATTTCTGCTAGTAAAAATTTCACTAGCAAGAATTTGCAGCTCTCTCGTGTTGTTACGCTCTCGATTCAGTGCTCTCTTGCAAATTTTTTGGGTTATCATACACTTTTCCAGTAAAAGTTTGCAGGTTCCAGTACAAATTAGTAGTGACTATTGGTAACTATACAAACCTATTCAAATATCGTCGCCTGGATGGAAAATTTCCGGAAGCGTCATTTTGACAATTTGTGGTTTTTGGATATCTTCTTTAGTTTCCGACTAATTGACTAAAATTTTTTCGGTTATTTGGTACAAATTGCGTTAGTATTGCTGTCGCACTAAACTAATCAAGATCTTTCAAATAGAGTTATCTGTTCTTCTTTAGTTTCCGACATATTCAGCTTTATCATGAGTTTCATTTTCTAGAACCGGGTCACTTTTCGTTTGCGTGTGTTCACTACAGGTGGATGAAAAAATTGTTGCCGAAATTTTGTTCGGGCGAAACTCACGATTAGGCTGATTAGTAAAAAGTATGGTTAATTTATAAAAATTGTTATCACATTTTGGCGTATATCACTAAGACTGACTGCAAATTTTTTGACAAATGTCGTATACGACAAAGTTTTATTAAACTCATAAATGGTTGACACTAAACTAAAAAAAAATAAGATAATTTAAGAATTTCATGAACTAGTACATAGCATTCTCCGAAACTTTGGAGAAAATCTGTAGTCGTGTTTCTGAGAAATTGCATTCCAAACTTCAATCGTGAGTTACCGAAAGTAACTTGTGACAATCTTTTATCCAGGGATATTTTCGCAGTTGGAGTATATGCCAGACGAGTAACAGGTATATACATACAAGGATACCTAAATTAGCGCGTTGAACTTGTATATTTATCTCTCTCCAACGCATTAATTCTATATACGTAGGTACCAACGCCTGACAAAGTTATGTCTAAATTTAATAATGGCTCTATGACAAAATATTCATGCAATGTATTCGTAGATTTTTATTTACTTCATTTCATACATTAGCATTGATGTTTTGTTTTTCATACATTAGTATTGACGTTTTTTACTAAATACCAGGAATAAATATTTAATAAAAAGCTATTTCATTTAAGCTTAACCAACTTTTAGTTGCTCGGAGCTAATTTTAGAACGCTTCACGAAATATTTTCATAAACAGTAAATGCAACCCTGGGTGCATCATTAACGAGCGGAAAAACCAAACAAATAAAAAAATTCCCTCTGAACCAATATTCCCAAAAATTATTAAGCAAAACAAAAACCATTTTTTCCAATTTATGCACTGTTATTTTTATTATTGCAATACAATTTCGCAGCTCTTCAAACATTTTCCACATTATGCTTTTAGGGCTAGTAGTTTCCGACCCCATTTGCTCGTTTTTTTTTCAATTCTGAATTTAGGCTAGGCTTCATGGGAACTTACTGTGGGTGCAAACAGACCACATTTTGTAAACTGAATTGTGATATTTAATTTTATTTTACAATGAAAAATGAATTTAATGTGCAATTTTTTAAGTTTACTAGATGTAAGACAACTTTTAATTTTCTTTATATATTGCATGCTTTAGTTTTAATTCTGTTTAAGTTAAGTTGTAAAGGTGAAAATAGGCCTCCTGGGCAACCGAGCACATTAAAAAAAATCGGTAACGCGCGTAAAAGCATACCTCACAAGTGGTGTGGAAAATGCAAGAACAAATATAAATGGAATAATTTTCGAAATTATGAAATGGTTATTGGTATTTTCCATCTCAAAGGGGGTGATTAATTTGAACGTTATTTAAGCTGCCTTTACACGGTCGATTTTTGTCGTTTAACCAAAATCTACCCGTGTAAATTGCGATTCAACCGTAAAAAGGAAGCGTTTTGGCTAGTCGATATCTTAAGTAAATTTTCCAGTCGACAGAAATCGACCCGTGAAAAGGCAACTTCAGGAATTTTTTAATTTTCTTTTTTTTTTTTTGCTTGGGCGTCTTTTGAAGATGTGCCAAATTATATTGTCTACTTAAATACAAAACAAAAATTTCTTTAAGCCATCTTGTGCAGCAATTTGTTGATCTTATCCTCACGGCTACCGAAATCACCAACCTCAACGTAGTGATTAGCCTTCTTGCGCCAGCCTCGGGTTGATGTGTTGAGCTTGAATAGCAACAGGAAGTTGGGGCTTTCTTGAAGTGAAGTGAATCAACGCACTGAATTTCGTGCGCTTCGCGAAATTTGCGTTCGATCACAAAGCAGAGACTGGGACACGCTTGACCATTCCACGTTTGTACATCAATTCACAAACTGATTTAAGATTTGGATAACCCCATATAGGGGGTTCGGCATACGTAGCATATTAATGGTTGCCTTGCTCAATTTGATGAACACATCGTTTTAATGTGGCGAAGACAGAACAGAACAGATCCGCGGATGCGGATCACAAAAGCCAATTTGGATTTTTCAGGCCCGTCGAATCGGCCGCATTTCTTTGCCACACTGCGTTACTCCATCTCACGGCGTCCATCACCGAGTTTTCTTGTTTGATATTTCTCAGCATGCACCAAGTTTTCACATTTACGGAGTGCAATCACAGCAGAGCGCTTTAGTTTACGTTTGATCAGGGTAGCAATTTGCTGACCTGCAGCTTCGGCTCGGGGACAGGAGGCAGCTTCCTGGAAGGTTGTCTGCCCTTTGCTTGCGGTTTCTTACCGGCCCATGATGGCAGTCATCTGAACTTGTTACTTAGCACGTTGAAAAGGCGAAAAAAAGTTCGCCAAACGTTTGGAGCACATCGTAAATGAGCCACTCGATTTATAACATTTCTATAAACAATTTAATTAAATACTTTTTATACATAGATATGCTGCATCATGCACTTACTTTCCACAAATTCCATCCTGTTTATCGGCATAATATTCCAAATATGCCTGCTACTTCATTACTAAATTTTCCAACTGCGCCTTCTTTGTTCGCTCGTCATATCCTAAAAAGACAAATTTACTTTAAACAATAGAAATCGCAAAAATTAGCAAATAAAATACTCGCTTTGTTTTGTTTTGTTGTCAAATTTCTGAGAAATGTGAATTCACCACGATGCGATACAGAAAGAACAAGGACCAGGGATGTAATTTTAAGTAAATCTTTTATTCAGTGGCAAGGCGCAGAGCGTTCGGAGCAGCAATATTAATTTGTATCAAATATAACATTACACGGTGGTTCTAATACATTTTTTGATATTATTATCCAGAGTACATACATTATATGGTATTTATTTCAAAAATTGATGTACTATATGAACATTTTTTTTCAAACATTTCTTAAGATTCTTTCATGAGTGCTGAAAAGCAACCATGCGTGTAAGAAATTGTGTACTACCTAAAACTTCACCTCTGGAAACTTTATCCCCATAAAGGACTTCACCACAGTTTTTTTACTGGATATACTGAGGACTGAATGGCCGAGTCGTTCGCTCTCAGCAAAAGACACTAAGAGCGCGGTTACCCACGAACGTGTACGTAGCGTAGCGAGGAAGTTCGTAGAAGGATATCAAGTGTGCTGTTGATAGAAAGAGAGAGAAGCAACGTCTACGTCACGGTGTTGCGGTGGTGAGTTTTTGTTAACACGCAGATCCCATAAGATAGATCGTGTCAGCTGACACGTTCTCCGTTTTTACGTCCGTGGGTAACTGCGCTTTAACACATATTCAAAATGTGATAGTGTTAGTGTGCCCATCACTAATCTAGACGCCAAGTGTTTTCATTTGATATCTCACATTTTGTAATTCAACGCAAGGATCTTATAAATTCTTAGGCTTAAGCACTAAAGATAATACTCCTATCGATACAGAATATATAAAACAAAATCTTATCCAAATCCGTTCAGTAGTTTTCGAGATAAGCGTGGTCAAAAATGTTGCATTTGCTTTATACTACGTAACGATAAGATAGCAATTTTAAATAGGTGGCAACCCTACTTAAAAAATACAATTTTTTACATGCGAAGGTCCTGCCCTTTCTTTTGGTGTCTCACTTTGTTATCAAACGAACAGTGATGATCTATAATTTTTCAAAGGTGGCAACACTACTCAAAAAAATAAAAAAATGTTTCATACCAAGAGGCTAAGTATTTTCGTTTGATGGTGACGGTGCAGAACTGACACCTTCGCTTACTAAGATTGAAGAACGTAATTTAACAGGTGGCAACCCTACTCAAAAATAAAAGATTTGTGCTTATTTTGAGGCCAATTCCTTTCATTTGACACCTCATTTTTTGTAATCCGACGAACAGTGAAGATCTTATATTTTTTAAACAGGTGGCAACCCTACTCATCAAAATATTACATTACTGCCTACATATCTCGAGGCTACGCTTTTTTATTTGACAGTGACGGTGCAGAACTGATGCCTACGCTTATTAGAATTGAATATAGTAATTTTCTTAACAGGTGGCAACCCTATTCAAAAAATAAGACATTAGTGCTTTTCTAGAGATCAATCGCTTTCATTTGACACCTCACTTTTTGTAATCCAACGAACGGTGTGGATCTTATTGTTTTTTAGACAGTTGGCAACCCTATTAAAATTCTCAGTAAAAAAAGGTCACTCTCCTATCGATACAGAGTGTATTAGAGAAAATCTTGTCAAAATACGTTCAGTTGTTTTCGAGATTACCGCGTACAAAGAATCTCGACTTTCCTTTATACTATGTATAGATTATATCCACCTTTTATATCTAAATAACGATATTTTGGCATGAATGGATAAGGCAAATCTCATTTTTAGCACAGATGCCAGTTACGTAGTTTAGCAGATCCGCGATCTGAGAATTTTCATTTTAAACCGCCAAACACTGTGTGATGGCTAATAGTGCGCTATGATCAATTAACCAACTTTAGAATGACCTCACCTGACGCCAACAATGACGGCTGAGTGCAATTAATCTACAAGTCACACTGCCATAAATGGCAATTTCACGGCGAGATAAATACAATGGACACACAAATAGTACAGAGATAAATGCGTCAAATCCATACAGATATGAATGTCAATTCGTTGGTACGCTGGCTGCGAATATTTAACCTCAACTAATTCCGTTAAGCACGTTATGTACAAATATGAAGAGAGGGAAGAATCTTTATATCCGAACGGTTATAAAAATCTACTACTTGCTAAACAAATTTGTACCACACTCTAAAAAATGTTTGTTTAAATTTGCGCTTATTAAGATAGGTAACCAGTTTCCTCTCTTAATGAATGCAAATTTACACACCGTTTTAATTAAATTAAACACTGCTTGCTTACTTTTACTTATCATATATGTGGCGTGGAACAAATTTCAAATTCGTTTCACTTTTTCACAGTTTACACATAAAACGTTTAAAACTTCCTCTAAAAAGATTTCGTTTAAATTTACGCATATAAAGAGAGGTGACCAGTTTCCTCTCCTAGCGTGTGCAAAATTAAACACTGTCTGTTTACTTTTACATATCAAATATGTCACGTAGCGCACACAAGGTTTGGGTTTTGGGGTTAAATTTATTGTGATTTAAGAAATTTTGATAGAAAAAAATTTATTTTCCATTTATTGCGCGTCATTTTGTAAGAATTTTTCTTTTTTCTTGAGAGTTCTTTAAAGTTTAACTGCGAATGAAAACATTGTCCTAAAAATATGCACTTTACAGCCTAAAAAAGTTTACCACTGATATGTACTTAATAAGCATTCGAAGATTTAATTTGCTAACTTCGAAAAATACAAGTTCAGTTAAATTTTCGTTATTCGAAGTATTAAAAAATGAGAAACCAGAAATCAACGTAAATGAATAAAAAAGTGTAAAAATTTCGTGAAATTATTTAATTTATTTATATCAAAATTCTTTTGTAAAATTTTGAAACACATTTGAAAGTTGAGTGCATCTTTAACCGTTAATTTTTTCAGGATTTAATGATCGGACCTAAACCCAATTACGGGACGACCCTTAAGGTACCATCTTTCCGGTAAAAAAAGAATCATTGGAATCGGTTCACGCGGTGCAAAGTTATGCGGTGGAATAAATAAAAGAAGTAAAAATACTCCGAAGAATTAATAACCTCCCCTTTTTTGAAGACGGTTGAAAATGTCTGAGTTCTTTGTAAATTTTATGTAAATAAAATGCAATTTATGAAAAAAATATATTCCTGCGTGCGCCCCTGGCACTTAGTATTTATTATTTGTAAAAAATATATTCTCACTTTCAAAATGTTTGTAATTTTAAACATTTTATGTGTATATTTTAAACAACTCATGTTCAAAATTAAATCTAGAACATCTTGTGCGTATACTTGAACAGATTCTGGTTGAAAAATAAACACTTTTCAGTAGTAGTTTTACATGCACTTTTAAGAGTGCAGCTGTTGTCCGAACCGGAGTTCTAAGCGAGTACTTTGTCTGCAAGCCAACGACGCAGGTGAGATTTCGTTTACTAAGCGCATACATATCATTAAATCCTACACTGTACCCGTTAGTGATGAATAGGGATCTAATTCATTACCAATTATACCTACCTGGACATAGTTTCCAATTGTTCCAGGGTAGTAATACAGTACGTGCAAGTTCTATTTGCATGTACATATTTATATATCAGGGGTGGGCAAGGCGGATGCGGAAAAGAGCTACATGTAAATTCTAAATGCTACAAGAGCCACAAAAAAACAAGAAAAACACAAATCTTATTTTTAAATAAAAATATTATTAGAAATGAAAAACATTAATTTTGTTATTATTCTAACGTACGTAAGATTGATATTAAAGAAAATTCAAAAGATCCCTTCGGCCAAATCTTCAAGATCTGGTTTTACGTCAGTTAAAGCTGTTCAAGAGAAAAATATCCAAAATAGTACGCGAACAGAAAATTTGCAGAAACTTGCAAGACAGACGAAGAGCTGATAGAAATACTGTTTAATTCGAAAGTATAAATTGAATATGTTAGAAAACAATTCCTGAAGTCTTATCCTGACACAGTTCACTGACTAAACGAATAATTACTTACTTCTTACAAGTCTAATTAGTCGCATTTTACTTTTTTAACATCCAAACCATCAAATCAAGTTTAGGGATTTTGCGCAAATTCCAACCAGCTGTTTTTGATCGGCTGTTTTCTTGTTGGCAAATTGCTGTTGGCAAAAATTTTTCCATCAGAAACTAGCAGCTTTCCCTCATGATGAAATGTCATTTTCTTTTCTCAACTTTCCCTACTTTGCAAGTTGCAAGCGGATATTTCAAATCTGGTTCTTGTTGCCGGAATTCAAGCAATGGCAAAGCTTTATGTTGCATTTCCAAAAACTCTTAACTCTTCTTCGCTTTTCTTAGAAAGGAGTATTTCGGATATTGTAAATTCATCCTCAGTTATGTTACTTAAAAAAGGATTTATGAAGTATGCACACTGAGCTAGAGCTGCCAAACTATCGATAGTCAAGTCCATCGATGTTTTACGGTAGTCTTAAGGGTGACTATCGATACTATCGATAGTATCGACCCATTTCATATGTTTTTTTAAATCCATTTATTTTTCGTTATCTTGCTCTTATAAATTTGTTTATTTTAGCGGCTCACGGTTGCATTTTAAGATCGAGAAATATTCACACGCCGTGTAAAAACAGCGATTTCATAAATTTTCCCAGCAATTCGCCTTTCAGAAATAAAAAAACATTCTTTCGAAAGGCACTTTACATGCAAGGTGCCACTGTTCATGCAACTACTTTCTGAAATTTCTCAATTTGACAGTCTACTGCATTGTCCGGTCTGGCACGCTCTTAAGACGGCAATGTAACCCTGCTATTCCCACGCTTTAAATAAAAAATGACGCTTTTAGAAATAATGCCATGAACCAACTAAACAGATTACCCACCACGGCAACCGCGTATTTGTAATTGCATTTGAGAAAAAAAAAGTTGATAATGTAATTTTTTAATCGGTTGTTTCATTCAAACACATGGTTTCATTCCGTTTCACTCACATGGCGGCGAAAAAATGACGTCACTGCGAAAAAGAATACTTGTTTCTCTATGGTTAATAAGCCGATTGTAAGAAATGTAACTCGAGTTGAATATTTGAGAAAAATCCGTATGTATGGCAGTGGCTCAACGTGCAGAAGTGCCTGCTGTTCGGAGTGCGAATACCGTCACTGCGACACATGATTTTTATTTTTTTCTGTTCTTGGTTTTTCTTAATTACGAAAAAGCCTCTGTGAAGTGCAGAACCAAATCAAACGACGAAAAAACTTGATTCAAGTCGAACGTTTGAAGGCAGATTTATAAAGTGACTGTAGCTGACTGTGCAGAGATGATTGCTCATGTTACATATTTGCTAACAATCAGAAGATGCGGTTTCACATCTCGTAAGAGGCAACTTGTTAAAGTGAAAATAAAAACTTAAGTTTTATAACTCCGAATTATGAAAAAGCATCTTTGAAGTACAGAACATAGGCATGTTCAAACAAAAAAATCGATAACCAAAAGTTTGGTTAATGTAAACAAAAGTGTGGTTAATATTACCAAATTATTGTTGAAAATATCAACCGAGGTATTGTTAATATTAACCAAAAATCACATTGATCCCCTTTCCAGTTTGAATTTGGTAATATTAACAAATTTATAGTTGATTTTTTGCTCAATGAAAACGTACATTTAAACAATTTCAAATCGGCAAATTTTATTCAAAATCTGCTTTTAAATCATGTGCAATATTTTTTCTAGCCATGGAAAATCATGAAATGTTCTTTTTTTAATATTATGAATAAAAAAACGAAGTTTAGCTTCAAAACTTAAAATAATTTTCGACAAATCAAGAATATTTTTATTCTCTCCTTCTAGTGACAAATTCAAATCTTGCACATGTTCCATAATCTTGGTAAAGAACATTAAGTCAGAAAGCGATTCATGAAACGTCTCAAAGTTGTTGCAAATGTCGAATTTTTGCAAAATTTGCCACCTTGCGACACAGCTGATTACTTTTGTATGGAGACTTTCTTGCGACATTGCCATCTTTTTTGAGCTGGCTATCATTGCAAAGTCAAAGTCGTGAAACACATGTTTTTTATTTTCTTCGAATACTTCAAGAAAAAAGTGTATCATTTAAGGCTGTTTCGAAATATAATTGTAAAAATTTTTTGCCCTCCTGAAACGTGATTTGTCCTCCTCAAAAATATTGTCCTTGTCTGTCCTCTTTTTGAGCAAAAATATCCTCATTGTCCTCCTTTTCAAGTTTTATAGCAGTGATGCAATTTAAAAAAAAACCTCGTTCAGAGTATTATTATTTCCTAATCGTACACAATCATTGTATTTAAAAGACGTTTACATAGTTAAACTTTCAGTTAACTGGTGTAAACTTTTGATTGATCTAATTGCCTGGGAAAGTTGAACAGTGTAAACGCTTTTTAGCCTTAATGAATAATATTTTACCCTTTACAACACTGAAAGACGCGTCTACACAGGGAAAATTATTGCCTAAGCCGACCTAAGCCGAAGCTTAATATTAGGTACTATTCAATATTAACAATAAGTATATGAGTTTTTATTCCGTAGCAAAGTGAGGTGTCATACTAAAAGGCTTGGACTGCAGATATGCAATAAGGTTTTGCTTTTTTAAAAGAGTTGCCACGAGGGAATTAGGTAAGAGCAATTTGTATGTTTCATCATATGAGTGCCAAACGAAAGAGGTTTCAGAAAGTAGTAGTATTTTGAACGGGGTTGCCATCAGCTTGAAATGTCGCATTTAGTTTACTTATACACAAGTTATAGAAATATTAAAATGTGGATGTCAAACGAAGGAGTAATAAGAAACCTTTAGTTTGAACGCTAAGAATATTTTCGAGGTGTTGGAATATATTGGACCTATGTAATATGCTAAATGAATTATTAAAATATGCGTATCAATCGAAGCGTTTGGGTTTCAAGAGGCTTTATTTCTAACCTTTAATTAGGAGAGTTGCCATGTGTTCGAACAATTTAAGTCAAATTAGTTCATCAGTTTATTGAAATACATGTGTGTCACAATGACAGACGAAAGAGATTTAGGAGACTTTAATTTGAGAATGCTTTTGAAAAGGAATTTCAAAAATGAGCGGTCCAATTAAGGACCTTAGCCTATTTTTTAGTCAAGAACTTTTTTCACCGGTGTAGGGCGTTTCGAAATTTGATGAAATTACAAACCTGCCCTATGCGAGACTTATCTTAATTCAGAAACGGCTGCACGGTTTTAGATGAAATATGACACTCGGATCTCCTATAACTCTGACCATCATTTCGAATATTACTTAAGTTTTTGAAATTAAATCTTGGGAGTCTTAACGCCATGCGGGTTCACTAGTTTTTATTATTTTTTAAATAAAAGGAGCACCTTACAAACATACATTTTCTACAGCCGCTAAAAATTCTTAGTATTGTCTAGGATGCAACTGTAAATGCATTTTCAAGCTTGTTTGTTTTTTTTTACGCTTTCTTTCTGGCACACATTGCAAATCGCAGTTGACTTTTTTCTGTTTCTACAAAATCATAGCAAAACGGAATTGTATCACTTTTATGCATTTTTTTTTATATATAGTGTTCTTACATTTTTAAAAGTGTTATGTAGAGATACCAAACAACAACAAAATTTTAACAACAGTCGTAAAATCGTGTAACTTCGTGACAAATACAACACCTTGTCAATTGCCTAATTGTTCGGCATTTTCGGCCAAAGCCGAAGCCGAAGATGAAAAATCAGCCGAATAGGCCGAATACCCAAACCAAGCCGAACCTTCGGTTGGACACTATCAGATACAGTGTTGCCGCGAAACATTTTTAGCGGTAGCTAAATTCAGGCTAAAAAAGGGCTAAAAAAGAGCTAAAAATCGTCGTTGTGGCTAAAAATGGTAGCTAAATTTTTTTACCTACATATAAATATATAAGTATCCACGCAAACATTTTCTATAAGTAATGATATAGAAAAACAATGAACTCTGGAAAGAATTAATATTTTATTCACCAAAAAAAGGGCCGCCAACTTACTTATTTTAAAGTATAGTTAAATCGTTAATGGATAAGATAACGGCCCAGAAACGTAAAAAACATACATATACATATGTTATTAATTAATTAATTAATTTCTTACGTAAACAAAAAAATTAGATCACATTAAGAATACATAAGTACTAGAATCATATTTATATACAGTGTCGGACAATACTAAATAACTTAAATAATTTCAAACTATGCTTCGAAAAATATCCATTTGTAAAAGAAAATTCTTAAAATGTTATGTTATAATTTACAAAGAATTAAAATGTCGGTGCTTTATTATTGTCCGACGCTGTATGTATCAAACAAACAAAATAGTATTCATTTAATGAACTCATAGTAAAATAATTTAATCTATAAACATTTTTTTTAACACATTAAATATCTATATCTATATCAATACTATCATCGCTAAGCGATTCTTCGTCGCTACAATTTTGTTAATTTCTCATTAACCTGACGATATCATCTGTAATTTCAAAATCATGACAACATTTCTGTACATTTTTTAAGCCATACCTTACAGTTAATAAAGCGTTTAACATTGCAAAATTCATTTTATTTCTGTGCTTATTTTTAACGAAATTTATTATAGAAAACGTCCTTTCAACTTCTGCGTTACTTAAAGGTAAAAGAAGCAACCGATAAACAAACTTTTTCCACCACTTAAGCTAGCGACACAATGAACAGTTTATTTGCCTTAAAGGAAAGGCATTCGCTTTATAAGCGAAGAGTTAAATTCATGAAAATAAAAAATTTTAATGTCAATGATGAATAAATTTTGAAAAGGGCTAAAAAAGGGCTAGGGGCAATTTCAAATTTTTGTGGCCAAAAAAAGAATTTGGTAGCCAAATTTAGCCACCAAAGGGCTAAAACGGCAACACTGATCAGATATGTATAAGTTTTAGTACACGCTCAAAAATTTGGGTTTAATTTTTAATCCGCGCTAGGACTACTGCCGTTTTTTAATCTTTTATAGTCTACTTTTTAAACCAGTCAATAGTTTTAAGCAATTTTTAATATATTCTGGTTTAAATTTTAGTCCAAAAAGTTCGTTGTTTTAATTCCAAACCGAAACCGGTTTAAAATCTAAACCGAAATACAAAATGTTTGCACACAGCGAAATGTGGTGTTGATTCAAACTGATTTCAAACATTTACATGCGTGGCTGTAGCTGCCCAGTGGGAAAAGTAGTAATGCATTATATGCGTGATAAATAATGTAATGTACTTCTTAAGAGTTCTAGATTCAATTAATATGTAATCAGCATTGCAATGTATCCAAAAAGTCGCTGGTTACTGGTAATGCAAAAATGAATGCCCCACTTTTCTAGAACATCGCCGTGGGGGGAAAAATGCATTTTCGAATGTGTGTTTTACTGATTATTTTTTCGATTACTATACATTAGATGCACTGGGTGAGTGTGCAAAGATGCTTGATACAATTGGTTGCTACCAAGGCTATCCGGGTTCAATCCTCATCAGATGGAGCCTGAAATTTAAGATTTTTGTATTCTTAATTATGAAAATGTTTGCGTTTAAAATTTAAACCGAACTGTTTAAATTCTAAACCCAACATTGTGCTCTCTATTTTTTAACTTGGAAGGTTTGCATTTGAAACTGAATTTAGTTTGGTCATATATGTAGGCCAAAAAGTTTAAAATTAAAACCGAAATTTTTAACCATGTAGTGGCAATATTTGTGTATGGGGATGTTATATATTGATAAAAGATTTTGTAAAATGGCTTTTTGAAAATGTGTTATTTCACATCCAAGTACATAATTAAAAATAGCACAGGTGTTTTTTCTCTTAAAAAACTAATTAGACATTTGGGTACGTATAGGTATCACGCTACCAAAACGATAATAAAGAATTTCATCATGAAAATTTTTCGAGAAAATAAATTTTATAACATCGGAAACCAAAAAAAAATAGTGTGATGTGCATTTGACCGGACCTACCTATGGTTATGTATTTCGACCCGGAGAATCAGAATTTGAAGTCAGTTTGGCCAATATACCTATATATTTTACTTAGCCTCTTTATGAGTATTATTATTATTCTAAATTAATTAATTTTGGCTTTTCATGCAAATTGCTATAAATTCTAACATGCAAGTACATGTTATCAATAAAAATAAATCCAAATAACCAAAGATGTATGTTAATTTAACTTATCTAGATATATAAAAAAATAAAATAATCATAATCTTTTCATTGGTAGAATATTTTTATGTTGCTGGTTAATAGATATAGCGAGCCGCTTGCTCCAAACAGATGCCTGCGCGGACGAGAAAGCAAGAGTCTGGATTGAGTACAGCCGCGCAACTGTAACTGCGTACCCAGAAGAATGATTAGATCCCATTGCGTCAACTAAAGATGTTTCTCTCAACACATTATTTGATTATTTAGTTTGTATGTAGTTACCAAATCTTGTGTTAAGAGAAATATATTTAACTGTCTACTTTCTCAGTGTACCTTCGCTCCTGTACTCGTATTCAGTTGGGGTCTATCTGTAAGTGTTCACTTCGTATTTGAAAAGCATATTCATTCAAACAGCTTAGGCCATAATGAAAAGTCGCACGCGGTCAAATTTCGACCCAATGTCGACCGTAGAAAAGCCTAGCACAATTTAACTTCGCTCTACAAATAGCTTGAACTTTTGGCCAGGGACGCGCCTTTTGCCGTCAATGCGCCAGTGTTACTACATAAGCGGCCGCGATAATGACTTCACTTATGCGCGTGCTTCGGACCCAATATGGCAGCTGCCACTCGAAACTGCTGCAATGCGGTGCTGCATGCAGTGTTGCCAGCAGGGTTGCCGTTTGGATCTAAATAGATCCACTTGGATACATTTTTAGACGAGTTTTTGCGGGATACTTATTTTTTCCTATCAGTATAAATGTGGATACTTTTTTAAATAGGCCAAAATTTTATATTTTAGCAATGAACATATGAAGATTTGTCGCAAAGCGCAAAATAACACATACAATGTTTAAAATAGAGTAAATGTAAGCCCCTAATGTTTATTATTTGTAGGAAATGTATTTTTAGTTTCAAAATTTTTGCAACTTTAAACATTTCATGTAAATATTTATGTGTATATTTTAAAGATCTCAAGTTCAAAATCGAATCCTGAACATCTTATACGTATGTATATTTATACAGACTCCTGTTGAAAAATATATATTTTTCAGTAGTAGTTTTACACACACTTTTCATAGTGTACAGGTATAAATGTAACATAATAATTACTATTTTTTATACTTACTTTGCAAAATACTTATGTATAAAAGATGTAATTTATAAATTGAAATTACAAATGTTTGATTTTATGAAATATAAAAATATATATACACGTATTCCAAGTCCTTAGGATGGGTTAAATTATGTCTTTTTCTTCAAAATGTTTGGTTTTCTTACAAATTATGAGATGGATACGTAAAAAAAGAAAATTGGATACATTTGGATACATTTTTGGCTTGGTCGGTGATACATTTTCTTGGGACGGCGCGGCAACACTGGTTGCCAGGTCTTCGACATGAGAAAACGTCCCTCTTGGTCAGAAAAAACGTCATTTCCTACCCAAAAACGTTTTTTTCAAATGTCTGCGTAAAGAATTGTTCTTATTAAACTTTTATTGTATACAAAGGTACATAGCTGTGTTCGTATGGAATAGTAGCTTATGTCGAAAGGTTAGCTTTAGTATAAATCGGCATTCGCAGCATACGATTGCGAATGACTCACTGGCGCTGAGCAGTTGAAGAAGTCAATATTCTTATTAAGTCTTATCAAAAAAATTCCTTGTCGTTCAAAGCATAAAGAGAATGCCGCATTATACTAAAGCCGACTTCCCCACATAAGCTACTATTCCATACGAACACAGATATGTACGTAAGATATATTAAACGACAGAGAACATTCAAAATTCATTGTAAACTGGTTTGAGATCGTTAATATAAAATCATTTTGTACCTAAACTTGTGATCAGCTGATTTAGTCATCAACATTTTGATCGATTTTGGCTCTTTCTCTTTTGTTTATTTAATGTTTATTATTTTTCCATAAAAGCCTAGCTCATTATATAACAAACAAAATATAAATCCACATTTCCAACTTTGTGCAAAAATTATAAAGAATATGCAAAGTTTCAGCTAGATTTTCAACTTTTATTCTGATTTTTAGAATCTTTTTGGGTATGCAGTTTTAAGGAGCAAAAGAATCGCGTTGATTTTTAAAATTTTTTTTTTCTAATAGACATTTGGTTAGGTGGTCGGTTGTCGAAAATGCTAAATTACGTTCTGATAAGAAGGAACACAGCAATAGTTTAGTCTTTTTTGCGTTCATTATTTTATTTTTGACATTATTTTTTATTTTTTACATTTTTTCTGGCTTTTTATGTTGCTAAACCTTTTTTGTGCTTTTGCAAGCGTGCGTGTTGCAATTGATCTTCCTGATTTTGCTTTTAATGTGCAATTTCAAACATTGCAATAAGCTTCGTAACCTCAAGTGTTTACACAACCAGCTTTTGAACACGGGATCCTTAGTCCAAGAATAAAAAAAAATGCGCGTACGCTTGGTTTGCATCATATTTAAGTCATCTGTGTCCAAAGAATGAATATCTTTTGAAGCAGCTGCTGCAAAGCACAAAGCTTGTTAAGATTTATTAAGAAAATAATTCAAAATCAGTTCCACTTAACAGATTTAGTAACAGAGAAAAATTACTGGGAAGTTAAAACACGTCATTTTTTACACAAAAAACGTCCAGACGTCAACAGGATACAAAAATGACGTTAAAAACGGCAACCTGGCAGCGCTGGCTGCATTGCTAAACAAACTGATGGCCAAGCTAGACTCGTAAGCGGGTACAATTTGTTAAACTGCTGTCTTAGTGTTAAAAGCCTCTTTAGCCTGTTATACCATATGATATGACCTCTAACATGAGCACAATTACGTGGCAGTTAACACTGTACATTTGACCAATAAATGCAGATGGCGAACCGGCAATAGCAATTAGATATTTAGTAATATTCATATGTACATACATATTTATGGTTTATCGCGATGCTTTTTTCGAAAATACTTAGAAACAGATAAACACTTACATACATGTTTACATAAATAAATATCGCTAGCTTAGAGTCAAAAGTTGCTAAGTCCACCTTTTATGACTAAACACTTATTTTGATACAAGAGGCTAGAGGAATTACAAATGCATCGTTTCGAAAAGGATTAAGACAATTGTTTTCTTTTTTATATTCAATGAAAGGGAAATTTACTAAGTCTAAAAGATCTACCTAAAATCCATTAGGGCCAAATTAATAGGAAATCGATTAATGCAGATTGAATATTTCTGTTTCGCATAGAGTTTGGCTTTGCTTTAAAACCCAAAATGTTATTTTCAAAGTTTTGCGCAATACTTAAAGAAAATGGCTATAAGAGGTTTTCCTTTCCTGTAAAATGTATATAAATGTACTTAGCAGCTTTTTACTCTAAGCTAGCGATGTGTATAAAACAACTTCATATTTGGCTGATTCTTATAGTTATAGCATTATAAGTTTCTAACATCAATGGGGTGTAGGCCTCTATTATTACTATTTCCTCTAAACAGACTGAGTCCCACTTTGAGGAATATTTCCCCATTCCTCGACAATTGCTTTTCTAAGGTATTGTGGGGCCATGTTGGTAAACCTCTGATCACAATATAGACCGACGGTTTTTTACTGGATTTAGGTCCGGACAAATTCAAACAACTGATATTTCTAACCTGCAAACGCATTGTCATATTGAAAGATAAACTTAACGCTAGCATATTGCTTTCCAAACTCAATTAACGTCTAACGAGTTTATGTAGTAGCCCGAATAGATGTGAAACAAATACGTGTTGCTTTATATGAGATTACCGCCTAAAACCATAACTTAGCCTCCGCCAAAGTTGAGTCATATATAATTCTGTTTTGTTGATGTGGTTTTACTTCAATATTTGTGGGACATACAAATTTAACTTTTTTCAAAATGAAATCTGGCTAATTCATGGCGGCTTTTCAGTGAGGGCTAGTGATATCAAAAAAATTAAATAATCGATTAATCGGTTAATTGATTAATCAAAAGCATTCGATTAATAATTGCAATTAATCATAAGAAATTAACAGATTAATCGGTCGTTCCGATTAAAATGAAAAATTAATAAAAATACATCTACATAGGTTATAAACATTGACTGTTGTATTTAAGGATACATTTCTAGTTAAATTGTTGAAGCTTTCACCATGAATTCAGTGCGCAAACAATCAAGAAAATTAAAAACGGAGGAAACAACAAATATAACTATGTAAAGTAGTATACCATCAGTTATACACCCCGTGTCAAAATTATAAGCGCACCACAAGAATTTCTTTTGTTATTTAATTTTAGTTATTTTTTAAATACAGCTTATTCTTTAGCAAAACCCGTATAAATATAAATATGTCAAACGTTTTGCAATATTAAAAAACAAATTAAAAAATCGAGCTTTTTAATTAGATTTCTTGGAAATATTTTCAGTATGCAGTTTTGTAGCCCATTAAATTTTCGTATAAAAAATGGCAAGCTTGAAGTATTACTTACCGTTGATTTTTGTATTTTTCTTCGGTGTTGCTTATTTTCTTCGATGTAAAAAAGCGTATGGAAGGAAATGCGCAACAACGCATTTAGAAAATATAATGAAAATATGTGCATATCTGCGTTGTGATTTTTTAGTTGCTACTTAGGTTAAACTTGTGTTGCGGTTTTTTGCAAAAATATCGTTTAAAAAATTCGCAGAATGCGGGAATGTAAAAAATCTCCCAACTATTAAAGTTATACATATGTATGTACCGAGTTGGCGGCCGCTGTGGTGTACTGGTAAGTAGTGCGCGCTTCCACTCCACAGGGCCAGAGTTCAAGCTCTGGTCAAATAAACATCGCACAAAAATGTAGAAAAAAGGTTTTTTCTTAACAGAGCGCCAATCTATTACACTGTACAACACTCGGCTGGGTATTGGACCAAACCAACTTTTTTAAACCCTCTAGTAGGCCAATTTTTTATGAGTTGAAAAATTCAGGAATGGGTGATTTTAGCACGAGAAATCCAAAACTGATGTCCATTTCGATCTGTGACAGTAACTTTTTCCTAGAGGGGAGAAAAACCAAGACCGTCTGGAGACGGGCTCGCCGATATACTTACACATATTTTCAGCTTTCTCTTACACAATGTTGACCTACGAACCGGCAATCCCGTCTGCAGATGGTCAAAAATGCACACTGGGGTTTTTATATGCCGGCAAGCCGGTCTGTAGACGGTCCGTGTTCGAAAGCAATTTTCTCCATTTCGAATGGTGACATAATTATATAACTTATATTAAAATACGGTGCTTTTAACTACGAAATCCACCGAATTTTTTTATATCAAAAAAGTTTACAAAAGAAAAAATTTTTTTAATTACGAAATTACTAAATAGCAAAAAATAATTTATTTTAACCGTGTCTTTCACAATCTGTGATTCAACTGCCGATTAAAATAAAACGGATGAACATAACGGATTCAAATTTACTTCGCCGTAAGGGTACGAGTTTTGTCTAAAGATCGTGCCTTCGAATATAGAAAAAAATTATTATAGGTGCACTAAAAAGGTGTTCAGTTAACGACCGTCTGGAGGCGGTTCAGCCTACTAGAGGGTTAAGAGACTGAGTCATAAGTAAAAAAATTAATTTCTTCGTTTTTCCAATCGAGATATGGGTCTTCGAAGTTCGAAACTGGACCTTTGGTAAAAAATTATTTTTAATTATTGCATGTAAAAAACCAAAAAAAAAAATAATTGAAGTACAGACGTGGTCCGCCTTTTGCTCTTTTTTATATTGTATATATATTTTTCTGTGAAAACTTATATTACAGGTGCTATAACGGGTCAAAGGTCAGATCATCGTAAAAATTAAAAACTTAATATGTATTTCAGAAAATTTTTAACTGATTTTTAAGAAATTCGTATCGTTGTAAAGGTGATTTAACCCTCTTCTTGTGATGTGCATATTTTTATACTTCGTATATAAAAATTTGAGAAAAGGCGCATTTAAATGAAGAACTAACTTTTTTTTTGTATAAAAAAATATTTGAAACAAAAAAATTACTAACCGATTTTTAAAAAATTGGTATCGTTGTAAAGGGGGTTTACCCTTCTTCTTATATGCATATTTGTATACTTCGGGAATAAAAATTTTAGAAAAAAACACTTAAGAGGAAATAATAACTTTTTTTTTTAAATTTTAAACAAAAAAATTACTCACCGGTTTTTAAAAAATTGGCATCGTTGTTGAGGTGAGTAAACCCCCTTTCGTC
>NW_023458555.1:52798586-52825213 GCF_013731165.1 Rhagoletis pomonella
TTTAAAAAATTGGCATCGTTGTTGAGGTGAGTAAACCCCCTTTCGTCGAATATGCATATTTGCATACTTCGTATATAAAAATGTGAGAAAAAACACTTAAAAGGAAAAAAACACCAATATTTCTTATAAAACAAAAAAATTACAGAAAAAAAGTATTTAAATAAAATAAATAATTATTAGTGTTTTAAGCATTAATTCGTTCTTGTTCACCCACAGCCCTGTTGAAAATAAAGCAGTGGTATACGTAACTGAAGTCTAAGGCATATAAAAATATAAAAACTCCATGGTTTTTGATTTTTTACATGACAGGTTATATATAAAAATTAAAGGTAGTTTTCTGTTTTATTTAAATAAAGTATTCAATTGTTTTACTAATTAGTCATTTTTAGGTTTAAAATATTTTTTATGAGCAAAAGTTGGTATTTTTTCCTTTTAAGTGTTTTTCTCAAATTTTTATAAACGAAGTATACAAATAAGCATATCAGAAGAAAGGGGGTTGATCGCCTCTACAACGATGCCAATTTTTTAAAAACCGGAAGTACGAAGTATAAAAACATGCACATCACAAGAAGAGAGTTAAATCACCTTTACAGCGATACCAATTTTTTAAAAATTGGTTAGTATTTTTTTGTTTAAATTATTTTTTTATAAGAAAAGGTATTTTTTCATTTAAATGTGTTTTTTTTTTAATTTTTATATACGAAGTATACAAATATGCATATCAGAAGAAAGGCGATTTAACCGTCTTTACAACGATACCAATATTTTAAAAAAAACTGTTAGTAATTTTTTGTTTAAAATATTTGTTTTTGATAAAAAAAAAAGGTAATTTTTCATTTAAATGTGTTTTTTTTTTTAAATTTTTATATAGGAAGTATACAAATATGCATAACGGAAGAAAGGGGGTTTAATCAACTTTACAACGATATAAGTTTTTTTTTAAATCAGTGCAAAATTGTTTGCACCATCAGGAATTTAATTTTTCGAAGACCTGAACTTTGACCCCTTATAGCACCTGTAATATAAGTTTGCACAAAAAAAGTTATATATCATTTAAACAAGAAGCAAAAGGAGGACTACGTCTATATTTTTAGGTTTTTAGTTATTTACATGAAATAATTAAATATAATTTTTTACCAAAGGTCCTATTTCGAGCTTCGAAGGCCCATTTCTCGATTTCGGAGGCCAAATTCAAAAAACGGAAAAAGCACAGCTTTACCTATGACTCAATCTCTTAAAAAAATTGGTTTGGTCCAATACCCAGAAAAAAAGTTGAGTGTTTTTATTATTATGTACCGAGTAGAGCGAACACAATTTATTGTTGCTAATGGGGGTCTTCACACCGATCTTGGTACTCGGTAACTCGGTGTTCGGTAATTTTCACCCATGTATTTAGTTTGTGTAAATTTTTTTATTATCGATTTACCGGTTACCGGATTATCGTGGTGAAAGCTAGGTAATATTCTGGTAGTTGGTAATCTGCAATTAGCTATTTGATATTTATCCAATTTTAAATCCGCCGAAAGGCATAAAGCATATGAGAAAATAAAATTCCTTCAATTTTCTGTTACAATTCTTTTTTTTATGGGAAAAACTCAGCTCAGGAGGTTCACAGCTGATGAAATTACCGAGTACCATCTAGCAATTTACCAAGTACCAACTAGCAGGTGTGAAGATCCTTAATATTATTGAGTGGTAAGAGTGCCAATTTTTTAACGTAATTTTGATTCATACATTATTGTGTGAGTAAGGTAGTAAATTTTTGATGGTTTCTTTTCGGTTATTTTGAAAATTAGCCGGTTAATCGCTCGAAAAAAAATGAAAATCACCGATTATAATTGGTTATTCGATTAATCGTGCCATCACTAGTCAGGGCTTACTGTATTGTTTTTCATAATCAAACTGTAGTTCGTCTTTTAATATTTGCTTTACTCTTCGTAAGCCTATTTAAAGATTTACTTGCACTTTATTTCACTACCACTCCAATTTTCGTTCATGAGAAGCCACTTATTATATTTATTTAATTTTTAGTATTCAAATATTTATTATAATTATTTAAAGTAAAGTATTTTGAACACTTTAATGTTTAAAGTCTCCTTCTAAAAATACTTTTAAAATATTTTTCTTTCAGTATTTCATAGTCCTTACAATTCCAAAATTGCAAAGCCTAAACTTACACTGGTTTTAAACCAAGTTATTGTTTGATTTTTTCATGGAAAATAACATGATTGAAAGGCAATGTCACACGATTATGCATTTGCTCGAAATTTGGTGCAAATATATCCTATTCGTGTGAATGCCCATATATTTTTCTTTATCCCAATAACGAAAAACTGTTTGTCAAAATTTTTAATAGAAGTTCGCTGTACTGCACCAATACAAAAAAAATTGTCCTCCCCATTTGTAACAATAACAAAATATAAAAATATACTAATCATGTGACACTGCCTTAAGAAATGTGATTCAAGTGGGACATTAGAAAACACATTTGTATGTCTGGCTGTTAGCGAAACGTGCAGAGATGATTGCTGTTATTTGTTAGCATTCAAATGGTTCGGGTACGAATGCCGTCAGAGGGAACAACAGAAAGTATTTTTTTTTGTTTTTTTTTTTTTTTAATTATGAAAAAGCTTCTCTGAAAAGAAGAAAAAAATCAAACGACGAAGAAAACTGATCCAAGTTGAATATTTGAGAACAAATTTACAGATCGCGAGAAGGGGCTATCAATATGTTTTATAACGGTATTCTTCTTTATTTGGAACAGGAAAAACAGTATGATTGGAAGAGGATCAGGGTTACCAAAATGGCTTCTTCCCTACCATCTAAGAAAACGGCGTTTCACGGCAGTAAATACATTTTTTTTGCTGGTTTCTATACTTAAAATAAGATTTCCAGGTAAACAAAAAAAAAATAATTATAGCTGGTATATACATATTTTAGTACATATTATGCATAGCTACGGTGATCATATTTAAGGGGGCCGAATACGGAACAAAAATGAATTTTGCTATTTTTTCCACAAAAGCTAACCTTCCTTAAAACCTTCTTCAATGAGTCTAAACGTATTAGAGTTGAAAGAGCATCCAAAAAGTAACATCTCAAACTTATGAGATAAGATAAAGTGCAAGTTTGAAATAGTTAGGATTTACCGAAAATTTTTGATTTTTTTTTTTACGGTGTTACGCGGTGTTAATGTTTTCAAAAGAGAAGAAAATGAGCAGCACATCTTGCACTTGCACTTTATTATACTAAATTTTAATGAGTTACAAACTTCAAACCAAATTTTTTTCCAAATATTCTGATTAAAAAGTTTGGTGAAAATTTCCAGAAATAATTTTCATAGTTATTTGCACAAAGTCGAAAATTTGGATTTTTATTTTTTTTAGGAAAAGAGCTTAACTTCTATAAAAAAAATAAGAAACATAAAATTAATAAAAGCAAAATAGCCAAACGTTGCTAAAATGTCGAGTCCCAATTAATATTTTGGTCACTGTATGTATATCTCTATTCGAATTACAGGCATTCAGGCTAGAAACTAATAACTGTTTATGGAGAAAATTGCGATCATATACCAACATCACTTAAAACTGGTTCATTTTAATGGGCATCGAAATACCGAACACTGAACACGGGATAAATGCAGGGCATGAAAAGGATTACAGAACATTTGGTGTACCGTATAAAATAAAGAAATTACCAGGGCAATTGGTCAAAAAAGAATACTGTCCTTTATAATGCAGGACGGATGGTCACCGCATACATAGCACACCAAAAGTGGTGTGTGCTTTTAACCAGACCTACCTACCGGTAAGTAATTCGACCCGCTGAACCCGAATCTGTGATTCGTTTGACTTCTACACTCTCAAAATTTCGAGTAAATTGCGAAAAACCGGAAAAATGCCAAAAAAATCGCATAGTTTATAGTTTTAATAAAGCCTTCGGAGTAAATGACATGAAAAATCGGAGCAGAAAATGAAATTCGGACGTAGAATTTTTATACATCACTCATTTGCATACACATATTTATTATGAAGTATATATATACTGTATATATATGTACAAAAATAAGTAAGGTAGAAATAAACCTCACGATTAGGCTTGCCAAATTTCCGGGTCTAGGAGCCGCCGGGTTTGGAAAAAATTTGCGCACTGTCGGTTTGCCATTAATTACTTCGAGTTGCGGTTAAAAGCTTTGAGATCCTCCGACTTACTGGATATACAAATGACTAACCATAAATTTTCTTTTGAATTTTCGTGTATAATAAAAAATAACATATTCTGTAAACACGTACACTGCCGGAACAAAGTATTGTCACAGCAAATTTTTTAAATATATGCAACAATTTTCATTTCAATATTTTTCCGCTAATTTCGTATAAAAATATGGTTCATTCTACAACAAAAAACATAAAAATATACTTCCTAAACTTTGTACAAACCTCGCGAAAATTCAGCAAATTTTTATTAGATTTTTTTTTTAAATCAGATTTTTTAGAATTTTTTTGCGTTTGCAGATTTGTAGCCCAATTAAGTAGTAAGGAATTACCGTTGATTTTTGCAGTGTTGCCAGAACTTTTTGGACGAACCGGCTAAATTGGCAAATAAAACCGGCTAAAAACGGCTAAAATGTTTCAACTAAATTTCACAAGTTTTATTGAAATAAATCACGAGTAAAAAGACTATTTCTTGGAGAGAATTTACAAATTCGAGCCGGAAAAAATTTTGCCAGCAAGAATTTTTTTAGACGATAATTTGAATAAACAAGTTCGTTAAATTTAAAAATTTACAAACTGGAGGGATTTTAAAATGAAAAATGTAAGTTAATACTTGTTTACTTAATTAATTTAGTTAATTCCAATGATTTGAAAGGTACTCGGTAAAAAAAAACTGTATTCTTAATCGGAATGCAATCTCAACCAGAGTCGATATAGTAAACCCGACAAAGAAATTGAAACGTATGTTGAAGAAAGTCGGACTGACAAGATATATACACGTAGGTCCTGTTGTTTGCCCCTCTGAAAGAATTTTAAAAATTCTATACAAATTTGTTTTGTTTGAAATGCAACCGTGGACACTAGCTGACAGAAAAACTTGCAAATTTGCGTTCGTACAGAAAATTGCAAGCTTCTCTACATGAGAGAGAATTTGGGATCATTTTTTCTTACGATCTGATATTTTTAGTGATAACTCTCGCTGGATTTTCGACGAACAAACCTACTGTCTTCCCTACAAGGCCTTTTCGGACTGACCGATTCTCACTACACTCAAATAGAAACCAATACACATAAAAAAACGCTGTAAAAATTTCCCTTCAATTTTCAAGGGATGCAAAATCACAGTTACACAAAAGAACTGGTCAGATTTTTCAGAAATCCCTTCAATTCTGATGTAAAATATGATGCCAAAAGACTGCAGATCTCCCATTTAGATGACCGGTCATATGACCGGCAGATGTCTCGTAGGATTCCCAGAGAGTTTTGCTTTACATAGAAATTTGTGCTCTTTTATTTTCATTTTGACTCACTCAGTGCTGGTTCTTTTAATTCAAGTTGGCATTCGGTTTTTGGAATTTAAATAAGCTCTCAGCAAAAAAGTTTGTTTAAAAAAATACATATGTGTACATCGTGCTTGAAAATATAAATTTTTCCCTTACCTTAAACCTTTGGGAGTGGGCAAGAATGATGTTTTGTAATTTAGGCAGAATTGAATATGCGCTATCTGGGAAGACAACATCTATTGTATTTGTTGGCACTATATCTAAACACAAACGCATCTTAAGTGTCTTAACAGTGAAACAATTTCTTATTTTCTAAGTTTGCGAATAAAACTTCGAACTTAAAATTAAGACATTTATAACAAACATTTTAAGAAGAAAATCCCTTCTTCGTTTAAAATAAAAATAAGCGAAATCGGCCCAATTTCATACAACCCTGCCTGACATGAAAATTTTTTCCATGATAAGGCTGGTAGCCATTTCTAACAGATTTTGGGTCGCTTAGTCAAAAATGGAAACATATATACATATTTGAAATTTAAGAAAACAAGGCAAATAGCAAAATCGGCTAAAAAGGGCTACTTTTTTTCTGCAAAACGGCTAACAAATCGGCTGCCGGCTAAATCGGAATTTCTCCGGCGGTTTGCTATCGCAACCGGCTAAATCTAGCCGGAAAACGGCTAAAATGGCAACACTGGATTTTTGGCATTTTTTTTTCACGCAGTCTCTTCCGTACAACAATTTTTTTCGAAAATACTTTATATGGAAAAAATGCAAAACAACTTCAACAAAAAAATTCTCAAAAATCAACGCGATTTGTGACTAACTCCGAACTTGCATTTTTTGCTAGAATTTAATGGGCTGCAAAACTGCATACTCAAAAAATTTTAAAAAATCTGATTAAAAATTTTTATGAAAATTTGCTAAATTTTCGCGAGCTTTTCACAAAGTTTATGAATTATATTTTTATGTTTTTGTTGTTGAAAAATAATTTTATACAAAATTGGCTGAAAAATATTAGAGTAAAAATTGTTGCATATATTGTGAAAAATTTGCCTTTACTTTACTTGCCTTTACGTCCATCAATTCAATCACTTGATATCCCTTTAAATACCCAGTGGATACAACTTTTTATAGAGTATAACGGAGTTCAGAGAATCGCCGAAGGCAATTGGTAAAATTCTGCCTATACCCAAACCTGTACCTTGGACCCATCTTAGAAACAGAATGAGGGCAAAACTGATATTGTCCCAATTGGCAGGCCTAATCACAGTGCTGACAAACTGACACACTACTTCAAACCAGAGATCCTTTCTGTTTTATGAGCAAAGAAACCCACCAAAATTTTAAGCGTCCTACCATCCTACCAACGAGAAAAAAACCTACCAATTTTGGTAGGAAAAGCCCAAAACGGCAATTTTGAAGAGGATTGGTTCTCAGCTTGGATTTATAGAGCATTTTAATTTGGTTTTTATGGTGATTCAAGGCCTTAGCTGATGTATTATAGGATAGGCATCTGTAGGATCCATGGCCACCCATTACCGTTATGTTACACTTTATTCACACCCTGCATTCGCTGGTGTTTTTTAAAAACTAACTACTAAAGACAATCTTTTAAAATTGATAATTGCAAATAAATTTTAAAGAAAAAGCGATGTATGTATGTATGTATGTACATTAGGGTAGTCCAAAAACAGTTAAGTCGGAATTGTAATGCTCTCACCCTCTAGGATCGAAAAGAAGTATACCAAAGCACTCAAAGTTTTCCATGTATATTTATGTGGCAAAAAAACCAACTTTTCGTAGAAATGGTATATAATTCTTGAAAATCAATATTTTTCGATCAGACAACTCTGGTTCTCTTCTTTTTTAATACTAGCGATGTTTTATTGGTCCCCCTTTTGCATTTTCCGGGGGTTTTGTGGGTTTTTGGCGGACCTATAAGTTATAGCTGCGATGAAAAAATGGTTAAATAAAAAATTGGGTATTATTACTGGGAATATTCTGCAGTAAACAGAGTTCTCTGATAGAATAGAAATATTGATTTTTAATAATTCTATACCATTTCTACGAAAAGTTGTTTTTCCCCACATAAAATACATGGCTCTTTGAGCGACCGCTAAATATTTTTTGATTTCAAATTAAAAAAACAGGGTTATAATTTTTCGGTATAGAACAATCCTAGGGGGTAAGAGCATGAAAATTCCGACTTTGCTTTTTCACATGCATTTTGAGACCATAGATGTTTATGAAATTTAGGAAAGTGGGTGTGGCGACACTTAAATATCTCTGTGGCTGTTTTATCGGTACCTTTTAAGCTTTGTACATTATTTGGTAGGACGTAGGTTCAAGCCCTGGTCCAATTAACATCCAAAGCAATATTTTTCTATCAGCGGTTGCTGTTTGGATTCGGGATAAAACTGAAGTTTTCTTCATTTGTGTCACAGCACATGGATGCATGACACTTATTGGAGAGTAAGGTCTGCCAAACACTTAGAGAAAAATATTAAAGCAACACAAATATTTTTATTTTTTTTGTTTAAGCAGAATGTTGTACTCTTTAAACAGAGAAAGGTATCGTCCCACAGACAGCGGTACTTTTTTACGGGTAATGAATGCGCCGTTTACGTTAAAACCTTTAATATGAAAACTTATGATTTAGACTTTAAAATGTGAGTTAAAATGCCTAAACAGTCATTATCCAATGAGTCATATGTAGATGTGTGGTTATGTACATATACATATACATATGTGTATAATATAGTTACATATATGTATTGTTAAATCCTCATCCTCTAATACTCCTTACTACATAAAGAAAAACATAACAAACATGCATATATACATATATATGTAAGCATTTAAAAAGCGAATGTATCAAACATAGCCTTAATGTATATTTGCTTGTATGTTATTGTGCTGTCATATTCAAATTGTTAATATGATTGGTGTTTACAGATTAGAAAACAAATATTTCACAAATATTACCACTAATAATTTTATTGCATGCAACAGGCAGCAAATGCGTTCTGCACTTCCCCCAACGCAACATGACGTGCCGCTATGCGCCCGACTCAGCCTAGGCGACTGTTGGCTAAACACAGCAGTGCAACAACTGTTGCAACAAGCGATAACCTTTTGACTTGGGCGCACATCACTTCTGCTAAAAAGACGCCAAAGCTGCTAGCGAATTTGAGTTGGTGTTGCGCCAACTGACAAATTGAATGAATAAAAGAGCTGCAAGTGGTCGGACGGACGAGTGGACTGACGGTCAATGTAACGAGCAAACAACAACTTTTAGAGAGACTTGCGCTGGTGCAAGGAAAATCGGCCGCATTGCTGCATGGAAGCGTGCACTCGCCCCTTTTGCTAATAAGCAACGATGCAACGCCCAACTTATGGCAGCACAGCGCCGAAATGCCTGATCAGGAAAGAGAAAAATTAGAAATGTTTTGAATGTTTTCATGCATGGAGCCAAAAATAATAAAGTGAACAAAAAGCTTTTCCGGCAACAGGTTGTTAGTTGTGTCGAATCCCCAGCTGAGCTCCCACTTGCAATGGCGCTGGCTGGAATCGCCGTTTGCGGTTTCTCTATATTTTAGAAGGTGTTGCCGCTGCGCAGGCATAACGCATGAGGGATATAATATAAAATTTAAAAAATCACAGCATTTAACACTGTAAACAGCAATAAATCCAAAAGAAAATATTGTAAGAAAACCTATTTTAAAAGTGCCGCATCCGAAGCTGAGCAAATCTGTTATTTAATGTGCTATTGCTATTGCTTTTGCCATTGGCACCTATTTTGTAGGAGGAGTATTTGCTTACAGTCATATATGTATACATATAAACACATTTAACGTATGGTATGTACATACTAAACATCTGCGCAATTCCATTTAAACGGTCTAACAAGACATCCGATCGCCACGCAAATACTTTCCCTCCTTTACTCTCATCGTTCCAGTCAAGTATGAGTACGAATAAACCAGTTTCAAGTAAACTACCGATCAATAGCAAGACGCCTAGAGTACTTACTCGGCAAATTCAGCGTACATGCATAGTTGGTTAGGTGTACGCAGATATTTAAATGCCGGTTTGCTATTCGCGGACAAGCTTTTTTAAAAACGAAGTAAATTAGTACAAATTGTTAGTAATTTTCATTAGAGTTTGAATAACTCCTTTCACTAAATAGCTTTTAGTAACTTTAACGAGACCTTAACTTATTTTATTTTATTCATTTTAGTGCAGTTTTGACAAAATTTTCTTGCTAAAAAATCTTTTGTTACACTACTTCATTTTATTCCTTTGATTGTACAGGTTAAATAAAAGCTTGTTTTTAAAAAATATATTTTTTACATTATTTTATTTCTATATTTTTTTGCGAATGTTGCTTTGACCAGGGTGCTGTGGGCTACACCACAGCGGCCGACTTATTATAATAAAATTTAATGCCCAACAAAACTGGATACCAGTTTGTAAGTAGGGCCAATGTATATAAATTGTTACGGGTTATATATTTGGATACCATTTTTTGGAAACTTGGATTTATATGGTGTTGGTTAAGTAATCAGCTTTGCTTTCATACAAAAATAATATATGTATGTATATAATTCAGATGAACCGTACATAAGGGTAATATTGCAAGCAAAAACTTTCTCTGAGCCAAAATTCTTTAGTTTCTGTAATTCAATAGGCAAAACTTCTTAACTATTGTAGTGATGTCTATAATATAGAATTTAATGAAATATACCAGTTAATACATAATAAAAAATTCGAATTGGTGTTTAGAACTTTATTTATAAGAAACGTATTAAATAAAGACACATAGTTACTTTACTTCACTTAACCCTTTTTCACACTTTACTTTTCCCAATAACTTTTGAAATTTTTGATTTGACTTTTAATGACTGCAAACAGTTTTATACAGAATTAAAAACGAAAAAATAATAATTTCATAAAAATTTAAGTACATACATTGATTTAAAAAGCTGTTTAAATACCAAAGTTTTATGAACATTACAGAACTGCTAAAATCTACGTTATTTTTTATAAATAAGACCGTAAGCATTTCCTTACATCGTCATGCTTGAAATACAATACCGGCGAACGGCAAACTTCGCCGAATTGCGCGATGCTGTCGTTCACCGTTCGCCCAGCTATTTCGCCTACTTAAACAGAATTAGAGCGATAGCGAAAACAGCTGATCCCATTTGGTCGCCTTTATAATTTGGGTGACCATATTTGGAAAAAACTAAATCATATTTAGAAATGAGGAAATGATAACAAATATAAATGTAAAACAAAGAAAGATTATTATAAATAATTTGTTTCAAGCCAGATTTAACGAATCCACAACTATATTTTTCAAACAACAAAAAAAAATCGTGTTTAGGTTGTTTTCTTTTAAAACTTTGAAAGCAAAAAAGAAATACGGCCACCTTTGGCACGCACAGCTGTCATCGCCCAGCAGGGCGATAGAAATAAATCTATCGCCATGAAACGCCGCCAAGCGAACTTCGCATTTCGCTTTGGCTGTGTTCAATTTCATATGCTTGCGGGTGTTCTAATTTTGACAACGCGAATTTCGCTGTGGTGAGTTCGCCGTTCGCCGGCATTGTATTTCAGCTATCAATTTCCATATTCAATTTTTACTCTCACAATTTTGCTGACTAACGCCGCAAACGATATCAACTAGTAGGCTAACAACCAGAATTGAAATTAAATACGCAAGTACTTACAGGCTAACCTAATATTCGCGGCTTGCGTTTTGGTACGCATTAAGGGTGGGTAACTCAGCAAATTTATAGGAGTTGACTCAATGACTCCAACTCACTTTAAGGAGTCAGCTCATTCAACTAACTGATTTGACTCTTTGTATGTTACACTCATTCGTATCGTAGACTCGTTTTGAGGCATAGATGCGGTATAGCGGCCGTTGAGATAAAACAAAACTTTAAAGTGGGCGGGGTCAGCTCCTTTCTACTGATTTGAAAGGTGTAATTTTTTTTGTGTGCAAATTAATAGGGCGGTGCTAGGGGGAGGGTAAAGGTGGAATTTTCAATATTTTCTAAAGCTTATATTTCGAAACCTATTGTACCGAATTTCAAAATGTGGATATGGTTGGAAAGGCAATTGATTTGATATGCACATCTTTATATATCTTACATACATACATATTTCGAGAAAAACTAAAAAAAAAAACGAAATTATAAGAATTTGTGAGATTTTACATAACGCCCGCAATACAAAATACATGTGGTTGTTGTTGTTGTATTCTTGCCACCACCTTGTATAAATTCGCCTCGTGCAAAAACAAAATGCAAGACTTTGCCATGCTAAACACTGTGGCGAAGCGATAGAGTTATATGGACAAATATGAGCCACTATGATTCAATTGATTCATGTGAGCCCTACGGCATCAACTGAGTTACTGAGTTACATTTTTTTTGGACAGGGAGTCTGAGTTACCGATTCACTTATAGGAATCAACTCAATAACTCAACTCTGAGTTGAGTTACCCACCTCTAGTACGCATGCCGTCGAATATGTTTTTTTGCGTCACCCGAAATTGACTTGCATGCGTTTGAATTTGATTTCATTGAGCGAGACGTCAAATCAAAATGTCACGCAGAACAAAAATTGGAAATTGAGTTAGCTTCATACGCACGCCGTTCAATTTCGGTTGATCTCATACAAGTTGCATGTGCATGAGAAATTTTTGACAATAAATTGGCGGCGTGCGTGAATATTAGGTTAGCCTGTTACAGTACTACATGTATACAGAGAGTAGATTTGCTACTCCCTTTTGGCAGCAGCAAACATCTCTCGTACGTGATGAGAGGAAGTAGAGTACCTACTTTGGTGGAGTAACATCAAGTACGTCAAGTATTTACTCTCTCAACGCCAAGTAGTTTATTTAGACGGAAAAAGAGTAACAATGTGTTGTGAGTAGAGTACAATGCAAAGAGTAGTTATTTACCGAATGTAATCTGGCAAATATACTTGCACTGGCCTTTACTACATACTATATAAGCAAGTTCTATTCATATGTGAAAATTTTGCAAACAAAACAAAAAAAAACACAATGTTAGCAATTTCTTCTTGGTACAGCGAATTGCATTACCAAATTATGAATTCATTCAGACTACGAACCAAGAGAGTCCGATAGCCAGCCACAATATGTGCGGGTGTTGGTATGAAAATCACATAAAAGAGTATACACATGTGTGTCCATAAAGAAACGGGAACAGGCAATATTTTGTTGTTATGGTGGTGCAATAGCAATATCGTAGTTGTCCTATGGTGAGATTTTATAGCTGCTTCAGCCAATAAAGTCGCCTCAGGCGCCCTTCTTCCAGTTTTTTGTTACAAGCAGCTCCGCCTCGGCACGACAATTGACCATATGGTGCCACATTCGCAAAGTAAACCGCAACAGGCCGTGAATCTTCTCACGCACATCCGTGATAAGCAAGTAACATCTTTTAAGGCAAAATTGCGAAATCACTCAAAAGGCAATGGACACAACCCATGAGTGTACGACGATTTTAACCTGGTATTTTGAATCGAACTCGTACAAATTTTAAATAAAAATAATAATTGCGCTACAAGCCATTATCAGTCCATGCGCTTTATGGTTCTTCAAGCTCAGAATCAAACAGCAATCATTATTGTTTTCCAGTCGTAAGTCACTTTAAGGCTGAAGGGAGCACTGCGAACATCGTACAGCTGATGGCTAACTACATCTGAGATTACCTATTTTTCTATTACAATTCCTTCCATTTAGTTGCAATTACCAATACACTGGCCAAAAGCACACATTCAGCCTGCCGGTAAGAAGATTTGCGGTACTTATCTTCCTCTTCTTCTTCTTCTTCTTTGGCGCTCTATCCGCCTAAGCGTTTTTTACCGAGTTCAACAAAGCTCGCCAGTCGTTTTTCTTCTGTGCCAACTGGTGCCAAGTGAAGCCAAGTCCTTATCGGCTACCACCAGCGAGTACCGAGTTCAATACTTTCACAGCTGGAGCGCCGGAATCCATTCGAACGACGTGGCCAAGACAGCGGAGCCACTGTATTTTAATTCACTGCACTATGTCCTTGTCATTGTAAAGCTCATACAGCTCATTATTCCATCGCCTGCGGTACTCGCCATCGCCATCGTGTAAAGGCCCGTAAATCTTTCTCTAGAATACTCCAGAAGCTGCCTCATCGGATATTTCATTGCCCATACTTCCGCGTACACTTATGAGTTACTTATAAAGAGTGGTTTTCGTACGTCGAGAGAGGAGTTTACTCTTTAATTCCCTACTCAGTCCAAAGTAGCACTTGTAGGCAAGAGTGATTCTGCGTTGAATTTCGATGCTGACATTATTATTGGTGTTAATGCTGGTTCCCAAGTAAACCAAATTCTCTACATTCTCGAAATTATAACTGTCAACGGTGTCAAGGGTGCCAAGGCGCGAAGGTGCTGACTGTTTGTTTGTTGACAGGAGATACTTTATCTTGTCCTCACTGACCACCAGACGCATTCGCTTTGCTTCCTTATCCAACTTGGAAAAGTCAGAACAGACTTCGCGGTTTTTGTTTCCGATGATGTCGATGTCATCGGCATACGCCAGCAATTGTACGCTCTTGTAGTAAATTGTTCCTGGCAGTTCGCGGCGGCCGCTATGGTGTAGTGGTAAGCAGTGCGCGCTTCCACTCCCCAGGTCCTAGGTTCAAGCCCTGGCCAAAGAAACATCGAAAAAAATTAGAAAAAGGTTTTTTCTTAACACTGGTCGCCCCTCCGCAGGCATTCGCAAACAGCTTCTAATTAAAATACAATCGCCGTTCGGAGTCGGCGTAAAACTGTAGGTCCCTCCTCTTTATGTAACAACATCAGGGCGCACGCCACTAATCGGAGGAAATGCTCGGCCAAACACTACCAAATGTGTACGCGCCAATCTTTTTTACTGATAATATCAGTTTCGCGGGGATACCAATTTCAGACATGGCGGCGCATAGGTGACTCCTTTTAGTGCTGTCGAAAGCGGCTTTGAAGTTGACAAATAGATGATGAGTAGGGCTACCCAAAATATGCTCCTAAAAACTTAAAAACGTAAAAGATATTGCTTCATCGGCAATTTTGCATAAATAAAAAAATAAAATTAAAAAAGTTACTCGTCAATGATATTGGGGCTTATTAACATTTTATTTTTAACTAGCATCTGTGTGGCTTGCTTCGCGACGCCTGATAAGAACTTTTGCGTTGACCAATACAAAAATAGTGTTGAAATACAAAAACGGACTTAAGAGCAGAACTTTCCTTACCCATAGGCTAAAAATAATAGCGGTGAGATAACATATTTTATATCGATGGCTGAGTGGAAGATCGACCTACATATCTTGGCAGTCAGTTTAAAAACGCCCTATCTCAGAAAACTTTTCAAGAACGCTCTACTTCAGCATTTGATTGAAAAACGCCCTATTTCAGAATTTGATTGAAAAACGCCCTATTTCAGAATTTTATTGAGAAACACCCTATCTCAGAATTTGGATGGATAACACCTTATCGCAAAATTCGGTTCAAAAACGCCCTATCTCAAATGAAAATACATTGAAAATAAGCTGAGATAGGGCGTTTTTGAATAAGCAGCTGAGGTAGGGCGTTCTTCAACCAAATTTTTAAGTAGGGCGTTTTTGAAAAGTTTTCTGATATAGAATGTTTATGAAAAATTTTCTAAGATAGGGCGTTTTGGAACTGGCTGCTCAGCTGTCGATATCTACTGTTGTTGTTTCCGCCTGTGAGATTTCTGCAAGTATTGCAAGGTTTAAATCCTGCTGTTTCACAGGAAGAAAGAGTTTTCCCGCTCTAAACGGGTCATTGATTTTCCTACTTCACACTTCTTCTTGCTATACAGATGACCTGTTGATGTGTGTATGACATCTGTGCCGCCTTAACATTTTCGCTCTTCTTTGTATTCACACTTAAAGGATGAGGCTTCATTAAGTCATCTACAACGTAAATTTGTAGAGGGGTATCCAAATATCTTGATTCCAGCGCCATCTATGTTTTGGGTCCGTTTTTTCCAGAGGCACTTCTTATCAAAAAGTTAATACCCGTTAATCCAGGTCGTAGGATAGAGACGGATTCTCTAACTATCTCAACTCCAGCGCCATCTTCCGGCACAATTTTTGGAAAAAGCAAATTTTATGATGCAGAGTATCCGACATGGTTCGGGGTAAACAAATAAAAATATAAAACAGTGAGAAAGATTTTCAGTTTACCGCAAATTGAAGGAGACATAAACTATTTTTCCTATTCAATTTAAGGGTCCATTCCGCTCCGCTGTCTGTTTGTAATGGGTCCAACGTTATAGTTCTCTGGACGTACTACATCTATTGGAGGTACCACGTCCCCGGCAAACACTCATTCTCTTTCGACTTACTATAAACCATTTACCATAGATCTTCTCACCAAATTTCAAAGCCAGGTGAGTTAGAGGTCCGAAGATATAGGAAATGTGAGATTTTACGGGTATGGAATGTGCAGTGCCCCCTTGCACAAGCTCATTTATATTTGCCTCACTATAAGCGCCTACTTTAGTTATATCTTCACACCAAATTTCGAAGTCATGTGATTTATCGTTCCTAAGATATAGCTGATTAAAATTTGTCGCCTGTAAAATGTTCCACGCCACCTTTTACAAACTTATTTTTAAATATATATGGATATACGATGACTTTATATATTTAACATAGATCTATCTTCACACCAAATTTCAGAATCATGTGACTTATCATTCCTAACATATACCTGATTAAAAGTTTTACGCCTACAGGATGTGCCACTCTCCTTGTACAAACTCATTCATGTATACCTTAATATAAGCGCCTACCGTGGATATGTCTTCTTACCAAATCTATATATTAATACGCTAACATAAATTTTGTCTCCGTTCGTTTGGCGAATCTACCGAACCGATTTCAAAACCAAGAACATCGTTGGAAAGGCATTTTACCGTAGATGAGCAGAGTTTTTATGGTTTCACAATTGGTTGAAAATTACGGCCAAAACCGTCGTTTAAACATTTTCGAATTGTGTATAGATGTTGCTGCAACATGTTCAATTTGACATGTTTCGCCTGTTGTTTCACTACACATTTAAAACTAAGCTTTGAAATAAAGATAAATATGAAGATGAAGAAATAAATTATAACGACGAAGTCAAAAAAAAGAAGGCAAAAGTGAACATAAACACGAAAATGGAGACAATGATAGATACATAAGAATTAGGGTAACTAAAAGGGTAAGAACATTTCTTGAATTTATGAAGTGAAACTTCTTTAGCGGCAGTTGGTTGGTTGGGAGTAAATTGTCAAATTCAAGGGGAATAATGCACATGGAAATAGTTCTCAGCGGTTTTGCGGTTTGAGAATAAAAACAAAAAACAAAGATACCTAGAGGTACAGGCAAAAACGAAGGTCAAAGTAAATTTAAACACTTTAAGGTAAAGGTGAAGAGGGATATGCAAAATAAAGATAAGTATGAAGAAAAGGATGAGGATGAAGATCGATATTGTTATCGATATAAAACTCGATATTTTTATCGATATAATAATCGATATTGCTATCGATAAAATAATCGATACTGTTATTGATTAAATAACCGCTATTGAAATCGATATAATAATCAATATAATAATCGATATTGTTATCGATACAATAATGGATATTGTTATCGGTATAATAATCGATTAAATAATTGATTTTGTTATCGATTTAGTCATTTATATTGTTAACGATATGTACAATAATCGATACTGATGATTGTTATATTTATCGAGAAGTTAATCGATTTTACAATCGTATTTTTCTATATGTTTATGGATATTGTTATCAGTATTTTTATCGACACAGTTATCAACAGGGTTATCGGAACATGGAATGTGATCACATTACATGACATCACATCACATTTTATCACATGATATTAAGAGACATCACATGATATTGCATCACATAATATGATATCACATCACACGATATCACGTGACATGACATTATATGATATGACATCACATTATACGACATGACCTCACATGACTTGACATCACATGATATGAAATCATATGACATGACATGGCATTACATGACGTGGCATCACATGATATGACATCATATGACATGACATCGCAGGATATGACAACACATGACATTGCATCCTATCACATCACATAAAATCACGTCACATCTTATCACGTCATCGCACCAAAATTTCCATATTTGTGTATGGTTGTTTTTGCAACCTGTTCAATTTAAGCTGTTTCGCATTTTGTTTTACTTCGTATTTGAAATTAAACTTTGAAATAAAGATAAATATGAAGATGAAGAAGCAAGTGATAACGATGAAGACAAAAAAAGGCAAAAGTGAAGATAAAGACGAAAATTGAGATAAAGGAGAAAATGGAGACAATGAGAAATACATAAGAATTAGGGCAACTGAATTGAAATTTTCCGATAGGAATCGAAATAAAATCAGCCATAAAAGGTACCACAATCATCGAAGTTTATGATTATCGAAATTTATCCATGCTTAATTAGTTATCGCAACGTATCGAATTATTCAAACTGATCAATGTTTACTGAGTTGTCGAAATTTATAGACACAGAAACATAGTTGTCCAAATTTACGGATCGTTATCGAGCAATAAAAACGTGTGGGATATACGAAATTTGTCAAGTTAAAGAAATGTATCAAGTTATCGATATTTATTGAATTATCATTATTTATAGACTTAACGAAATATATCGAGGTGTCGTAATGCATGGAGTTCTTTCAACTTACAGGGTTATCGATAATTATTAATCTACTGAAATTGGTTCGTTCAACAAAGCAAAGTTTATGGAATTTTCCAAATATATCGATTTATCGAAATTTCAAGGTTATATAAGCTTATCGATTTATCACTGCTTATCGAATTTAATCGTCTTAACAAAGTGTAACGAGTTATCAAAATGTTTAGATAGTTTTCGAAAAATGTGGAGATGTCAAAAGTAAAAATTTATAAAGGTATCCAAAGTTTTTACATTTTTGAGTTATCGAAATTTATCGAGCCATCGAATTTCACTTCGAAATTGGTCGAGTTAACGAATTTTGTTGAGTTATCGAATTTTAGTGCTCTTGAAATTCATCGAACTATCGATATGTATCAAATCATCGAAATTTATCGATAAAGTTAAATGTATCGGGTCAATTCCAATTCCTGCCGAAGTCCTCCAAAGACCTTCTCAGATAAAAAAAAAATTTAGTTACGTTTTAGCAGAAGATTTTTCGGTTAGTTAATTTATACCGTATAAGTTTTGCTACGTGTTAAGTTAGAAAACCTCTCCAAGGCTTCTAAAACTAGAAAAACTGTCGAATTTCGACAGTAACTGGCACTCTAGTTTTAAATTCATGTGATGTGCCGCGCCACTTTTACAACATTATATCTACTTTACTATAAGAATCTACCATAAATATGTATGTAAACACACCAAATTTCAAAGTCATGTGACTTACGGTTTCGAAATTATAGCTGATTATAAATGTGGTGCTTATGGGAGATGCCACGCCCTCTTATCAGATCTCATTTTTTTAAACCCGTCCGAGCTCGTTCTCCATTAACCTCTTAAAGCCACATCAAAATCCACTCAGTAGTTCTGGAGATTAGTGAGTTTAAACAGACAAACAATTTACAGTTTTATTACAGTCTAGATCAGAGGTTCCCAAACTTTTTTCTCGTGGACCCCTTTCAAAACTTTACTGCTTTCGGTCTCATTTTTTAAACCCTAGGTTACGTCCGAGCTCGTTCTCCATAAACCACTTACAGCCACATCAAAATCCACTTAGTAGTTCTGGAAATTAGTGAGATTAAACAGACAAACAATTCACAGTTTTGTTATAGTCTATATCAGAGGTTCCCAAACTTTTTTTCTCGTGGACGCCTTTCAAAACTTTACTGCTTTCGGTGGCCTCCCTACTGTTATAATTCTAACATATTTCCAAAGCTCGTAAAAAAATGTGAAGACTACATGTAACGACGTAAATTTCACCGCGAGTAAGTTCCAAAACGAAATTCAGAGTGGCAAAAATAACAATAAAATATTTTCGTTTGCAAGTTTGAAAAAAACAGAGCTCGTAAAGGTATCAAAGTACTCTCTCGCTCTGAGGAGTTATATTTTTCAGAGCACTCCGTGCGCTAGCGTTATTTACATTATCTTCACTATAAACTCCTCGCACGTTCGGCTCACTTATGAATTTGCGTATTTGCAAAATAGTTTATTTGCCAAATCTCAAAACATAAAACAACAAAACCGCAAAGCTTTTTGGCCCAACCTTAAATTTAGAACCTAACAATAGGGAAAAACCGAATCTATAAAAATCGATGACAAACAACCAAGCAAACACGAAGCACGAAAAGTGTTCCACCGTCTCAACCTCTTCAGGGCAGGATGAACAAATGGAGTTGTCATTTACGTGTATCATAGTCAGGTGTTTGTGCCACCTGAAGTGTCCAGTCAGCAGTTCTAGAAGTTGACTGCTGTCTTGATTGAAGGCAAAATATGTTTTGCCCACCTGCAGCCCCTCGATGCCTTCCAGTCATTCATGAGCGAAGTATTCACCCAGTTTCTGATGATGGCTTCGATGTCCGAAGTGTGGCAAAATAGTCAGATGTCTCACTGTTTGGCACTTTCGATTAACCTTCCACCCAGAGTAAAGAATGCTTGTGATGTTTACCAACATAATTTAGTCGGGATTTGCATTGCCTAAGTAATTTGGAAAAACTTAGATAGAAGGCTGGTCAATGCGTTAAGTGCAGCTTGGCTGTCACTGCTGATAAATAAACTGCTCCACCTATTTTCCACCACGTAGTCCATGGCTTTGAGGATGTCAAATACCTCCTCCTGGAAGACCAAAGCATATTCCCTAAGGGAAAAGTGAAGTTTATCCCCATTAACTTCGAAAAAGACGCCAGATTCTGACCCAGAATCAGATTTGGAGCTATCAGTGAAGATTCCGCAACGTGTGAGTCCGAGCTCAGTGCTGCAATTAAACCTAGTGGCCTACTATCCTGAATCATTGAAAAGACACAAGTGCTCAAACCTCTGCCGCCAGCAATTTACGCCTAGCCCCACTCAGTGTTTTACTAACTTCCGTTTCTTTTTTAGCCTGCAGGTGGCCTTTAAGGCTTCCCCACCTATGAAAAAAATTAAAATTAAATATAGAGGCTATCAAGCAACCATTTCGTATATTTACTATCGAAAGCAAATAAATTTTCGTGGACCCCCACCTACAACTCGTGGACCCCCATTGCTTTTTCGCGCCAACGTAGACCCCGATGAGTCTCCCGTGGACCCCTGGGCATGGATAACTAGATATGAAACTCTTTTTCTCGTGAGAGTGCTGTCAAAGTGTGTATTTTTTATAACATTCTCCAGTAGAGCCACTGTGACGAAAACATATATCGGCATTTATAGAGAAATTTATGGAGAAACTTTTGATTAAACACAACGAACAAAAGTTGCAATATTTTTCATATCTATTTTATATTTCAGTGTTTATATTTCCAGTAAAATCGCGTTTAGTTACCAATACTGTTTTATAGTAATATTAAAAAATGCGGGAAGAAGAAATTCACTGAATTCAATGTGATGCATTTTCCACACATCTAGTGGTAGCTCGCCACTTCGCGTTTCAGCTGTTTATCTGCCCAGGGATTGGCAGTGCTGCCAAGTACGAAAACGAGTTCCTGGGCGCGCTCTCAGATAAAATGAGAGAGTTTCATATCTAGTTGTCCATTTCCTGGGGGTCCACATTGTGAATCACTGGTCTAGATTATTCTCTTGCGGACTGTGTTTTTTGATAAAGATGATTGTTGCAGGCTACTCGTAATTTTTATAGTGAAGCGAAGCAATGCTTCATTAGATCTTTCATAATTTATACATAGGCTGCTTTTCAAATATTACCTATACTGTTGTAGCCGCAAAAAATACATGGCCGGGAGGAAGTAGTTTATACACATAACGTTAAATGTTTATTATTTAAAATTGAAGAAACTTATTGGTTCTCGATATGTAAACAAGTTCACTTTCTCTGCCTTCCAAATTCATACAACTAATTTCAACAGGCCCCTAAGAAAGTTCGGTGTAGATATATTTAGTAGAAGAAGTAGAAAGTAGGAAGAAAAGTAGTCGAAAGAGTAGAAAGTAGAAGGAAAGCAACAACTTTGACAACATTTTTAGTGTAAGCTTATCAACTCTATTGCCCGAGTGCCAGGTCACTGGCTCAATTTGGTGAATACCCCTATTATTTGTGTAGAATATTAACCTTCAACATTCATTAAAGTTGCATTTACACACCAAATCTATTTTCAAAACATTGCCATTCTTATAAGTTTTTTTCGTAAAAAGATAAGGCGTCATTAATGTGTGTGGCAATATTATCATTGCTGGCGGTCCCTGCACGTTTACACCGAAATTTCCTTTAGCTCATTAACACTTAAGTTGAATAAAAAAAAAAACTCGTCGCTAGATGAGCACTTCAAGTTGACCAACGTCACTAGGACACACGCATCGGTTCTCACGATGATACACGCCGATATGGTGGACGCAGATAAAAAAAAAAAGAAAAAAGGCTGGCGTACATAATTTCAAGTGCGAGGCAGTACCGCAACGGCAAAATGTTCTGTATTCTGCAAAACCAACAACACCAATACAACGCAATCAATGAAATACCATCTGATGTGGCATTGTTTCGGCCAAAAATGAGCCAGTTAAAGTCTAAAGCTACGCACAAGGCACGCAAGTTGAAAGATCAACATCCGCGAAGATAATCAACTGCATCGCAGCAGCGTAGCCCAGCGACTTGGAGTAAGTATCAACAGAATCGCAAAGGGGATAATCGATAAGCACGCATAAAGGCTTAAGCGTACAAATCTATCACAATTGCCGAAAGACGAATGGACAGACCTTGCCGCAAGTGAGCTGCAACAGACGAAGGTGCATGAAAGAAGTAATGGTTGACTCCAAACCTGGCTCGCTCTGTGACCAGATGTGTCGCTGAGTTGCGGGCAAGACTTGCTTTTGCTGCGCCTGATGCCAATACAAGACGAGTGGACGAAATCAAAGATTACCACTCTTTTAATTATGGGTTATTACGAGGGGCAGGATATACGCTTGAATTGCTTATCATCATCATTGTGTGGATAGGACGTGTATGAAGGTATGTTTATTGAAAGTTTGTTGGTTTTGTGCGCCTATAAATACTTAATTTTAGCGTTACCGAGTTGTTTGTGTTTTTTTTTTCTTTATACATTCGCTTATGACCCAAGCACAGGCGGCGGCGAGACCGGTAATTGTTGGGGCACGCACCCTGCAAATAATGTTGTATTGCCATTTTGTCTGTCTGTGGTTCAATATGGCATTGATGTTTGTTTAACCTGAAACTCTGCGGACAGTTTACTATCTTTCATGCTACGTGACGTTGACCTGGCGTCGCACGTCAAGTTGAGCCATTATGCGCATTTTCAATCGGGTGTGATCCATCATCGATCATTTAGACTACGTGACGGTCTGTCATCAAAGACATCGCACTGGTTCGTCTTAACGCACATTGATGAAGTTATTTTTCACGCAATTACATCAATTACGTCATCAATATTTTAGTAAAGAGATTTTGTTAAGTGGCTTGCACAAAGGTGATCGCGTTTATCGGAACGTTATATACGTTTGGTTTTATTTCATTTAACCATATTTTTTTTATTTTAATAATTTATAATTATAAAGTTATATTATAATTTCATTTCATTTCGACCAGTGACTCTCAAAGGATCCGAGTGGAAACCCAGGTGCCCACGGGAGACTCTACGAGGGCTTACGTTTGGCGCGAAAATAATGGGTGTGTTCACAAGTTGTAAGTGGTGGTCCACGAAAATTTTTCTGGTTTTGATAGTAAAGAACAAACTTGTTGCCTTAGCTTTACCTATCATTGTAGGGAGGTAATACACTACTAAAAAAATTAAAGGAGCAAAAAAAATTACACATTTTCGGTGATTTGCGAAAGGCTGATTTCAGTGGAAGATGGTCGTTTTAAGAATTGCAAAAGGCATTTAGAAGCTTTCAGATTCTAATTTGCAGATTTTTTTTGGTAAAAATGTTGAGGAGCTACGGTTTTCATGCAATCCTAACAGATAAGGCAAAAAAATTATTTTGCAATTTGTGGGCTTTTTTTTTGTTTACGAGCTTGACAGACAAATTTTCAGTATGGATTAGAAACACGTTTTATTAAGGTCTTCTTTTTTTGATTCAAAATGGGGGAACAAAATATCTCCAAAAACATGCTTTTAAAATGATACCAAGATATGCCGTTATTTAGTTTAAAACAAAAACCAGAAAAATCTCGAGTTTATTATTCTATATACATACATACCTGTCAACACTCTACTATGAACACTTCCACAGATATTCAGTGAGACAACTGCAGTTGGTTTAAGTAGCGCCACGGTCCCTCTTCGAATAACCCCCATTTTTGCCTTCCTTTTATTAGCTCGGGATATAGCTATGTAATATTGTTGCGCCTAAAAGATGCAGCGATTTCCATTCTCAAGTTACATACCTGATGACAGTACGAATGGCAATTATAATAGGGGGGTTTGAGTTTTTTAAACTATAATTTTATTTTTTCCATGAGCATGAGATTCACTTCGTATATCTCCATACAAAGTTCCAGTACTGCACTATGAACACTTACAGAGATATTCATTCATTCATTCATTTTTCCATGCGGATAAAAAATACTTAACTAATGTATGTTTGGCAACATCGATGTTTTTACAAATTTGAGAATTAGGCTATTCAGCCTTTCACTTTGTAAATTTTCGCTTGGGAATAAATTCTATCATATAAAAAATTCCTATAAAAATATAATGGGTATTCATCGAAACGCGTAAATTCCTCGCAAGAGCGTAAATTTTTATTTTTAAATAAAATTATTATTTGAAATGAGTCAGTTAGATATTAAAGACAATTCAAAAGATCCCTTTGGGCAAATTTACAAAATCTGGTTTTACGTCAGTCAAAGCCGTTCGAAACAGTTCTGTTAAATGTTGGTTAGTCAATTGTGAACGCTATTTTGGCTTTACGAATTTCGTTGTAGAGTACAAAGACTCACAGTCATACGTTGAACCAAAAATTGAAAATATACGGCACGCAGCTGTTTTCAACAGCGGATATTTTAAATCTGGTACTTGTTGCCGGAACTCAGCAATGGCAAAGCTTTATGTTGCATTTCAAGTGCCTTATCTTATTCTAATTCCAAAAACTCCAACTTTTCTTCGCTTTTCTTAAAAAGGAGTATTTCGGATATTTACAATATCCTCAATTATGTTATATAAAAAAGGGTTTATGAAGTATGCAAACGTACATTTCAATAATTTCAAATCGGCAAACCTTTTTTCAAAATCAGCTTTTAAATCATGTAGTTTTGCGACATAGGATTGTAATTTGACGTGTGTAATATTTTTTTCTAACCATGGAATTCATCATTTTCCATTCTTTTTTTGAGATTATGTATAAAAAGTTGTAGTTTAGCTTCAAAACTTAAAATAATTTGCGACAAATCAAAAACATTTACATATATTCTTTCCTTGTAGAGTTAAATTCAAGTTTTGCAAATGTTCCATCATATCGGTTAAGACCATTAGTAGGGTTGCCACCTATTAAAAAGTTAAAAGATTTTCGCCGTTCGTTCGATTACAAAATGAGATACCAAATGTAAGGGCTTGGCCTTCGCATCTAAAAAAGCATTCATTTTTTGAATAGTGTTGCCACCTATTTAAAAATTACTATCTTCTATACATAGAACAAAGGAAAGGCGAGAAATTTTGACCACGCTAATATCAAAAACTACTGAACGGATTTATATGACATTTTCAAAGTATAATATGTATCGATAGGAATATTATCTTTAGTACTTTAAATTCCACCTGTCTAAAAAATTATTAGATCCGTACTGTTCTTTAGATTACAAGAAATCAGATGAAAGGGCTCGGCTTTTGTATGTTCAATAATGTACTACTTTTTGAGTAGAGTTGCCACTTTTTAAAAATTATAAGATCTTCACCGTTTGTTGGACTAAAAACTGAGGTACCAAGTGAAAGGATATGGTCTCTGCATTTCCAATAAGTTTTTATTTTTTGTTTGAGCGGGGTTGCCGCCTATTTAAAAATTATGTATGTATAATAATACGCGAGGGCATTTTATGTTAATGACATTAAATTTGTACAGTTCATTCAATTTAAAAAAAATTAGGTGTCAAGCGAAAAGGCTTGACCTTCCGATTTACAGCAAGGTTTTATTTTTCGAAGAGGGTTGCAACCTACGCGAAAAACTAAAAAAAAATTGGGCTCTTCGTTAGGTTACAAAAATGAAAGGGCTTGGCCTCCAGATGCGCAATTATATGTTAACTAGTGAACCCGAATGGCGTTAAAACGCCAAAATTGAATTTAACCTTTTAAACAGTTGAAAATCCTTCTTAATGATTCATCTAAACCATTTCAAATCTCCCTGCATCGCTAAATAGGTTATATTAAAAAAAACTTATTGCACGGCTATGTAGAAACCCTGTTCTTTAATGTGACTTCTCAGTTTGTAAATTCGAAATTACCGTGCAGATGTGTTAGCCTTCAAAAAAAGTAGATGGCAACCCTCATTAAAAATATTATCAGCCTATTTTTTTTTAACTCTTCCGTTTGACACTAATATTTCGATATTTCATTTATGTAGGCTGTGTATAAGTAAAACAAATTCCACTTTTCAAACAGGTTGCAATTCCTTTAAAAGTATTTTCAACCTAAAATCTTTTTATCGTCTGGCATTGTTATATATATGTATTTCAATTAACTGATGAATTAAGTTGAATTTAATTTTTAAGTAAATGGCAACTCTCCTAAATACAGTTCAGAAATAAATTATTTTCAAACCCATTCCGATTGATACCCATCTTTTTAAAATCCATTTAACTTATTAAATATTTTGAATTTAATTTTTTCTACAGGTGGCAGCCCTTTTTTGACACCCTTAAAAAATTCAAAGTGTTCAATTTAAAAATTTCTTAAGACT
>NW_023458555.1:52845213-52860884 GCF_013731165.1 Rhagoletis pomonella
AAGCTTTAAAGCAGAGATTGTTCTAGCATGATTTTGTCGAAGCCTGGTGGTGGTTCGTAGTGAAATTTATCCAAAATAATGTCTAAAATCGCTCCATTTCCGACTATAAATTTATAAAAAGTGTATTGTATTTACATGTAACATATCAAATAAAATTACATATATAGCTTACCGAATATAACGGGGTAGACAGTCCCCTTTACATTACGAAACGGCACTTCCAGGCTTTTACCATTAAAGTAGAAATTTAATTCTATATGATCGAATGCTATACCCACAATGTCTCCTTCTTCTGGAAAACTGTGTTGTGGCTGCATTATCAAGTTGTCTCCAATTTCGCTATTAACGTTTACATTATTGCTAAGTAGGTTATCTTCAGGTACATCCTCGATGCCAATCAGACCTGCAGCTGCGGCAGTGCCATTAATAAGTGGTTTGCTAGCACTAGTTGGTTCTTGGGTGGTTATCACTACCGGACGGAAAACTTCATCGTTATGTCGCGTTGAATTATCTGAACACAGACACCAAGATTCCTTGTCACAGCCGCCAAACTTTTTCGTTAAATCTGCCTGTCGCGTTGCTAGGCCGACTGACCAGCTGCCGCTTTGTTGGATCTTTATTTCAAAGTAGGACTTCGACTGTACAAGTGGTGCAGTAGCCAAAGCACCGCCAGAGCCGGTGATGCGCAGCTGTTTTGAGAGTAGTATGGCATCTGGTCCTATCAAATTAGAAGCAAATAAATGGAATTTCTTTACTATTTTCATCTACATACATACATATGTATGTACACATACACGCATTTATTGCAAATACAATTTTTGGATTACATACATACAGAGGTTTGTCGCTCTAAGGACGCTTACCTGCAAACGAGGAATCCAGGTATATTTCTGGCTCACGTTGGCGATTTGCTGATGAGGTGGTTTTCCTAATACTACCATTGAGGCAAGTACGCAAACAACAAAACATTTTAGTTTTTTGATTATCTTCTTAAAACAAAATTATAAAACAAAGTTTTCCTTTAAATGATGGGAAATGCACAAAGATTGAAAACGTCAAAATCAGCTGTTCCAAAATACACAAATTGTGGATTGCATTGTTATGTATTTGATGGACGCTAACAAATTTCGGAAAGGTGTGAAACAAGGCTACGATAAATAACAGGGTGTTGCTTTGTTCGAACCAGAGAACTTAGATATCTAAGTTCTCTGAAGGGTGGTGCAAAAGTACCGACAAATGTTTGTTGATATATTCGAATGTAAATTTAAACAGACAAATTCATAAAAAACATAATAATAAAACAAAATTATTGTTAATTACTACATGGGAGGTGGGCGTAGTTATTGACAGATTTCGCCAAAATTTAATACTAACCTAAATTATACCAAAGGCAACTTCGGCACCGACTTTCGTTAAAATATCTCAATTTTGTTCGAGTTAGCGTATTTACAAACAGACACGGCTGAACCAATTCTTCTCGTTATCGATGATCGATGTGACCATTTTCCAAAGTCAGCCCTTATTCATTCAATTATTCACTCAAAGTTGTGTCCGGAACGCGGTATGACTTATGTAGGAACTACATTCGGTCACAATCGCTAACGCTTCACTCCTGATTTTCTTGGAATTTTATTTTTCCCGTTATTTTATTTTATGTGACTTTAAAATATATTTCACTATAAGAAAATATTAAATTTGATTTCATTTGGGTTAACGAAAACGACAACCGTAAAAAACCCAACAAGCAAAATAAACTTAAAGAAAGTCTTTTTTAAGTTTTCAATTATAAACATAGAGCTTAAAAACGTTGATTTTTTGTTTATAAAACGCTTGAAAGTAAGCGTAATATAATCGAAAAGGAACATTGGTTATAAGCGTAGAAATATTAATTTGTAATAAATGTTCAAAAGAAAGCTTTTATAAGCGTAAAAGTGTAAACTTATAATAAAGGTTTCAAAAGAAAGCTTTTTATGAACATTTTTATAACCCTTTACTTAAAGATATTTCATTAAAAACTCATACCTAGATTGCTTAGTATCTAGAAACTAAAAGAAATGCGAATTTTCGGCGGACTCATCTACAGTCGCGAAAATATAAATAGGGAATAGATATTTTAGCATACAAATTCATGATAACACACAAAAATTAAGCATAAAAAAGATAATTATTACATGTTGTTGTTGTAGCAGCATACAAATTCCCCAAAGACTTTTTGGGGAGTGTTGCTGGAGTGACAGTCCTTCGCCAGATATAAATCTGGGTCGTTCCGGTTACGTAGACCCGACTGTCGTGGGAACGACATCTTCTTGCGTGCTTTCAATTACATGCGGTTATTGGCAAATTGGAAAAACGACATCGATGCAGCTACATATATATTCAGCTTCATCGCCGCCATTCTCATTGATGAATTTTTCTGAAAAAAATTTAATACGTTTTTAATTGAATGTTAAACTAAGAAAGGATAAGGAGAACTCATCATTCGAAGACTCGAATGCTCCACCGATTAGCGCAGTGGGTCCTGGATTGGATTTTTTTTACCGCATCGGTTTTGTTAAATTTTTTCTTTTAATAATATATTTTAAAAAACGTAAACACGTCACTTACGATTGAAAAAATATTATATTTACTACTTCATGTCGTTGGCATTTGCATTTCATTTATAAGTTTAAGTTATTTATAAACATTCGCTCTCAAAATTTATTAAAGGTTTATTTGAAAAAACCTTTAATAAGCTTAATATTAAAAATGCTTATTTAACGCTTATTATAGCAAACTTTCTTTAAGTTATTTTTAAAAACATTTACTGAAATGCTTGTTGGAGTACGATTGAAAAAATATTATATTTACTACTTCATGTCGTTGGCATTTGCATTTCATTTATAAGTTTAAGTTATTTATAAACATTCGCTCTCAAAATTTATTAAAGGTTTATTTGAAAAAACCTTTAATAAGCTTAATATTAAAAATGCTTATTTAACGCTTATTATAGCAAACTTACTTTAAGTTATTTTTAAAAACATTTACTGAAATGCTTGTTGGGATGCATATAAATATATACATGTAAAAATTATCCATTAACTTGCCAGCAACTCTCCAGCAATTTAATTTCTGAGAACTCGCTCTCTTACAAAAAATATCCCAAAAAGTGAGCGCAACCCAATTATGATTTGTAAGTTTCGAGAACAGCTAATAAATTGGTTGTTTTTTGCAGCAACTTCCTAATAAAGAAAATATTTTATTTTTAAATAGGATTATTTTGTCAATTTCAACTATAAAAACACCATAAACAGTTTCCTTATTAGTTTCAATAGGTTTGTTACACACGAGCCTGCGGGATCCCGTGGGTGCCCAACAGTGCTGCCGAAAGTACTAATGAAGCAACCCTCGAAGCTTCCCAGTCATTACTGAGTGCAACAACTGATTCTGGGCCAAGAAATACGTGACCTGACAGGCTAACCTAATATTCACGCACGCCGCCAATTTATTGTCAAAAATTTCTCATGCACATGCAACCTGTATGGGACCAGCCGAAATTGAACGGCGTACGTATGAAGCTAACTCCATTTCCAATTTTTGTTGTGCGTGACATTTTGATTTGACGTTTCGCTCAATGAAATCAAATGCAATCGCACTCAAACCAATTGCGGGTGACGCAAAAAAACAAATTCGACGGCGTGTACACCAAAACGGAAGCCGCGAATATTAGGTTAGCCTGTGAGTCCTTTGTATACAAATCGGCCGGTATTCCCGTGTGATCTATCACTTACGAGTATATAAAGTAAAACCAGTTTGTTGCATATATTTGCCAAAATAATTTAGCTGACTGGCATTGCCTAGTTTAGAAGAACTTAGTTTGAAGGCTGTAAAATGACTTGCGCGCATTTGGTCCTTGATGACTGCAAATAATATAGCTTGGAATACCGAAGGCTGCGTAATATCCTTTGACAATGAGAACGACGTCTAGATCTCTGCCCCAATAGTTTCCACCTCACTCTACACGACACTTATTTTTTTAATCCTCTAAATGGCCGTAAGTTCAGTTTAAAAGAGTATTGACAATTCCAGCTACATCTCAAAAAAATACTCCATAAAAATTACGTTTTTATTAAAATTGAAAACGGCAGAAATGGTGCCCCAAATGGCCCAGGGGGGAGATTCTGTAACCAGTTAGCGACAATTTTCGAATAGCTATCGCACTTCATATCATGCGTCAAAAACTGCGATAGCGATCCGAAAATTGTCGGTAACTGGTTACAGAATCTCCCCCCAGAAAGCGACAATAACGCAAGAAAAATGGGTAAAGGCTCTGTTATGCATACTTGGCATTGCTTGAGAGTTGTCACATAAGGAATCCGTTAAATGAGCTTCGCGTGTAAGCGGTTACCCAACGCACAGCATTACATACGTAAAAGTCTGTTGGTTTTTGATTTCTACGTAAAAATGGTATAGCAGTGCATGCAATGCCAAGTATGCATAACAGAGCCTTAATAAGGCTAAAGGCATAGTGGAGCGGCGAGCAAAGCGAAGAACTAACATCGAGAAAAGCTGTTGTTTGTTTACATCCGAAAGCAAATTTTAATTTCGTTCCTCAACTTTTCTGGATAAAACATGTAAAACTGTCAAAAGCAAAATTGCTCTCAGAGAAAGAGAGAAAAACCAAAAAGTACCGGAACGCTTTTCGGGTAAAAACTGGTAAAACTGTCAAATACCCATAGACGCCTTTTTTATTACCTTCCTTTTATTAGCTCGGGATGTAACTATGTAATATTGATGCGCCTAAAAGATGCAGCGATTTCTATTCTCAAGTTACATACCTGATGACAGTACGAATGGCAATTATAATAGGTAGGTTTTAGTTTTTTAAACTATAATTTTATTTTATTTGCATAGCAGTTCTTTTATCTTTTGGCGATTTGCTAAATTATACGCAAATACACAAGCAAATTAACAAAAATACTCACAAAACTTGATATTTCTTCGCTTTGATATCTATACTAATGCTGAATTCCCACTAGGCGCACAATTGGAAAACTTCTGACTGCCATTCACCTGGGAGTGGCCAGAAGCGATTCTTGTGCGTACGGTTCAAATCGCAGCTCACAACGTCCGGATATTTATATCCACGTATCCTATGGGTAGCAACCAAACACCCATTTGGGAGCGAGCTAAATTGAGTAGGCGTTAAACTTCGCGTGCGCTGGGTTTGGGTCCCGCCACGTTAAAATCCCGCCCAATGAAAAAATCTAAAACGCCTCGGATGAGACCCCCTTTTTCTGATGACGACCACGGCAAACGTATAAAGGACTATGATTGCACCTGGAATATCCGGACCCTTAATGGGGAAGGTGCCTCTGCCCGGGAAGACAAAGGCTGACATCACCACCATCGAAGAAATGCGATGGACTGGGCAAGGAAAAATAAGCGTGAAGCCTTGCGACGTCTACTACAGTTGCCACGTAAAGGAGCGCAAATTCGGTGTTGGATTCGTGGTAGGAGAGAGACTTCGTCGCCGAGTACTGGCGTTCACCCCGGTGGACGAACGTCTAGCCACAATCCGCATCAAAGCTAGATTCTTCAACATCTCGCTCATCTGCGCCCATGCCCCGACGGAAGAGAAAAATGAGGCGTCCAAGGATCTCTTCTATGAGCGCTTGGAACGTACATATGAGCGCTGTCCCCGACACGATGTCAAAATCGTGCTTGGCGATTTTAATGCCAAGGTGGGCAAGGAAGGGATCTTTGGCGCCACTGTCGGAAAATTCAGCCTCCAGGACGAAACGTCCGATAACGGACTGAGGCTAGGTTCCAGCATAAGAACATCCACCAAGCTACATGGCTGTCTCCAGATCGAAAAACGAGAAACCAAATCGATCATGTTGTGATAGACGGAAGGCATGCTTCAAGCGTTTTAGACGTACGTACACTACGAGGGCCAAACATCGACTCGGACCACTATCTTGTTGTAGCCAAGATACGCACCCGCCTCTGAGCAGCAAAAGATGTGCGCCCAACAATGCAAGGAAAGCTTAACGTCGATAAGTTCACAACAGACGGCCACTTTATTCGCCACTCGACTCACACCCCTGCTCTCTAAGAGCACTCTTCAACAATACGACATACGCGAGCAGGGGACCACATTTCTCGATCATTAAGTACCGCCGCCGAAAAAGTAGTTGGATTTCAGCGAGCCCGAAAGAACAACTGGTACGATGAGGAATGTCAAGAAGCCGCAGATAAAAAAGACGCCGCCTTTAGTGCCACGCTGCGATCGGGCGCAACGCGAGTCATTTGGGACCGTTATAGGGAACTGAAGAAGGTAGCGAAACGAATTTGCCGCAATATGAAGAGAGAGGACGAAATACATGAGTGCGAAGAGCTTGAGATGCTGGCCGACTGGAAGAACGCCCGAAAATTCTACCAGAGGGTTAGGCGACTTACGGAAGGTTTCAAGACCGGGTCGAACTCCTGTAAGAACAACAATCGCGACCTAGTGACCGATGTCCAGAATATACTTAAATTGTGGAGGGAACCCTTTTACAACCTACTGAATGGCAGCAGCGCTAAAAGTAGTATAGTTAAAGCCGCTTTCGACAGCACGAAGAGAAGTTGCCTTTATGCCGCGATGTCTGAATTTGGTATCCCCGCGAAACTAATACGGCTGTGTAAAATGACGTTGAGCAATACCAGACGGACCTCTCCGAGCCGTTTGATACCAAACGAGGTTTCAGATAAGGGGACTCCGTTTCGTGTGATTTCTTTAATCTGATGTTGGAGAAGATAATAAGAGCCGCAGAACTGAACCGCTCAGGCACAATACTTTACAAGAGCGTACAATTGCTGGCGTATGCCGACAACATCGATATTATAGGTAAAAATAAGGGCTACGCCTGTTCTGCCGTCTCGGGATTGGATAGAGAAGGAAAGCGAATGGGTCTGGTGGTGAAAGAGGACAAAAGGAAGTAACTCCTGTCATCACACGAACAGTCAGAGCATACGCGTCTTGGCACCCACGTCACTGTTGACAGTTACAAGTTTGAAAAAGTAGACGACTTCGTTTATTTGGGAACCAGCATTAACACCAATAATAATGTCAGCAGTGTTGCCACGGACAAATTTTTTTTTCCTACCAAAACTTCCTACCAAACTCAACCAAAACCTACCAAAATTTTATTTAAGTTTTTTATATTTTTTTATGTCAAGTTTATTAAAAATGTAGATAACACAACATGTAGAAAAACTGAAACACAGATAGTACAATAAAAACAAATTAACAACGTATAACAATTCATTTTAATGTACAGACTTACACAAATGTTTGTCTCTTTACACATCTATCTATTGTTTTTAACCCTAATTATAATCACTCCAACCTTATTCTTTTTTAGAAGTCAGGCACTTTGGAGGGTGCCATGTTTAAAATGTTGGAAGAAGAAGACAATCGTTCGCCAATGTGTATCAGTCTGTTATTTATGATACGTGGGCAGTCACATAATATATGCTCTGAGGTTTCTTCCACTAGCTCACAAAAGGCTAGGGACTATGCAAGTGCATTTGGGCTCCACGATTTGCGAGGCAGTCAGCTTTCGTTGCCTTCAAACCCTTCATGTCCCGGAACCCACCACAGCGTTACGTTATTGTGAGCTTGCAAGTGGTCCGCAAACCTGCTGCCTTTTTAAAAGAGTCTAAGGCCTTTAACCTGCCTGACTATCCGACATAATATTTAATTTGGCCCCATTTGTCCTTCTGCACAGGCTTCTATTGCGAAGACCAGACTTTCTGGAATTTTGGTCAAAATACGCCTGCACCATTACTATCGTCATCCATTTTTGATCCGTCGGTATACCATGCTTAGCACCTTTCGTCAATCATAGTTACTATCACTTCACAGCAGTCCCTTTCAGGAATTCTGACCTTGTAGGGTTTGTAGAACGATAACTCGATATTAGCCAAGAATGGCTTTAGAAAGACCAATAGGTTAGTTTTGGGGATATTCTTCAAGGCTTACAATAAAGTCTCTGTCAGGTGGACAATGGTGGACTATTCGCGTAAACAAGGTTGCTAAAATGTCTGGAGATACATATTTTATATTTTTCGCAAATAACTTCTATTGTCGCGGAACCTACCAAAATCCAATCCAGCCTACCAACCTACCAAATAGAAAAAAACCTACCAGTTTTGGTAGGAAAAGCCCATGTTTGGCAACACTGAATGTCAGCCTTGAAATCCAACGGAGAATCACTCTTGCCAACAAGTGCTACTTTGGGCTGAGTAGGCAATTGAGAAGTAAAGTCCTCTCTCGTCGTACAAAGATCACACTCTATATGTCACTCATCATACCTGTGCTGGTGTATGGCACCACTGAGGCGGCTCTTGGAGTTTTCTCTGAAAATATTCAACGCGGGCCGCGATGCTGGTAACAGAGGAAGAGGAAGGCCTCCTCTGCGTTGGAAAGACCAGGTGGAGAAGGACTTGGCTTCACTTGGCATTTCCAATTGGCGTCAGTTAGCACAGAAGAGAAATGACTGGCGGCCAACCTCGCTTAGGCGGTTACAGCGCCAATAAAGAAGAAGAAGAAGATTGAAATGATAAAAATGTATGTCATTTAAAAGAATGCTATGTGGAAATGATATTAATGACTAATTTTTTAATGTAATGACACCATTATTTTTTAATGCCCGACTTTGTCATTTGTAATTTTTGCCATTTAATGCCAAGTAGAAATCCAGCATAATATATATTTTGAAAGCCGTTTTTTTCTGTTCGCAAAGCTCGAGATCGGCTGTAACGAATTTTTTGAAATTTTGGTTTTAGGTTCTGGATGGGTCCTGATTGTCTTAGGCAAAAAAAGAGTTTAAATACTTTCTAAAAATGGAACTGCAGGACTTTAAAAATCCTATAGAATCTAACATACATGCCCACATAACAGCGCTGCTCACCTGCAAATCACAAATTCGCCCTCTGTTGTTAATTCGTACGGAATACAGCCAGTGGTCGGACTTCTACCACATTGTGTTAGATCTGCCACTTTTTTGAGCATCTACCACATCTACCACATAAGGTCTGAAATCTACCACATATTCGCGTTTTTGAGTAGCTTTATGTTTGCTCGACATAATTTTTTTAATTTTAAGAGCCAAAATTGTCCAACTAAACTACTAACAACAGGCAGAATGGGAGGATAAAATAAACTGTAAAATAGTAAATTTTCCCATTTTTCAATTTTTCGACGGGAAACGTGGTTTTATTGTGTTAAATTGCAAAATATATGTATGATTTATAAAAAGAATTAATAGCGAAAATGATAAAAACCGGGGATTATGGTGAAAGTATTATCAAATTTCAGTGCATCTAAAGTTTCTAAAGCGATGTTTACTTTTACTTGAGAATTGTCAAACTCGGCAAATCCCAAGTAGCGGTTTCTGGAACGTGCCACATTTGTTCACCACATTGATTGGATAAAAAGAAAAGCTGGCAGCACTCCGCAAGGTCAAGGAAAAAATTGCCAAAACTCAACGCAATTTTTAGCAACTTCAATCTTGCACTTTATTATACTAAAATTAGTTTTGTTTTAAATTCTAATTTATTTAGGTGAAACCTTGCAGATTTTTTTTTAATTTTTGTACAAAGTTTGATCCAAAACCAGAGATTCGTCATATAATTTTTTTTAGTCCGATCACTGAATACAGCGCTAAGCAAGGGTTATGTTACATACATATACGTGCTAATGTTAACGTTAATATTTATTCTTATGTAAAAAAAAAAAACAAATATATGTGTCTGTACAGTTCATGGAGAAATAATGTAGGACTTTATGTATGTAGAGTCGTTTATTGCTGTTAGCACTTACATTTGTATATACATATCTATGTGCATACATATATAATTACGCATAAAAACCCTGCTAGTATGTTTTTTGTACGTAAATGAGTGCAATATTTAAAAGCCGCAACTCTTATCCATTTATGTATATCGCAAACAGTGTTGCCAGAACTTTTGGACCAACCGGCTAAATTGAAAAAAAAAACGGCTAAACTGTTTCAACTAAATTTCACGTGTTTTTTTTTAAATAAATCGTAAGTAGAAAGACTAGTTCTTGGGGAGAAGTTGCAAATTCAAGCTGGAAAAAATTTTGCCAGCAAGAATTCGCGATTAGGAAAAACATATGATTGTGGCACATGGTTGCATTTTTTGTCGACGATAATTTGAATAAACAGGTTCGTCAAATTTAAACATTTACAAACTTGAGCGATTTCGAAATGAAAAATTTGAGTAAATTCTTGTTTACTTAATTAATTTAGTTAATTCCAATGATTTGAAACGTACTCGGAATGCTATGTCAACCAGAGTTGATATAGGAAACGCGACAGTTAGTACGGCAAAGAAATTGAAACATATGTTGAAGATATTCGGACTAGCAAGAAATAAACATGTAGATCCTGTTTTTCGCGCCCCTCTGAAAGAATTTGAAAACTCTATACAAATTTCTGATGTTTGAAATGAAACCGTGGACACTAGCTGGCAGGGAAACATGCAAGTTCCTGCAAATTTGAAAGTTTCTCTACTTGAGAGAGAATTTGGGAGCATTTTATTCATACTAACTGATATTTTGAGTGATAATTTTCGCTGGATTTTCGACGAACAAACCTATAGTCTTCCCAGAGTGTTTTGCTTTACATAGAAATTTGTGCCCCTTTACTTTCCCTTTGACGCATTTCAGTGTTGGTTCTTTTAATTCAAGTTGGCCTTCGGTTTTTGGAATTTAAATTGGTTCTCAGAAAAAAAAGTTAGTTTAAATAAAGGAAGACAATACCTGTAACATTTATTGGCACTATATCCAAACACAAACGCGTGTTAAGCAAACAGTGAAAAAATTTGTTATTTTCTAAGTTTGCGAATAAAGCTTCACACTTAAATTTAAGTCATTGATAACAAACATTTTATGAAGAAAATACCCGTTACGGTCTTCTTTAGAAAAAATATGTTCGTTTAAAATAAAAATAAGCGAAATCGGCACAATTTTATAAAACCCTGCCTCTGCGATAAGGCTAGTAGCCATTTCTAACAGATTGTGAATCGCTTAGTCAAAAATGGAAACATATATATGTATTTGAATTTTAACCCAAATTGACCCCGTGTTGCCATATGGCAAAGCAAAATACATCATGTTTAAGAGGGTGTAAAACAAAAACCGCTTACTTCAAAATGCTTATATGTACGTTAACTAATTCCTTAAAGGTATATCTTTCGGAAAGCTTACGCTGCCGTCAGATCCTTGCTGTCAATCGAGTGTAATGCAAGTGTGTTCTTTAAACAAAATTAGAAGTGACAAAAAACCACCAAAATGTCATATATGAAGAAGTAAGCATGATTTTATAGAAAGCGTTTTTTTATTTACAAAATATGATAGTGACAAAATATTAGTTAAAACATTAGTGAATCAATTGGTAACAAGTAACAATAAAAAACAATCGTGCATGCTATATAATTTAAGTGTTTTTTAAGTCCGTTGCCATATGGCAACACAGGACGTAATGTGAACTGTTCCTCTTTTTACCAAGTTTTGATATGTTCGCTAGCCCAAATTGACCCCGCGTTGCCATATGGCAATGCAAAATACCATCATGTATGAGACGGCGTAAACAAAAATCGTTTGTATGTATATTTGCAGTTTTGCAGGTGGTTAACTCATTCCATCTAGCTCTGAACTGCCTAATCATATTATCGTATATTTCATTGTACAAGTGTTGAAGTGGCATACAAATGTAGTTTGTCTGTTCCAGGGAAAACTGGTGGGGTTTTTTGCATTCTCATCTGCTACTTCATTATCCTAGATTCCCTTGTGACTGGGCAACACATAGATATGTAGCTTTTTATCAGCGTCTAGCTTATCAATGGCTTCCCGGCTGCGAGGGACGTTTATGGATGAAATACTTTATCAGGAAACTGCCTTAATTGCCGCCTGGAATAGGTTTAAGTTTGAATTGATTGTCGTTTCGGTGAAGGCTAGCTCTGTATTTATCCTCATTGCGAAAACCTCTGCTTGATATATGCTGCAATGGTCAGGGAGCCTTATTGTTTGCCTGACGTTCAGTCCCCGGCAGTAAATCACGGCACCCACTCCCATAACCATTTTAGAGCCGTCCGTGAAAATGCTTAGGGACCAATGGCTAGGTTACCAATCCATCCTTCTTCCTCAACCGTTGTGCAAAAAGTTCGTTTCCATTTAAAGCTAGGTGCCATGAAGCCTGTGCTGATTTTGCTTCCCGCCCCAATTAAGTGGTGTCCAAAGGATGTGAAATTTAATTTCCCTATGACCGTCAATCTATGTGCGGATTTCGCAGCAGGGTTTTTAAAGAGCAGCCGTCGAAGTGGACCTCAGTGCTCCCGCGATGCACAGCGCCGCTAGGCGCCGCCCCTTCTCCATTGGCCCGAGGCATAAGGACTTTTGTGCGGCATTCCAGAATACCAAAGCGCCATAGAGCAGTATTGGGCTGACTATTGCTCTGTAGCACCAATGCATCGGAGCAGGTGACAAACCCCAAGTGACTCCCAGCATTCTTTTACATGCATAAAGGGCGTTACTGGCCTTCTTCTCTCTTTCTTCAACATTGCGCATCCACAGCAGCTTACTCTCCAAGACTACTCACAAATACTCTCTGTGGTCTTTAATTGACAGCTCGATGCTAAATACCTAGCCTCGGGGGCCTCCACACTGGGACCTTAAACCTTTTTGTGACTATACCTCTGACCCATACAAATTGACAAAAATACTTCTTTGTGCTGGTGAAGCATGTAAAACTATAGGACGAGTAGCCTACGTGGGTTTATGTTTGAAATGTTTTGCTACTTTTCATTAACTTCTTCATCCGCTTTGCACGTAGAATATGCATATATTATCAATAAATATATTAAAACTTATACACAATGTTTCTATTATTTCATATTTTAACCAAATACTGTTCTTTAACAATCCATCTGGAATATGCCCCGTGGTGCCAAATGGCAACGGCCGATATCGGAAGAACTATACTACTCCCAAAGTTTTAGTCATATTTTTTCCTTTAGTTTAACGCTACTTTTATCCTGTATATTGGTGAAACCAAAAAAATCGAAAAAAATTAATCTGGGACAATTTGGGTTAAGAAAACAAGGTAAATAGTAGTGTTGGGAAGTATCGAGTACTTTTGAGGATCGAGTTCTTTGGTATCGATACTTTTAAGGATCGGGTATTTTTCAGAGTACTGAGTACTTTCTTTAAATATACACTTGTTGGTAACATTTTAATGATAAGTGTAGAAATTTCTCAAGCTGGCAGCACTTTATTCAAATTGATATATTACACACAAATTACGTCAAATGAGTGGCTACTTGAAAGCTATTGAAACTTCAAATTGAGTACAATTATTTCTAAATACCGGTAAATGTAAATAAAACTATTCAGTACTTTTTAGTATCCTAAGTACATGTATCAAAGTGATGATCGGAACAGAGAATTTTTGAGTACTGAGTACTTTCGAGTTCTTTTGTGAGTACTTAGTACTTTTGAGTTATTTTAGGTTCTGAGTACCATCGAGTTCTTTCGTGAGTACTGAGTACTTTGGAGTATTTAGTATCGATACTTTTAAAAATCGGGTGCTGTTGATCCTTTTGAGAATCGAGAGTTCTGAGTACTTTTGGTATCGATACTACCCAACACTAGAAAATTGCCAAATCGGCTAAAAACGGATAATTTTATTTTACAAAACGGCTAATAAATCGGCTTCCGGCTAAAACGAAATTTTTCCGGCTGTTTGCTAACGCAATCAGCTAAATCTAGCCGGAAAACGGCTAAAATGCCAACACTGCTTCTGACACAGAGATGACCGATTTTCACTCTAATTTTTCCCCTAATTTGTCAGAACACCGAGCACGGGAACGATTCCTGGTAAATTCCTGTAAATTCTTGCAACTTATTGCGAGTTAGAGAACGCGACTTTTATAAAACACAAAAATGGAAAATATCACTTAAGTTTAGGAAAATGTAGGCTTTTGCCAAATTGATTAGCCGTATAAGATAAATACACATAAAATCATTATGGGTATACCTAGACACACGTACATGCTTCGTAACCGCGTAAACCTAGTAAATAAACCCACTTTCCATACAAAATTATGTAAGTTTAAGAGGTTTACATCAAAAAATTTTGCTCGCAGTGAAGTAAGGCACGGTGCAGTGTTGCCAAGTTTTGAATTTGAAAAAGCACTAAAACCCCAAAAAAATCACATTTATTCTCGAAAAAAGCACCAAATTTTTATTGGAGTATTTAATGGATTTTGTATCCATGAAAAATTGTATGCTTTGTGCTTTTTGAACACTCCATGCGAATTAATCACAGCGCTTTCGACAGAAGAAATATGTTTATATGAGACAAAATGGTTTTGAAAGCTAATGTTATTCTATTTCACAGAAAAATACTGGCATTGACCCACAATTACTCCTTGACCTTAAAAAATTGGTTAAAAGAAGTGTTCTTCAAAAAAACCACGCAAAATCCCGCGGACTTGTTCCAAAAGAGAATTTTTTGTATTCTTTATTACACCAATATTATAGATTTTGAGACGAGGAATATGATTCCACTGCTTAAAAATCGAAAAAAATTTTTAACACCTCAATTATAGAAATGCATTTTTGATTGCAGTTTATGTAGCTGTGCATCCTTCTCACAATTTTATATCACTCGAATAACTAAATGTTAAATTTTTTTTCGTTTTGCAAAATTTTTTCTACAATTCCTATGAAACGATAGCAAAAACAAGAAAACAAGTTTCATGAACTATATGGTAGTTTAAATCTACATCTTGTGAACCAAAGGAACATAAAGAACTTTTCTTTCCGACCGATTAACACTTGAAACATAACGAAATTTGATTTCCCTTTTTAATGTGACTTATCAGGGCGTTTATCCAACGGCACATAGTGGAAAAAATATTTTTGTGCCAAAAAAAGTTGCCTACATTTCACAATATGCAATAACGCAAAATTTGCTTTATTTCACTTTTAAATGGGAAATAATACCAATATCTGAGTTTTGCTTTATTTCCAAAAAAGGTTGAGTTCTGATTACTTTTGGTGTCGATACTGCCGAACGACGATACGTGGTCATAAGGGCGGGACCACGCCCATTTTCCGTTTGGCCTTTGGTATGTTTTGGCAAGACGAGCCCTTGTACCAGGTTTGGGAGAAATCGGTGGAGCGGTTCCCAAGATATTCACATTAGTGTGGGCCGAAAAACCGCATTTTTTGAATTTTGATTATAAATAGCAAAAATATAGTTCATTATTAAAACTGTGTGAAATTCGGAATTTCTTGGTCAATATTCTGGTTTCGCCCAAGCCTATCAAAGTTCAATTTGCCAAAAAATAAAAATTAATAAATACATTTTTTAAATAAAATTGCAATAATCTTCGAAAGTATTAGTCCTACATAATTTGGTAATTGGACCTTTTTTTGTAGAAAATCGAAGTTAGCTAAGAAACAAATTTTGTTTAGTATTTAAATTTGATGGACTTGAGCGAGCCTACGATATTGACCAAAAGTTTTCACACAGTTTTTTTTTTAGAGCATAATGAACCATATTTTTGCTATTACAGTATATTTTACTTAGCTGCTCATCCTTCTTTGCACGAAAAAC
>NW_023458555.1:52861284-52872321 GCF_013731165.1 Rhagoletis pomonella
TAAGTGGGCGTGGCTACGCCCATTTTCCAAAAATTTACAATATTGTTATTTTTCTTTCAAACATCGAAAACGTCGATGTTGCCAAACGGCGGCTTTACCGTTTGTGCTATTAAATCTTCCATAAATTACATAAAAGAAAACACAGCATTTTTATTTTTACAATTACACAAAACAATTTTAAAATTCTTATTTTATTGTTTTTATTCATACAATTTCTCTTCCACTTATCTTCATGCGGCTACTTACGCGATCTGATTTTCATAAAACTAATTTCGACCAGCTACCGAAATCCATAAGTAATTTAAATGCAGCAAAAACAAATATTAATCGAATTTCACATGCATCGAGAAGAAAAGAAAGCAGTTATTTTTCGAAAAGAAATTAATCAAAACCAAGTTTTTGGAAAGTGTTTAAACTTTTTTGCTGGCTGTAAGTAAGCCACTTTCGCATTTCACCGCAGAGTTTCCGGTTGCTCGGGATTTCCCCACGTTTTCTTCCTACACTCTGTTCCTTTAATCAAGTAAACAATTATTTTTTCATAGTTGTAATTATTTTTTTTTTGTATTTTTTGAATGCAACAATACGTTTAAACTCACAATATTACAATATTTCCGCTAAATATTTTTTTAAGTATTATATTATTTTAAATATTATTATTTTGCTTCTTGCTTTGCTTTTTCATAATTTTTATTATACTGGTTTTCAGTTTTGTTTTCTTTTGTATGTTATATGTATGTATATGCATGTATAAAGAACAAGGCTTGTCTTTTAAGTATTTTTTTTTTGTATAATTGAAGTATGTTTTCAAGTAAATAAGCATTCCTCAATATAAATGTTGTTGTTTTACTTAGTTTTTTCGAAAATTTAATAGCAAGCACAAGAAACGATTTATAAGAGTCTTACGTTTGATGGAAATAAAAAACTACTTTTGCTTTGTCGATTTTGCTGCATCTTTGAGCATTTTTCTGATTGCGATCGAGTTGCAAAACAAATACATATGTATGTATGTATGTATGTAAATTTGTTTGCTTGATTTGAGTCTAAAAAATCAAATGGCAAATTCTCTTAATGAAAACTTTAGAATTGATTGTAAACTTGATTTGTTTAATAAACTTATTATTTAAAATTTCAGAGTATTTTTTTATATTTAATGTAATAGCAATGTTAATAATGCGTAAATTTGTAAAATTCAATGAATCGTTTTCAATTGTAATGCCGACTGAATGTTTCAGTTATATGCATTCTCCATTCACTAAGTAGATACATACTTATGTATGTACATATGTATGTATTTGTTACTAAATAGGTGTGATTTTATTTGAAAAACAAATGTAAAACTGTGTGTATATTTAATATGTAAACAATGTTTATTTCTCATGCTTTTGGTTTTGTATTTATGCGCGTCTGTAGATATGTCTGTAAGTACATACATATGTATGTCACAATGATAAATATACATATTCACCATTGCACAATATTTAATTAAATATCAATATGTATCATATATAGTATATGTAGGTATGTAGAATGCATAGATGCTATATTAAAACTTTTTTCCATTTCCATTTACTTAAATCTAATATTAATTATATACTCTTCTATGTTGTTATCGGGCACGAGTTTGATATGTTTTCAAGTATTTTCCATTTCTTCACTAATGTATGTATGTATTTATTTCAAGCTTAGTCCATGCTGCTTGCCACCTACACACATATGTACATAATTATGTACATACCTGCATATGTAGTTGATCTACATATTTACTTCGTAGAAGCGCAAGTGACATTTCCCTTTTTTCTTCTACGCAGGCGCGATCGCAGAAATGTCTAAAAGCTAAATTTTTTTTTCATAAAATTCTATACTTTTAATATCATATTTATATGGTAACGTATGTATAGTTGTAGTAGTAAGTAATAATTCACTTTTCATTTATTTATGTATCTAACCCACATTAGCACTTACTTTATTTATGTCTTTGTCAGATTTGTCTGCTAAAATTTTATACTAATTTAATTTACTGGCTTTAATGCTCGGCAATGTTTAGCGTTTATATACTTGCAAGTATTTTCGCTTTTCCATACCAAAATTGTTTAAAGCAAATATTTCTTGTTCTGTTTAGTAATTTCAGTTCGTCATAATTTGAAGTTCTTTTGGCTTTTAGCCCTAGCTTCCAGTATGGATCAAACTATTTGCCGACGTTCTTGCAAGCACTTGAACTTTTTTTGCCATTATTCTATCATTACTTGTAATTGCATTTCCTTATTTTTTGTATATGTATGTACATATATGTAGGTATATTTTTCAAATATTCCATGCAAAAATTTCACTAATTCAAAATTCGTTTCATTTAGGTTTCCTTTATTTATTTTATTTCTGTGACATCTTTTTAATAAACTTTAGTGTTTTCATGTTAAAACTATCGAAACAAAGTAGCGAAATCGTATAACAAAAATAATTCAATGAAGGTATAAATCATTATTCAGATGTAAGTCTACAAGAAGGGCCAATGGAAGTAAGCAGAAAATGTTTTGAAATCCCATATTTAAGGCTGCAACAGTAGTTTCCATATACTTATATTCACATATATTTATACAGATTTTCGATGGAAAAGACAGATAAAAGCGTTTGGTTTGCACTCTACTTACATACATATTATAGACCGAGACAATCAATTCGATTCAAAATTTATAGATGTTGAAAAATAAGCACGTAGGTAAAGAAAAAATTTGTGATGATCTTTTTGATTAAATTGAGTCAGACAACCGCAGTAAGTAACAAGCTATTAAAGTTACCCAATTTTGTCTCTGCTGAAATATTTGGACAAAATGAAGCCTGCGATCAAGCCACCTTTTGACCAAATTTCTCATATTTTTTGTCTTCAATTTAGTGAAGTTATTCTTTTCAGAAAATATGCAAAATATTTACTTGAATGCTGCATGCCTCACATGAAAAACGTATGCCTTCAATCGTCAGATTTGTTGAAGTCAAACTCAGTTACCACCCAAATTCGACTATTATTTTATGATTCATTACCATTCAAAGTAAAATATCGTAAGATAAGCGCTTTTTAATACAATGGATTAATGCCAGCCCTTAAAAGCCCATGCAATGAGATGACGGCACACTGCACAGTGGTTCACACGGAGGTCAAAACTGAAAAATCTGCACATTGTCTAACCTGTGATTGATTGATAGGCATGTAGTCATTATTGGTGTAATTATTTTTGCGCTGAAAAATTGTTTAGATTACTTCCTCACTCTCACACAAAGTTGACAAAACACATTTTCATTATGAATCGTGTTTTTAGTAATTCAAACTTGTTTGTACTTATTTTAGGAAAAACCTGGAATTTGTTCAAGAAACTCTGTAATGGTAATTCAAGACAAAGGTAAGTGATCCTATTTAGAACAATAATTGCCAATATTTATAAAAATATGTATTTTTTATATTGTTTCCAAGCCAAATATATTTTGCCCTTAATTAATTTCGGTAAAATTTTTTTTTGCATACACCTTTAAAACCTGGCAACTTAAAACATGTAAATTAAAATAGTATATATTTTAGCTGCATGTTTTTGCAAGTTTATTTTATACACGCCCGCTACTTGCCGAACCTTTAGGAAAATATATATTTTTTATAAGCTTTTGTTTACTCTCAGCTGTGTTGATTTTCTCACATTGTTTTTGAAACTAACATTTTTTGTTAATTTTTTATAAAAGTATTGTTGATGCTGCATATCATTAAAGCTATGTAAATTAAAGTTGTACAAAATTTAGGAAAATTAACAGTTTTATAAGTTATGAAATTTTAATATTAAACGGCAAACTTTAAGAGGTTGAAAATTCGCGTTGACTTTTTAAATTTTATATCTGAATGGTCTTCCACATTTTCTTTCATAAGGACATGTATAACTAAAAAAGTAAGAAATTTTGGTGAAAATTTTAGATTTTGTACAAAGTTTTCCCTACCAGCAAATTACATTTCACCCGTCGATCCTTACTACTTCCCTGACGAATCTATCTTACTTTAACGAAGCCGTGGCCGCCTATGTAAGTAGGAATTTAGAATGTACATTTGGTATCAGACATACTTCAGAGCCGCTTTACAAAACAGATTTTCATTTACAAAGTAAGGTACGTATTTAGAATGTAGTGCAGACGCTCGGAGTAGTTCGGCGCTCGGAAAAAACTTCGGTGGCACGTTATTTTGCAACTGACAACGTAAGGCGTCATCGGAGGTGTTCATTTTGTGCTTTACTAGTAGATGACCTTGGTCATGATGACAATTTTGGTACTAAAAGCTGAAAGAAAACATGGATTACCTCGTAAAGTGCTTAACTATTTTCCCAATGGGTATTTTGTAGTGAATGAACAGTTAAAAAGTTCTGAAAACCTCCAAGATAGTTTATAAAAAATCTAAGTTTTCTTAATTTAAATCCCAAATTTTGGTTAAATATAAGCCGTGGATACCCCAAACTGTTTGTGAACTGTACTGTGAAAAGGTGAGACAGTGGGTCAGTACTCAGTGAGAAAATGGGGAATGCATTACATTTTTCTACCAAGAAAGGATTAACTACAAGATACGAGTGAGCGAGAAGTTGCATCGCAATGTATGCAAGCGGATGAGGAGTAGTTTTGAAGCCACAAACAAAACAAAAAGTTTGTAAACTAACTCAAGTATGTCTTATTCTCACGTGCACAACTGTTGTATCCGAACGGATGCGTGTTCGACTGTCGTGTTGTTGGTCATGGGTTCAAAACCTATAGCACGGACTTTGTTTTATTTATTAAGATTCACCCACGACGTAATATGTAGACTATGAGGCCTATACATAACTTTATGCATTACCACGCATTACTGTTTCCCACTGGGTAGTCAAAGAAGCCGTATGAGTCTCGGGTTGCCCATACAACGGAAACAAGCGAAAATCGCTTTGGTGGCTGTTATTTCTGCTGTGCTAATTTCCGGGATGTTAGCGTTAAAAATAATTTATTCAGACTTAGAATCGGCTAGATGATGTTTAACGCATTCAGAGGAAGTACCTATTCCACAATTTGGTCCATCCGAGACTTGTTAGTCGAAGAAATCTTCTAAGAAGCGAGTGGCACACAGTGTCGCAATCTCATATAAGCTGCGGCCAAAAATAGTTAGCTTGATTCGATTTCGCTGTAATTCGTTATAGGCCCTTCATTTACTGTAGAAAGAAGAAATCTGATAAGTATACGGTGAAAATTGGACAACTGCCATTTACTGGGCTTTATGTAACAATTTATAAAGATGCTACGTAAAAATACATAGGCTATAACCATAACGACAAAATTTCCTGGTCTAGGCACACGAAAGATAGAAGGAGGAATTATTGAAAAAATAGTAATATTAATGGATTAAGGATGCTGATTTCTTAAATCCAATGAACGATTTGAATTCGTTTCCTGAAGTTATTAAAAACTTTCAGCGAAATTATAAGTCAAGTAACTACTTTGAAATCGTAAAAGACATGGTCGAGAGCTTTAAAATCGAAGCATGTCATAGATTAAGCAAAATACACCAACAATTCCCATAGAATCTTCGGTTTGCAGCGATTAACAATGTGCTTTTTCCACTAGTGGGATGTTCTCAAAAGGATTAACGTGTTCAGGTGGAGCTTAAAAGTTACTCATTTGAGTGTTGGAACGGCTGAGAGATACACTACATTTCCGACGCAAAACGAATTATCGAAATCGGTTGACATGATCCAAAGTTATGGTGTGACATACAAAAAAAAAAAAAAAAATATTCCATAGAACTGATAACTTCCTCCTTTTTTGGAAGTCGGTTAAAAAGGTACATCATTTATTTATGGCGTTAGTACCGTCATAAGTAACCGAAAATGTTTTGCATGGCATGGGAAGATTCTGGAGATTTTGTGGTAAATACAGATGACGTTCTCATGAAATTTTTGACTCAATATCAATACGAATTATGTATATATCTGACGTACCAGTTTGAAAAAGACTGATCAGGATTTTGGTTTACTTTGTGGCTTCGAAGCAACAATAAATCTTTCCAGAGAATTATTGCAGAAAATTTCAGAAACTTTCCCAAATTTGATATCATTGGGCGATATTCAAGATTAAATTTTTTGACGAAAGCAATTATTTGGGTAGTGTTTTCCTCTTTCATGGAACAACGCAGAGCGGGGTGGCCGCCCCTCGCTGAAAGAAATTTGGTCGAGTTTTTCTGTGGATTATAATTATAATAATAGATTGGCGCTTACACATGTGTGTTTGGCCGAGCTTCTCCTCCGATTTGTGGCATGCGCCTTGATGTTGTCACACAAAGCGGAGGGACTTACAGTTTTACGCCGACTCCGAACGGCGATTGTATTTTTATGAGAAGCTGTTTTTCATGGCAGAAATACACTCGGAGGTTTGCCATTGCCTGCCGAGGGACCTTTTTTCTATATTTTTTTTGCGATGTTGCTTTGACCAGGGCTTGAACCCAGGTGCTGTGGAGTGGAAGCGCGCACTGCTTACGACTACACCACAGCGGCCGTTTCTGTGGATTAGATCCACGTATAAACACTTTGGTGGAAAAAAGGCTATTGATCATAAAGACAGTTGAAAGCGAAGAAGTTCCAAAAAAAAACGCTGTTAAGAAATTTGGAATTCATCCTAGTAGTTTTTCATCAAGTCCTAAATAAAAGAAGCATTGGAGTTGAAAAACAGATTACCAAGCACTGTATTTGCCTCTCTAAGCAGCAGTTTTCGATTAAAAATTAAATGCATTTAAGTTAATTATGAATTAGTATTCAAAATCAGTGTTGCATTTTCTATATTTAAAATACGGCATTGGGCACTTAAATGCAGTTTAAATATTGATCTAAAAATTAATATTTTTTAGTAATCAGTCTTCACCTAAATTGCTCATCGAAATTGGCCCTTATTGTATTCGATTTATGGAGAGGAAGAGTAGTTCAAACTATAATAACTGATAATTAAAAAAAAGATGTGAAGAACGCAGTTTATCATTTTTCTATATAATGAATTCTCTATACGACATAGTAGTTTTCGGGATTTTAGACTGTAAATAAATAGGAAATTGGGGAAAAACCCGCGCATAGAAAAATTATGACTTAAAAGCATAAATGTTTGAATGCCAAATAAATCTCTGAAATTTCACAGTAAATTGCTAAATGTAAATAATGTTAATTAAAATAAAAGAAACAAACGTTTTTTCTGAACGAACAAAAAATATTTATTAATACACAAAATTATTTACTTTCAGTTATTTAAGGAGCTTCATTAGTAAAAGGAATATACACTGATAAATAACTAACATTTTTACCACAAAAACTGTATATACTATATACTTGTATATGCGTATGTAGTATGTATGTATGAATGTGGTGTGATAATTTTAGACTTAAGGAGAAACATAAATATTTATAATCATAAATTTACGGCATGATAAGGCAATTCTTAAATGAGGTTGGTAATGGAAATGCAAATACTTTTAGTAAGTTAATACATTTTTTACATCATTTTATGAAAATTTTGCTTCCGCCATTCCAATTGCATAATTATTTTTATTTTAATTGTCATATTTTTCGAAATTTTCTTAAATTTACGTTTATTATATACACATAGTATGTATATGCTTCTCATGTATTTGTATTATGCATTGTATATTAATCATTTAACATATTCCCTAATAATTTATTATGTTTATTACGCAGTAATGCATAAAAATACCTGCTATTTTGCTTGCCTTTTCTTCACCACATTTATTTACTGTTTTTACTGATTTTTCCGTAAAGATTACGACATTGCTTCTTACATATTTTTTTGAAAGGTTTTTAATTTATAAAGCAATTTCACTGCTGAGACACACTGTGTCAGTATGCATTGCTTGCAGTGTATTTTGCCATTGAGATTTCGTTTATTTTTTATAATTAAAATTTCATAAATTTTTTGGTAACTCCTTTTTATGTATGTAGATTTATTACATTTATTTCCTCTTGCGCTATATCCTTTGAGTTTCTCTTACATTTTAACCTTTTTTCGGTAAATATTGCATTATTCTCATTTCATGTATAAATAAATTAAAATTAACATTTAAAGTTTTCTTCATCAGCTATTCCATATTATTTCGGGTTTCTCTACATCCCGTTACTTGTTGTTATTGTTTTATTCTTTTTTTGTTGTTGCTTATATCTTATAGACGCATTTTCTGCAATGTAAAAGTTGTTAATTTTCGCTGATATGTATTTGTTGTTTTTGTAATTTTTTAATAGATGAATTGATTTAACTTCACGATTCTTCTTCATATTCTGCTCCTGTTTTGTTTGTAGACTAAACCTTTCTGTTTATAGCAATATTCCCATTATTCATATTTTTGTATATATTTAGCTCTATTTAATTAGTAAATTACTTCTTAAATCTACAGTTTAAAACTTAGTTTTTCTAAGCGTCTTTGCGGCGGCGTTTGTTTTGACCTTCTGAGCTTTACAAAGTGTAAAGCTCCCCAGACTCAAAGATATGTTTGTTATTTGTATTTTTGTAATTGCCGCTCTTCGACTTTTTCACTTGGTATTTATGTATGTATGTATGTTTTTGTTTTCCATGCATTACCCTTACTAAACATACCTACTGTTTGTTGTCTTTTTCTCGCTTCCACAGTTTTGGCTTGTCTTTTCTTTGTATCTTCATTCAATGCTTAACCCTGCAAAAAGTGGGACTAGGTTAAGTACTAGTACAGGACCACACTACCTTGTAACCAACACTAGTAACCAAAATGGTCCAAATATATGGAGAAAATATGGTTACATTAACATTCCGATGTCATTGGACCTGACCACCTCTGGTCCAACGCTGCATAACATGGGACCACCCTTGGTCCACCACTGCGTAACATGGGACCACCTAGACAACTACTCCTTTTGAACCATGGCACATTCGGCAACCGAATCATATTGCCGATCGGCCACGAAGAGGTGGTGTTCAACACATATATCAGTTTTTTACGTTTGAAGTGGTCCAGGTCAGCATAACAAGTTACTAGTATGCAACCTGGTCCTTGTGCTCATACTTTAAAACTACGACCCAGTGGACCACCTGGTCCTCAAATTTTTGCAGGGAACATAGTCGAATGTTGGTAGATCAAATTTCATAATACGGTATGTATGTGTGTAAGTATGTATATACGAATATATAATGCAAATTTAACTCAGAATTAAATTACAAATAAATATTAGCTTCTTTACTTTTCTTTGCATTTGTTACATAATATTTAAATGTATGTATATATAGTATAAACAAAAGCTAATTGTTATGAAACTACAAAATGCGCATTGAAATATTGGTGATTTTCAGAAGAAATATTTGTAGTCACTAAACGTGAATTTTCTTAGTTAAGCTGTTTCAACTGTAATTATTCGATAAATAGAGCGAGTTATAGAAATTTTGAATATGCCTCTCGAGTGGGAAAACAGAATATTAAAGGAATGCTTTCAACTGTTGCATAACAATAGCCAGATTAATATTAGGCGGACATATTGAATTGTTTAACCAGAATGACAGAGCGATGGATATTTGACATTTCCACAGATGGTTTCGCAATGTCACTCGGAACTTGAGATGACACCACGAAAAAGGACAAAATTTAGTAGTTTGCGAAGGTAACATCGCCATTCGCGAAATCGTTCCAAGATTTGTGCGATTCGACAAGGTAGAGTGCGAGTTTTTGAAACCACGCGCGATTCACGCCGCATGTTGAGGTACTGATTGAAAACTGCGGAAAGAAATGCGGACGGATGGATTATTCCCTTGAACAATGTACCGAGCTCTGAAGGAGTCCATATATCTTCGTGGACATATGTTAAAAAATTTTCTTGGAATATTACCCATTCTAAACTAATTCCGAGTGCATTTTAGCAAATGCACTCAATTACAGAGCGAAAGAAAATGTGCATCTTTGATGTTTGGGTTTATCTTAATTCCAAAATAGAACTAAAATTTCCAGCTGATTTTTCTCACTACCAAAAGCTTAAATTAGAATGAAATAATTTATTTAAGCAACAACGACATTTTTGATAGCGAGATTTCGGTGGCAGATTTGCAATCGACGGTAGAGCATTTTGCTTTGATGATAGCTCAATTTGGCATTTTCCATTACATTGGTAATCTCACTATGTCCTACTTTTTTAACACACTTAAAATAAACGGTTTTAGACATTAAGACATTTTTAATAAAGTCTTGGGATCTTGAGGTACTGAATGTATGTAAAAGACCTTCAACCCGCACTGTTGATTTTTTCAGAGCAGTTCCACAGAGAAGTTTAATAGTATTGAAAAGTAATTCGAATTTACATTTTTTGAGATTTCATCATACATACTTAATAAGCTTGATAAGGACATTATGTTCAGTCTAACAAATGGCTGTACGTTCCAATATGGTCGAAGATATGTGTCTTTCCATATGTTTTTCACATATCAACTGTATGAATTGATCAAATTTTGATTGCGTTTTTCGTACAAAATTGAAATTTCGAAATAATACTCTATATTATTCAACGTACGATATACATGCACATACACGTATGTACATACATGTATTAATTTGAAAAATTTATGTTTAAAAAAGATTTAATGATCTCACTCAAATTATCTTCAGTAACAATAATTCTTTTAAACCTTCGTTACATTTATCGAATAATTAGTGTTGGAAAATTTAATTTTTCGCACTGAAACAGCATGCTTCACCACTGTGCCAATTACAACTCGAAGATGCTTAGTGGATAGTAGTTTTAACTGAATGAGATGTTCCCAACTTTCACAGAAAACTCCTTGTATTATTTGATAAAAAGTTTACGAATTTTAATATTATATATTTAATTGTTTTTTGCTTGTTCTTTAAACTTCCATGCACTTTTCCTAAAATGACAAACTTATTTTCTCCTTTATAGTTCGTTTCTGTTTGCTATATCGAATTCTCTTAAATGCTATTGAAAGAAAATTTCGAAAATAATAACTTTATATTTACTTAAATACATATGT
>NW_023458555.1:52872331-52889072 GCF_013731165.1 Rhagoletis pomonella
TTCCAACAGCTAAACTTGGCGAGATATTTTTAAGTCGAAAATAAAAGTCCTTTCCTAATAATAAACAAACCGCTTATCCAAATTAAACAAGTTTGGTATCAACTGAAAGACTAAAATAGCTTTAAAACTGAAAAATAGTTAAACGAGGAAAGTCAGCAGAAAGCCAGCTATTGAAAAATATTGAAATAAAATTGTTTTTTTTAATTACCATAGAACAAACCTTGGGTCAGGTATATGCATTTCTTTTGTATTAAATTATTAGAAAAAATATATATATATAAATAGAAGTGGTAGCCTTCGATCATTATTTCTGTTTAAAAAAACTATTTAAGTCCTCTTTTATTTGGTACCAAATTTGTTTAATTTGGATAAGCGGTTTGTTTACTATCAGGATAGACTGTTCAAAAAATAACTGCTACTTACGGCCCCTATTGCATACATAACAAAATCGCCCAAAAAACAACATTGCAAATAAAGGACATTATCATCGTCACTATAAGTTAGATCTATTCGCCGCATGACCTTCGCATAAAGCCATGTTCACAGTGTAGATATTTTTAGAGGAAAAGTTGTTAAGGAACAACGTTTTGAGAAATTCGAATTGAAGTAAAATTGCCAAGTTATAGGAAGAGGATGCCTAGGATATATATTTTGCCTTAACAGTTTTAAATAGAAAATATCCCCTTAGAATTCCCTATGCAATACTCTGGTTTAGCACAGAAGCTGACTACTTTTCCTAAGTTTGAAATGAGCGCACAGTTCCAAAATAGTTTATATCATGGAAAAGCTGTAGTAGAGAATTAGCCTCGTGCTGAAATAAGAAGACGACGAAAACTGTCCAAAATTCTCCAGCTGCGAAGTTAGCCGAGTCGAAATGCTAGGAAATGACATGCAATTTTTGATACGACTCGATTACCGAAATACGACTTGCACTCAACACGAGACTGAATATCTAGCTGCTTTAATATGAATTGGCCAGTGTTTGGCATAGCAAATTTCAACTAATTATCAACCTTGGCACTGGACAGTCTAGTTCAACAATGATTTTATTCACCAGTGGCTGTGCTGGATCGGACATGCAAAATCTTGACTTGCTTGATCGATGTTGGCTTCATCAAAAATATTTTCACTAGGAGTACTCTTAGGGATAAACTAGTTTATAAGGGTAAATACATAGGGGTTAAAAATAGCTAAGTAATTAATAGCGTTTGCGATGCAAGCGAACACTCTTAATAGAGCCTAGTATTTCTGGATTTGAAACCCCTTTTTTAAACAGGAATGCAACATGTAATCGCGTATGACCAAGATGGTATATGTATTTAACAAATTCAACTTGATTATCACATTCAAAAAGCTGGGAAAAATTTCAGGCTAGGTATACTGGAGATCAGGTGCCTAGTGGCTTGCATAAAAACTGAACAGCGTCTGCCTGGAATCCGAATTCATTTACATTATCCAGCTACATTAACAACGACCTCTTCTTGGCTTAATTTTTTAATTTTTCATAGTTTTAAATTTCTCTCAAAATTTACGAACGCGAATCCGCCCTAGCAAACTTAACTACGGCTGGTATTTTTTCTTCAACTGATAGATCCCATATATTTTTGGTATGTATGTATGTATGTTAAATATTTTTTTGCTCTATTCTTCGTTTATATATTTAATTGTTTTACTTATGTTATATGTATCGAATTAAACGCTACGCAAGATGATATGTCATGATATTTTTTATATTACAATATGCTCAATTTCCATTTTCGCCTTTTTCTCGTAATATTTTCTGAATTTTTTCACATTTTTTGTTTTATAAACCAATGTCAAATGTTTTCCTTTGTTTGTTTTCAGTTCCGGTTATATTGCTAGCAGCACCCTTATCTCTTTTCCCTCACGCTTAGTCAAACTTCTTTTTCGCTATCCATTCTATTCAATTTTCTTCAGCTGATTATTGAAATTTTATTGCAGTTTCCTGTGTCGCCAACTTCATTCATCCAATTTGTTCATCTCATTTCGTATTTTGTCAGTGAATTGATTTCGTCGTTAGTTGTTTATTTTGTGTGTTGAGTTTTTATAAACTGGGCGGAAGTTAGTTTTAATAAGTTTCAATAGTTATGCTCTATAGTCCTAAGGAAAAATTGCTACGTTTGTTTCGTTTCAGATTGGCCTGCAGACTTGCTAGTTTCCAAAGAGTTATACATATATTTATGTATGGATGTATGTAGTTACGAATAACGGGTATAGTGGTAGAAAAGCGATTCTTGTTAAGTATGTATAAGTATGAGTTGTTAGTTAGTTAGTCAATTAGCTCAGAGTTCTATCTTGGTTTGGACTCGTTGAGTTCTCGTTTCCAGCCTTAGCGATACATAGACTCTTCCGCGCATTCAATGCCACGCGATCTAAACTCAGCATGCCATTGCATATCTTCTGAACTATTTCCATTCCCTTTTCCGTTCCGCACAGCTGCGGATTATCTCCTGTCTCGATTTCCTTCAAACTGCCTTTAAAATTTTGCATTACCGTTATTGGGATTGCATTTAGTTACGGCCTAGAAATACATATGTATATATGCAACATTTATTTGTTGTACGTTTTGCGTAAACAATTTGGAAACCTTATGATTTGTTGGTAGTTTCATTTGCGTTTTTTTTTTTAATTTACTTATTATGTTTTCAGGATCCTAATTTTTTAATACTTTCAATACGCTTTGAAATCTGTTTATCTATTTTGCATTATCAAAATTTCTACGCGTTATTGTATCTATGCGCACTACCCAGCAGATTCAGGATTTTTATTTAGTATATTGTTTTGGACAATAATAAAAATTAAATATCTTCTATTTGTTAGCATTTACAGTGTCATTTTCGGGTCTCACCAATTAATTTTTTAATTTTGTTTAGTATTTTGTTTTGTAGTTATGTTATGTGTTTATTATTTTTAGTAATTATTATTTTTTTTATAATTCTAGAAAGAGAGCTATGTAAAGGGCACATTCGGTTAAGCTATAAATAGTTTTTTAATCATTCATTTACTTCACATTAAAGTACTCTTATGACAATATTTTTGTTATTCATATTACATGCACTTTTCATGATGAATATACATTTTTTATAATTCTTTAGATATATGTATGTATTTTGCAATAAAATAAATTAAATTTTTTAGAAATCTCTAAAATAAAAAAATAAAAAATATTTTTAAATCAGCAGAACTGTGCGGTTAAGAAATTCTTGTTGACTAATATTATCAATTCCTTGTTATAAAATTTAATTTTTACTTTCTAAATATGCAACAAAAATCTCTAAAAATTTAGTTTACAGCTGTGAAATGCTGAAACCACCTGGAAAAGGAACTTAAACTTTTAAGAAAACTCAAAATGAAATAACAGGGCCTGTTAAAATTCTGCAAACAGTAATTTTTTTGTATATTTTTTTTTTAAGTTTGATAAAATTGCAATTGATGGAAATAAGATGCTTCCATTCTTACAGTTATGATTTTTTTTTAATCTCGCTTAAATCTTGACATTGCTTTTACTTTTTCTGTTTTATACCAAATTGTACTAAACTGCGTACATGCACTAACATTTTTTTTAATACAAACATACATTTATGTTTATTTTACATATTTATGCATGTTCATAGATTCAATACTTATGAATTTTCATGTAAAATTTCAACTGCCTCTCAATCTATTTCAAGTAATTAAGAAATTTCAAATATCTGTATGTATAATTATTTACTTATTTTTGGTACTTTTTTAAATAATTTTTTCTAGCTTCTCTTTTTACAATTTGCTCCTCGTTTTTGCATGCACCTGCATGCTGCGTACGCCTCTTCACATTACCTATTGCCCACGAGTACTACGCCTTTCGCATTATTTTTACAAACCCAAAATTCAATGCGCCTCGACGCAATTTAACTATTTTTGTATGTTTGCATGAGTGTTTGTGTGTATGTATAAGTGCGTATTATTCGAGTGTAATCAGTTGTTATTGTTGTATTCACTGCAGCACTATTCCTGCTTAGCTCCGCGCCCACACCCTGTTGTAATTACCGACTCTAGCTCAACTCGGCCCCACACTGACCACAGCCCTGCCGCCACAACTTGGCCGGATGCTCCACTAATATCCGTAATTGCCGTACTATGCTGCGATATGCGTTGGGGCAGGCAGGACATAGGAGTATACGCCGGCGGCAGCTGCCGCTGCTGGTGTTGCTCCCGCAATCAGTGTTGTTGGTATGTGATGTGTGGCGGCTAATGTTGCGGCGGCTGCTGCACTTGCCGCATAATGCTGCTGTTGCTGATGGTGTTGCTGTTGGTGATGTTGTTGTTGTTGTTGTTGGTGATGGTGGTTATGATGCGTTGGTATAGTGGCTGCTGATGCTGTTTGCTGTTGCTGCTGGTAGTGCGCTCCGTAATGTTGATGCTGCTGTGTTTGCTGTTGTTGTTGTTGTTGCTGCTGCTGCTGTTGCTGATGTGCTGCCACTGCGGCTGCCGTTGTTGTAACGGGTCAAGTCGGTGTTGTCATTAGAAATTGATGATGTTGCAAATCCCGCTCGGCCTTTTTATTGAGTAAATCATGCCTTGATTCCATACCCGCTCCTCTGGAAATTGAAATGAGAGATGTTAGCGAATTCCAGCAAAATAATGGATTTATCTTTAGTTTGATATAATTAAGTTTTGGCTTAGCAAATTTACATATGTACTTAGTATGCTGTTATTTTAAGATTACATTAACACTAATAAATAAAATGATAAAAAGTTATTTATTTCATACTCGGCATAAGACACATTTTATTGCTAAAGGACCTCGATGTAAAATAACACATTTTGTGGAAAAAAGGGTAAAGACATGCATAAAATTATTTACAAATTAATATATTATATGTACATATGTCGACTGCTTAGTGGAAGATCAACCTATCTCGGCAGCCAGTTCGAAAACGTCCTATCTCAAAAAACTTTTCAAGAACGCCCTGTTTCAGAATTTTATTGAAAAACACCCTATCTCTGAATTCGGCTCAAAAACACTCTATCTTACTTCAAAATGTATTGAAAATGTGCTGTTTTAGGATGTTTTTGAATCGGCAGCTGAGATAGGTCGTTTTTGAAACGAATTCTTAAATAGGGCGTTCTTGAGAAGTTTTTTGAGGTAGGGCGTTTTCGAACTGGCTGCCGAGATAGGTCGATCTTCCACTCAGCAGTCGATATGTTAATACATTCTTAAGTCAAAACTATCACGATAACCCATTTCAAAACATTATTTTCGAAAATTTTTGTTGCAAATATAAATGCAAAAGGAATTTAAACATATCTTGCCCATATTTTCAGGAAACATTCGAACAAGAATTACACGGTGGATTTTGCATCATCTCATCTCTACGGCTACAAATCCAGTATTACCAACCATTAAAAAGTTTTCTCCCAAATATTTTTCAAAATCCCCTAAAATTATTCTGAAATCTACCAAAACATTGTCGCTATGTATGTATGTCGCTATCGAACGGCTTCAGTTTTTATACCCAAGCGCACTTGTGCACAATAGTATATTTACTTTGTTCGCATAGCGGTTGTTTGTAACAGCCAAAACGAATCGAGATAGATATGGACGAATGTATACATAAATGATCAGAATGAAAAGAGAAGTCGATTAAGCCATGTCTGTCTGTCCGTCCGCTCGTCTGTCTGTCCGTGTACACGATAACTTGAAATAAATTTGGTATGTGGGTTGCCACTTATCCAAGGTGGGTTGGTATTGAAAATGGGCGAAATCGGTACGTTATACTTTTTCATGCTAAAAAAATCAGTACTTTTCAGTACATTTCTATTCAAAGCAAAATTATGAATGTAAGTAACAGATAATACTTTAAAACGCCAGAATAATTGTTTTTAACAATATTTTGGTATATAAATAAAATATAGTTTGTAAAAAATAAAAGTGTTATTCACCTGAGTGTACACATCATTGTACACAGAAGCCAACAAATTATTTTATATCTATGACATTTTTGAATAGTCATAATGAGATCATTTCCATCTTCAGTGTTTAAGTAGTCAAAGAATGCTATACATTTCATTTAAAACTTACATTGAATTTGCAGTTCACTTTAAAAAATTTTAATCAGAAGCCGGGTTCTCTCTTTGCGCCAGGAAGCAAAGTTTATAAATAAGATCCTCTCAGTTGCTTTGTTTGAGTGTAGTATTTAAAAAAAAAATACATATTTTTTCAAACTGTGGTAAAATACCACTATTTAGGGACTTCATCTATAATTCCTCATGTCTTAAATTAATATTTTCAGGTACGCAAAAACGTTTAAAGACTAAGAATTCGCTAGAAAGGGTATATAACTCCATGCCTTGTATGCAAAGCTCGTTTACTATGTCAGTAAATTGTGAAAAAAGAATTGCAAGTTATAGGCAAGAGCCATTCGAATATTCAAATTTGTTGTTATTAAACTGAAAGTTAGTTTCGAGATAACTAACAACACTCGACAAACAACCGTCGCAGCTGGTACGTAACGACCCGTCGATATGCCCATAAAACTATTGATCTTTTTGTTGTATTAATTTCTTGGGCATATCGGACATTATTTGAAACATGCCCTGCAAAAAGTGGGACTAGGTTAAGTACTAGTACAGGACCACACTACCTTGTAACCAACACTAGTAACCAAAATGGTCCAAATATATGGAGAAAATATGGTTACATTAACATTGCGATGTCATTGGACCTGACCACCTCTGGTCCAACGCTGCATAACATGGGACCACTTTTGGTCCACCACTGCATAACATGGGACCACCTAGACAACTACTCCTTTTGAACCATGGCACATTCGGCAACCGAATCATATTGCCGATCGGCCACGAAGAGGTGGTGTTCAACACATTTATCAGTTTTTTACGTTTGAAGTGGTCCAGGTCAGCATAACAAGTTACTAGTTAGTATGCAACCTGGTCCTTGTGCTCATACTTTAAAACTACGACCCAGTGGACCACCTGATCCTCAAATTTTTGCAGGGTGTCAACTACATATAATTAAATACATACTTACATACATATATGTATATTCCCCTATAGACGGGGGCCAGAAAAGTGAGTTGTCTTACATCTACTTAAAATATGTGACTACCATGGAATTTGACGTACACACATATGGATGCCTGTAACGATTTTATCGTGTAAAGAATTCCAAAGTGTAATACATAGCAATTTGATGATGGTGGCAATACAAGTCGAACATAGTGGCGAAGTCACGAGTAAACATATACGAATGCTCTTATATTTTCACGATATGCCCATCACTTATTGGTGAAAATGAAGCTAAAAGCTTATACATAGAGTGCTTCGTTTAAACCATTTTACAGAAATGTAAAGTTCGGAAAGCAAGTCGTCAATACAATGCAAAAGAATGCACACTAAAAGGAAGGGCAGAGTGAAAGGCCGAAATGGACTTACTTTGTTATTAAGAATCTCCCACGAGCTTCAAAAATAACCTGTAGGAATATTCTGACTAAATATTTAACTAATTTTCAACCAATATACAGTTGAGGTTCACTATATAAGAAGTAGTCACAAATATATTCATATGAACATATACATATATGGGTCATTCCATACAATATTTACACCTCAATATTTTTTTGGGGTGAAATATTATTTTACAATCTTTATCGAAAACAAGACGACACCTATTTTTTTATTTCGTCATGATATTCGAAAATCTCAAAACAAAAATCCCGAAATTTTGAACTCATGGAGAAGTATCTTTTTTAATTGCTTGCAGTTAATAAACTATTTGTCGGAGAAAATCAGTTAGGGTATCAAAATGTGCGTAATTACCTCAGCTTTCTACGAGAGTGTGAGATAGATTCAAAAATCGAATTTTTTTGTTCTTGATTATTTTTTTTTATTAACTTCATCATGTTTGATTTTTATTTTTTTCAACCTGAATAGTTGTCAAACTTTATGGATCCGACTCTGAAGAATATTGCATGATTGCTTACGGTGTTTGGAAATATAAGTAAATTCATATTATTTTCTTGCCGCACTCGCATGCTATGTTGGGTGCGTTTTCTCCGTAATGAATTCAAGATTCGAAAGCTTTGATTCAATAGTTCGAATAAAGTGTTATATGAAGGCTAATAGTTCCTGCTGTAAAACGTTTCCAATATCAAACAGTATGTTATTAAGGTTGAATAGCTCAATATATGGTAACAACAGAAATGTAAATCATTCAGACACTATAGGTGATTTTGAAGAAATTGTGGAAATAGCTGATTTCGTCTTATTATAGGTTTTTATTAATTTTTAGCGCCGAGCTCTTTAAAGTGGATTGTGCGATTAATCAATTAATATGAGTTATAATAAATTTAATAATTGCGCCCTCTGAAGGTATTATATTCGTTTTTGGTTTCATGAATTTTATTAAAAAAAGGGCGATTTTTGGTGATTTTTGCCAATTTTTTTTTCAGAAATTGCGATTTTTTATAAACAATCTGGACACCCTGCTTCCAAAACTTATGAATACAATGTTTGGAAACTATTATACTGCGGTATTGAAACTGTTTGTATATGCAGAGTTGCGACACATTAAAACCATATACATTGCATATTTTAATTATTCAATATAGTAATGAACAATTTTTTTGAATTTTCCATTTCCAAAAACTCCAATGCTAACCAATAACAAACGAAGCATCAACTTTGTTTCTGATGCGCTGATTGTTCTAGCGATGCATTTCGATAACTTTTCGGTTGCGTTTTGGAACAGTATACATTGTCAATATTTTGTAGTTCGACGTTATGGAACCCTATACTTTGTACGTATGCAAAGCAATTGTTGTTTTGGAAGTCAGCATATGTACATACAAACATATGTATGTATGTATACTAGGGGATCACTAAAGGAATCGTTTCGTTTTGTGTTGTGAGCACTATCCTGCAGAAAAAAATTATCAATTGATAAAAAATAACCTACTTAACTTTTTTGCGGGATTTCTATACAATATATAACTGGTAGTTAGCTACAAAAATCTAACTTGAAACAAGTGGAAAATTAATGCAGGAGTAAAGCTCGAGATTGTTTTCTCTATTTAAATATCTTGCATTTCGCAAATACTTTTTCGAATTGAGGACAAATAAAAGGAATATCGAAATTTCTTATTATCATTTTGAAGTTATGTCTGAAGGAGTTCGAATATGGGATCACCTACAGCAGAATATGTAAACACAAATATGAATTGTGATAAAATAAAAGAATATAAAAAAATATTTTGTTTTTCCTATTGATATTTTATGCCCAAAAGTAGTTAGTTACAAGTTAGTTACATACATCAACTGCAGAGATAACAACCCCTGGATTATTTCGCGGCCATCGCCATAGAAATTTATTTATGTAGTTAGCTTTCGCCAAAGAAAATATACAGATAATAAGTGATTTATAGCCCCTTCCTAAACAACTTAAAGTTAGCTTATAGTTAGATACATTTGCTGCAGGGTAACTTTATGTTTCGTTTGTTTCCCTATTTGTCTGCATTAAATTGTTTGCGTTAGCTATCGCGAACTAGCGTAAAGTTACCGCTCGCAAAATGTTTCCGAATGATTTGAGTAGGTTGAGTTTCGTTACCTTCTATGAGCGAAACTAAACGATACCGATACGTTTGCTATTGTTTGTTTTCGTTCTCTGCTCATATTTAGTCTATTTAGTTCTTTCCAATATTTCATCATTTAAGGAGAATTATCCCAACAAGATACAGAGACAATTATACCATTTTACAGTGGCTTATGAGAAAACGATAGTGAAAGTGGACTAATTGCCGATTATCTAGTTGATTTTCCTACAAGGGCAACTATGTAAAATATATGTATATGTGCTTGCATTGCAAATGCTTACGTACGAAAAATGTACGCCATTTAAACTATTAAACTTGTTTATTGCAAACCTCGTTATTGCCTGGCACCCAAGCGTTGCGACCCTCTGCGCCACAGCTTCACCTTGCGCAAATTGATTCTTACACTCAAGGGGCGCATTGACGGCTGCTACACCAATAACACTGTGCGCTACTGCCATTTTTATTTGCAATGCACGGAAATTCACTGTCTAGCGGTTTTTACATTTTGAGCTTTTTACTACATACATGCATACATAAATACATATGTATGCACATACAAATATGTTCTATATGTAGGTATGTACTTGTACAGATACAAACCCGCATACAAATGTTTTAGCGTATTCTTATTTGCACCAGCAACATCACAATCATAATAATCAGGCACCCCTGCTACCAAAGAGTTAACGGTACATGTGTTGGAGGTGGAGCCGCGTCGCAAAGTCAGTCAGAGAAGATGCTGGCGCTGTGCTAGCTTTGGGGGGGAGGGGGTGGGCGCACTAACATTTTGCATTTTTTATAAACTATTTGTGCAAATTGAAAAACGAATTTATACGGTATTCGCTCCTCTACGTTGGTATTATAAAAACGTATCAAACGTAAAAAAGTGGTAAAATGGTTGCACGGCAGCTAAATGCTCGGAAACGGATGCACATTGCCACAGTTATCGGTGTTGGCTATTAGTATGGCATTTGCATGCGTTAGTGTAAGAGTAAGTATGTACTAGATGGGGTCGCTTGCATTAAGTGCATGCATTCTGGCGTTAGTGCAGCGTTTTTTTATTTTGTTTGTGTTTATTTAAGTCCATAAAGAAATTGCTCGCTGTAATGGTTCGGGTTGGTGTTAGTGGTATACTGTAGCTGCTACGTGAGCGCCATTGCCACTTTTGCACAGTGCATATGAATGAGGCGGCAGCCGGAAGAAGATTCAGCTGAAAGGTGTGCAAGGCATTAGCATTCCCTTTACTTGCTTAATACACGACTATCGGTGCGTTTGCAATTTCATACATTGCGAAAGTTAGGAGTATAATGCAATAGAAATATTTATTTAAATAAGCACCATATATACATACATAAATAAACTGCTAAGAATTTTATCTTATTTTCGCATTCTTGTTTTTTCTATTTTAACGTTTACCAGCTATAAACGTTGACCATCACCTCTACATATGTATATTCTTAGTAGATTGGAAGAAAACAACAGAAATCAGAAGTTCGCAATTCATATCTCACCTGATGTAATAAAATCAAGAAACTCGTATGAACATATTATTATTCGTTAGTTTTCTTATTGAACCTAGTGCTAACCTAATGATTTCGGTGGAATTTTCTTAGAGCAATGGTAAAAAGCATTAATATTGTTCCCCACAGTGGTTGTTGGGAATGAATTTGCGCAAAACTCACGAAAATTCAGTAAATTTGAATACAAGTTGGCATTTTAGTATAAAAAATCTTGTTGATTTTTGGGAATTTCTTTGCAGGTAGTTTCTTCCAAACAAATACAACAAACAAAATATATCGAACATACTTTGTATTTCACTCATTTTAACCGGGACACAATTACAAATTTAGCTTTTACTATACGGCGTATAGTGTCTATTAGGAAAAAGAATATGTAAAATGTAAATATTTAAAAAGTTGTACATTTTTTACAACGAGATGGCATAATTTTATTCTTGCCAAAAACCAGGATATTTTGGGTCCCAACAAGTTATGTACCGGGACCGGGACATAGCTCTTAAATCCGTGAGAGTCCTGCCGAAAACGGGACGGTTGTCAACCGTGCAACAGAGCCATCCACTTAGAACAAAAAGGACTAAAAAGTCTATTCCGTTTATCGGGCAATTTTTACCGAATAACAATACAAGAAACTGTTGAATGGACAGCGGCGCATACAATACTACTTACATACATTTTGTGTAACAAACAGGCGGCTCTAAGATAAAAAAGTAATTTGGAATCTGTAGCAAATTGCCACAGATCACTTAAAGTAATAGCACGGCGGTTTACTCTTCACCTGATCACCCCGGACCACCAGTAGCCAATTCAATATAACCTTTCATAGTAATAATACTGTTTCACGCTATAAATGCTAATTTAAGTAAGGACATGGACTTGCCTTTAGACTGTAAAATAATTATAAAATCATACATATCGTTATCTTAATATAGAAAGGCCCTATCTCACATCGTCTCTGAAATACATAAATGTAAAATGTAAAATACATATACACTCGACTGTGTTAAATAAAACGACATTTTTTTCTTTCGGTCCGATATGAAAAATTTTTTGTCGATCACAAAAAAATTGTTGTGGCAAAATTTTGGCCTCCTATCTTCATTTTTCAGTTAACGCTCGCAAAATAACGAATTTTTAATGAAAAAAACTTTTCCGCTATTTTTTTCATAAACCATTAAATATAACAAATAAAAACGAACTACCTTGTGGATAATGCAATTTTAGTATAATAAGTGTAGGTTCGAACGAACATACCGTTGATTTTTGGCCTTTTTTGTGTTGTTGAAGATTTCGTTAATTTTTCATGTCCTTGAACGGGTCATCGAACATACTTTGAAGGCGAATTTATACAAGGTGGTAGCAAGAATACAACAAACAACAACCACATGTATTTTGTATCAGGGTCAAAATGTCAAATCTCAATTCGCCTCAAAGTTTATATGTATTTTGTTTTTGCTATTCATGGGCATGCTGTCAATCAGCATTTGTTTTGTACATGTAAGGCGAAGTAAAGAAGAATAAATCAGCAGATTGGACAACACCACCTTGTATAAATTCGCCTTGCTTGGTATGGATGAAAATGACTGGCACCTTCAACAAAAAAAACATGCAAAAAATCAACGGTACGTCTAAGCTACTTCAAACTTATGGCGTTATCTTTTCTACCGAAAAAGTTGCCATCCCACTGTCTTCTATGCACAAATACTAAGGAAAAGGCAATGTAAGAAAGCACACATTTTTGTAGAACAGAAATCAGCTATATTTCCGGAACTGTAAGTCTTTTTTCTTTATTGACCGCGAGTTCTCATCTGAGGCATGTTTGAATTCTTCCATTGGGCGGGGTTTTAACATGGCGGGACCCAAAGCCAGCGCAAGCGAGGTTTTACGCCTTCTCACTTTAGCTTGCTCCCAAACGGGTGTTTGGTCGCCACCCAGAGGATACGTGGATATAAATATCGGGCCGTTGCGAGCTACGATTTGAATCGTACGCAAAACACTCAGAAAAAAATCCTTGATGCTAGGAAAAAGTATATTATTCTAAAGAAATATTACCTTGAAACGGCTCAAAAGACATGGCTTCCTTAATATGAGTAAACGATTTGACTCAGTTTAAGGAAAGCACAATTCCTTAGTTTTCAGTACATACCATTTTCTTTCTTCTTAGGAAAAATCCGCGAAAGTAATAAATATGCCATTTTGCTGGCGGCGCTCAAACAGTCGTAATGGCCGACAGAGCAAAGCTGTGGAGTGCTAGTCGAGAGATGCAAGGTCCGAGTCCCAGAGCAGGCAATTTTTTTTAAATATTTTTTTATTATTTTTTTTTGCAATTTTTTAAATGATGTTAAAAAATTACCTCATTTATTTTTTGTAGTATTTGAGTACTTAGGTTTTTGCATATGAAATTAATTTTACAATTGGATCGGAATTTTGCAAATCAGCACGCAAAAAATTTTGTTCATATACTTGGGTGATTTGTGTATCAATCGACAGCTCTCAGAGTAAAAACTAGTCTCCCGAATGTTTTAGCAAAAGCAAACATTTTGCAATAGTTATTCGCAAAAAAAAAGTTTTAGATACATTTTTTTCAAAATTTTTCGACGGTATAAATAAATTTAACAAAAAATACCGCAAATGAAAGATAATTGACTATATTTTAGTATACTTATATAACAGTTTTACGAAAAGATTTTTTATAGTTTTTTGAAATTAAAAATAAAAATTACGGTAGGCAAATTGAAACCTTGCAAACTGAGTTCTGAAGAGAAAAAATGTAGACTATAGCGATATAGGTGGAATCATAAAAAGATAACACTCAAACGCATAAAGATTTCAAATTTCACGATTTGGTTTTACCGTAAGTACATCGAAGGCTGAGTTGAAGGATCGACCTATCTCGGCAGCCAGTTCGAAAACGCCCTATCTCAGACAATTTTTCAAGAACGCCCTACTTCAGAATTTGATTCAAAAACGCCCTATTTCAAAATTTTATTGAAAAACCTCCTATCTCAGAATTCGGTTCAAAAACGCTCTATTTTAAACGAAAATACACTGACTTACATACGTTTTTGAACCGGCAGTTGGAATAGAACATTCTTCAACCTAATTCTGAGATAGGGTGTTCTTGAAAAGTGTTCTGAGATAGAGCGTTTTTGAAAAATTTTCTGAGATAGGGCGTTTTCGAACTGGCTGCCGAGATAAGTCGATCTTCCACTCAGCCATCGATATGAGCTCAAAAAAACTATGCAGATTCAAATATGTAGTCCTTAAGTCAAATTAAATGGAAAATGCTATCTATAGGTCGCTAAAAAGCGTTTTCACACACAAAGCACATTTTAAGAGTTGAAGAGAGGGAAAGGGGAGGAGTTGAATAACACAAACGGCAATAACGCAAATTTGTGTTATTTACCAATTGAATTTGAAATAACACAAATTTGATTTATTTCATTTATCGTTGAGCAATAAGACCAGCTTTTAAACTTAACAATCTTACTAATATTATAAATGTAAAAGTTTGTATGTTTGGATGTTTGGGAAATCAGCACGCGGAAACTACTAAAGGGATTTTCATGAAATTTTGTACCCAGATAGCTTATGGGCCACATTGGTTAATAGGCAATTTTTTTAAGAGTTGCCACCTGTTAAAAAAGTTTAATTATTTAACCCTCTTCTTACCAACATAAAAAAGTTGCAAATCCTACCAACATGTGTCTTCAGGACACATACTATATGAAAATTAAATCATAATGATTGAAACTTGAAAAGATTCGGGAGTAATGTTCTGTTTTGACACCATCCAAGTCGGATGCAAATTTTTCCAAACAACATATCCGGCTATTTCACAAATGCCAATCAAATTACAGAAGAATGTGAACGGCCACCTATTTTATGTGCTACTATGTGCAAGTTGGTCCAAATTATCTACTGCGCCCTTTGTTTGATTGCAATACAAATTTATTTCTGAGTTGTTTTTGTTTTGGGTAGCGCAAGTAGGTGCCGAATCCATCGAAGATAGGAAAAGAACTGCTCTTTTTGGTGCTGAGACATAAGACACCATAGCCATATTTTTGGTAAAACCAAATATATTTGTTCCTATTTGCTTTCCTGTTTAGTAACACAGCGTTTACTCTTCTTTAGAGTACCTGTGAGAGATTAATTTAGTCAGTTGATTTTTTAGAATTTTTTTGTTTAGGGTGCTCAGAATTCCATGTAACGTATGAACAAAATCTATTTTTATATGAAAGAAAAAGCGCAACACCCTCGACAAAAAACAAAATTCTAAGAAATATACGGTAGTTTTTAGAGACTTGAAACTTGCACTTATTATATTAATTTAATGGGATACGAAACTGCATACTCGAAAATTGTTTAAAAATTCTGAATAAAAGTTTGAAATCTTGATGAAATTTTTTGAAAATTTTATTTCTGTCGTTTCTGTTATAGATCGAACTATATTTTAAATGAATATTAATAAAGAGCAATAAACACCATTTTAAATTTTGCTATCTACTATTATTTTCAGCGCTTCTATACATAGGTACATACATACATATATATATACATATAGTGTTATTGTTTTGCTTTATCTGACCTATATTCATATAAATAAGCATTTTGGTTTATCGTTTTTTACGAAAATTTGAAACATAAAAGTATGTGCTTCTGAAACACATGTTGGTGGTTTGTGCATGGGCGTAGCCAGGTAGGGGTAGGGGGTGCTCGGGCCCCCCCCCCCCCACCTAACTTTCAAATTTTCCTTATATAAATATAAAATAGTACCCTGAAACGCCAGCTTAATAGGGTCGAGCCCCCCCTAAATTTCATTCTGGCTACGCCGATGAGTTTGTGTTACATTTCTTGTTTTGACTTATAAAAAATACAGGAGAATAATTTTCTTTGCTTATTATATTACTGAACTATTCAGAAGATATGTAAAAAAAGTCATAAAGTCTGGTAGCAGTAAGTTGCAACATAACGTAGAAACATCAAGTTAAACAAGAAAATGTGTCTCACAGACACATGTTGGTAAGATTAGCGTTAATATGCGGGAACGACAGAACGGTTTTGCATGAAAATCTGCACACAGATAGCTATGACCTAGATTGGAAAATGGGCTACTTTTTTAAGAGTTTCCACCTGTTAAAAAATTTTAATTAAATTAATACGCGGAAACGACTGAATGGATTTGCATAAAATTTAGCACACAGAATTTCCACTAGCTGTGTCCGCCACTGTAGCTTATATTGAGTAAACTTAATGATGCACTATTTTTAGAATGAACCTGAATTAAGGCAAAATTTCCCACATTGAGTAAATATTTTGGTTATATTAAGGAAAAATAGTAACTCTCCAATAAGGAAACTGGTTTCATGTTTTAAGGAAATACTTTTTTCTGAGTGAAGAATCACTTCTGGCCACTCCCAGGTGAATGGCATTCAAAAGCTTTCCCCACTTACGTGGACTTCTACGCACGGAACCATAAGTCACATGACTTTAAAATTTGGTGTGAAGATTTGTTGTAAATGTATGTATACAATTGAATTGAATTGAATATTTACCAATATGCAATACTTTCGTTGACCTTTGTAGTAAGATCAAAAACGTTTCTGATTGATTTTA
>NW_023458555.1:52889082-52911533 GCF_013731165.1 Rhagoletis pomonella
TTTTTTTTTTGCATAGCTTTTGAAAGGTTACCTCCTAATACTTATTTAAAATAAATTGCCCTTTAAATTTTATGGCTACCTTAATTTTTTAAATAAAAAGATTTAAATTTTATAAATATCTTCAGGCATGCAATAGTTGTCCATGTACTGACATATTTATCATAAATAGGTAACTATAATAAACGCATACACTCAAAATGCAAGACATTCATATTTATGAATACATATGTAAGTATATACAACTTAATTATAAAAAATATCAAACATAATAAGTATACATATATGTAAATAAATAACTAAAGGGTGTGATTTAAATCGAATTCCGGCAAATAAATAGCCAAATTAATAAAATAAAATAAAATAAGTATTTGAAGTCGTAGTAACATCCACGACTCTAATACGTACGTCTCTAAAGAGATGATTTTGGTGCTGAGTTGGATGAAGTTGGTGCTGTAGTGAGTTTACAACAACAGTAGGCGGTAGTGCGGTAGAACGATTGTGCACAATATTATTACTGTTATTGTTATTATTATTCATACTGATATTGTTATTATTTAGATTAGTGGTGCTGGTGGTGCTGGTATTGTTCGTGCTGTTGGTGCTAGTAAAAATGGTCGCCAGCGAAGATCCAATCGGTGCTGGATAGGCGACGGCTGCAGCAGTTGCACCATTGGCAGCTATAAAATGTTGCGGCAACATGGCATGCTGTTGAACCAGAGTGGCCGATTGCAACATTGCTTGCTGCTGTTGTTGTGCCTGATTTGATGTTTGTTGTTGTTGCTGCAGCAACTGCTGCTGCTGTTGTTGGTGCTGTGGATAACCATTTAATATGATTAGCTGTGGTTGCGGCTGCAACTGTTGCTGATTACTAGTGATAAGCGTCATTGCTGTGGCTGCCGGTGCAACGGTGGCCATATTGCCGGCTGTGAGCATTTGTGTAGCATTCATTGCGTTGGCTGCCTTTTCCATGGCCAATGCGTCATTGTTTTGGTTGTTGGTAATGCTGTGGTTGTTGTTATGCTTGGCAATGCCGCCGCAAGCAGAGGTGTCGTTGATCATTTTGGTTTTAGCAAATTCGATGCGAATCGAACCGCGGTCAGAGGAGAGCAAATACTTGCCCTGTAATTGTTGCATGGCTGTTGCAGCGCTAACGGTGTCTTTGAACTCAATAAATGCCACTGGGTGACTAGCATTGCTACCACTGCTGTTGTTGTTGCTACTAATTGTGTTGTTGTAATTAATATTGTTAGGTCCAGGATAGTTTGCTATTGCTGCTGCATTAGAATCGGTAGAAGTTGTGCTTGTATTGGTGACATTGGTGATGGTGGAAGTAGTAGTAGTAGAAGTAGTAGAAGTGAAATTGTGCGAACCTTTTGTGTGCATTCGGAGGCGACAAAAGCCAGGCATACTGTGTGTGTGTGCAATTTTTTAGTCAGTAAGTAACAAATCAAATTCATAATTATGTACGTAATACTTAAATGTATGTATTGATATAACTACAAATATATTTCTAAACAAAACAAATCACTGCAATACACTTTTATTGTAGTTGAAATAATGGTATGCATTGAGATAGTTAGTATGTATGTATTTATATGTATGAGTTCGTTCAAAGAAGAATGGTAGTTGTGTGAAAGTAATTAAAAGACCAAATGTTTGTTACAAGTGCCGTTTTAAAATTAAGTATGAAGTAAGTAAGTGTGTGTATTTGATGATAAGCTCGAGTTATACGAATGTTGCCAAGCACACGGAGCATGTTGGTAATTAAAATAAACTGAGCCACAATAGGGATACCTAAAAAGAAAACGCTGCAGAGAAATTCGCGGGCCTTTCCAACTTGAGCTGCTCATGAGCGAGCGAGATGTCGTAACCAACCGGGGTGGAGCTTTGGGCGACGACAGAAAAGAACGTCGTTTGGTGGCACCACTCTGATTTATTTGGCTTCAGGGCTCATGGAAATCAGCAGCTGACATTTGAAGGGATACATATTTGGTGTCGGATTTGTGATGGAAGAGGGACTTCGTTGCCAAATACTGTCCCTCACACTCCGGGCCACAAGTGTTTCGCCACAATCCGCATGAAAATAAGATTCTTCAATAACTCGGCTACATGCGTAATAGTCTTCCGACGCAAAAGAAGGATTATACGACCAAAGATCACTTTTATTAGCTCTTAGATAGTACTTATGAGCGCTGCCCGTACTGTGACATAAAAAACGTGATAGGGGATTTTAATTCCTGCGTGCACAAAAAGATAGTTTCTGCTCGTTCTGTTGAAAAACCAAGCCGAGCGAGCCCGAGCTGTGATAGACGGAAGACACACGTAGGGCTGCCAACTATCTTTAGCTATGAGGTGCCATACTGAGGATAAAAAGTGCCAAATAGTAAAATAAAAGAGCCAAAAGGGGCCATCCTTTTTAATCCTTTCCATTAAGCAATAAAATAAGAACCAATTTTCTAAAATAAAAGTGCAATGCCATAATAAGATAAACCAGTTGAATAGTCTTTAGAAATTAGAAAATTTTATTTGAGAAAAAGAAGTACAATGGGCGAGCAATGGGATCGGATGTTTCGTTTATTAAATGCAATTCGTGAAACGTGCACGAGTTTTGTAAGTGAACTCTCATATTGTTCAAACAATTTTGTAATTTTCGTAAAATATCAGAGCGAAGAATATTGAAATTACGTTCTTTGTTGCTTGCTAATCGTGAACTGTCATGAAAAAGCGCGAAACAAGCAAACGGGCGTATTCACACTCAAATACATTTACAAGGTGCCATGGTATGCGTACGCATACCGACAGATAACTTACACATCTGTTGTTGGAGCACTTCGGACCTATAGCGCCATTTGTTGTTCGGTGGAGTGAAAGCATTCGCCAAAGATGCGTCTTTTATAAAAATAACAATTATGGACACCAATACTCTCGATACAATCAATATTTTAAGTCTGTCACTAAAGAAATATCGTTCAATATCGAGATAATCGTGTATCGATATTTTCGAGCTCTTACACAAAGGTGTTGCCACAGCGTGAAGTGATTTCCTATTTAGTCTAATTTAATAAATGCGAAATTCGATTCTATCTTCGACGAACTTCGAAATCTATTTACATTGATCCGAATATATCAGAAAGGAATTAAAATCATTTCCTATTTGTAGTGTGTGTGAGCCTGTATAACACTTAAATAGCGTATAGTCCATGTATTCTTACAGTGTTGTTTTTTTTTCGTATGTGCTATTCCTAAACGAAAAGTAAATTCTCGTAGAGAGGGGAGATTCATGGAAGATCGTTACTATACCGAATATTAAATCTGAGTCGAGATACGTGTGTGTATGTTATGGCTTTTGGTAGTGCATGTAAGTTAATCAATATTTAAATAAATTATTTGCTTGTAATATTTTCATAATGTGTTAGAAGAAATGTTTATAAAAAGGAAAAATTATGTCTTATGTTTGTAGTAATTCAAACTGAATGTGCGACTTCATTGACCATTGATTGTAAACTCTGTATACATATATTTCCTAATAAAATTTTGTGCGCAGGTGATAGACAAATTTATAATATGTATTACTTATGTTATGTATATATGTATATACGTTATAAATACAAATGATTCATCTAATGTACATATGTACATACATATACATATGTATCAACATTACACTCACCTGGAGAACACCTCTTTGAGTTCATGTTCGGACACGAATTGTCCCAAATTGGCGACAAATAATGTCGAGCAGGGAGCGTTTGCGGCTAATGGCGGATTTGATGGATGCGATGGATTATTCGAGGAACCGACTGGACTTGCCAGAGCGGGGCTCGATAAGAAATGATGGTGTGCTGTGTGGCCGGTTGGTGGCGGTCCCGGGGGGCCAGTGGCAGCAGCAGCAGTGGACATGTGCATGGCTGTTGGATGAAGAGTTGTTGCTTGTTGATGATGTTGTGTCATTGCGGTCATTTGGGTCTGGGTATGCGGGAGAGTAAAATGAATGCAAGAGAAAAAATTGCGATTACTTAAGAAAATCGGTGAGAATTATCAAGCACGCGCCGGTGGACAGTCGGTCATACTCACTTGATGCATAGGCTGTTCCATAACTTTGTCTGTATTTAGTCAGAGGTAAGAGCGTACCGGCACCTGCGGATGAAGGGCTGGGTGCACTAGTGTTGCATGCTGCAAGGCAGCAGCTCCGGGTAGTTCAGCGGCAGCTGCCGAGTAGGCTAACGGATGATGCCATAATTCCGGCCCGCCTGGAAAGAATGGTCCACCCAAATCTAAGTGTTGTGCAGAAAGAGAGAAATTGTTTTTTGTTAGAGAACAAATTCGCTTCGGTGCAAACGAATGGAAAGCAACTAAACGAAGAATATGCAAAATAGTGGAAGAAACCAAAAAGAGAATTGAGAGTTTTTATGTATATTCGCTGTGAAAATTAAGTATGTATTTAGATATTTTATATTTATACATTTTCCTTTAATTTAGCTTTCACTTAACCTTTTAGTATTATTATTTATTTAATAGGATTGCTGATAACTGATTGTGCATTCAAGATATAAATTTGTTTGAAAATAGAATACATGACAAGAGCGCATTTAGTCAAGTACATCTACCCCAATTTTGGAAGACTGTATTAGTTCCAGCTGAAGTAAATGCTTATCTTGCTTACTGCTCTAAGTATTCGATGAAAAAACACATACTATAAATTAAGTTGTTCAAAAGTCATACATAATAAGTTTTTGGAATATCGAATACTTTATTTATTGTAACCACCAATTTTTTCAATTAAAATTGATTTTGGGGCTCTAAGTATTAGTTTTCACTTCTAATTCAACTACTGCATTACATGGAGGTTTTTATTCAGTTTATAATATGCGATATTGATGTCGCACAATGGATGGAACAAGCTTTTACGCCGCACAGTATTCTATTTTGGAAAAGGGGCAAAAAATCAAACAAATCAAAATCGAGAGGTGATAGCCAAATAAATGCAACGAAATTTTAAATCATTAGTAATAATAACATTTTGGTGCTTGCACTTTTGCTAAGTGTTTGGCTGGTGTTTTAACACAAATGGGGGAACCTACAGTTTCATGCCGCCTCCAATTGGCAAATGGATTTTATGAGAAGCTTTATTATGGCAGAAATACACTCGGAGGTTTGCCATTGCAAGCGCCGCCCCTCGGCTGTCGGGAAAAACTTTTTATAATTTTGATTTTGCCTCGACCAGGTTCTACGGAATGGTAGTGCGCAGCTCTAACCACTCAGCCACTGCGGCCGTCTGTTGTAATGAAAAAACTCAAAACCGACCTTCAAAGTAAATTTTTTCTGTAAAAACACTTTTTAATAGATTTCTTGACGTGAGAACAACAATCATATGCCTTTCACACTTTTGAAAAGCTCATTGCTTACTGGTTTCGAGTAAGAAGTATTAAAAAATATAGATCCTTCTATTTTTGAAAGTCATTTTACATATCGAAGTAATTCTTTTATCTAACGATGCTATTTTGTATCAGTTCTCCATTCAAATGCTTTAAAATGCCGTTACATTTATTTCTCGATCCCTTGTGATATTTGATTTCGTTCCTTTTTGCCAAAATATAACACAGTGCACCGCCTGCGAATGGCTGATGCGAAGACTATTCTTGACATCTCTAAAATTTTCCATTGTCTACCGAGGGGCCAATATCATTGGAAAAACCCTTTTCTTTCATTGCGAGTTGCACTGTTTAAATTCTAATCTGGGTTTGGTGAGCAACGTTCTATAATAATTTCTATTTCCAATTAGATCCGAATAGTCGAATTAAAGTAAGTAATTTTCTTCACTTTAATAAAGAGATGAAATTGAAAAATATTATATTTAATAAGCCCTGGGATTTTCAAATTATTTGGAGAACGGTTCAAAAGAAATTCTAGATCACTTCTATAGAAAACTTCGTTTAAGTACAGGGAAGGGCAGTCAAACCTGTTACTTTTGTAAATAATTTGGCCCAAATAAATCTTTAATGACTTTTTGAAAACTGCAGTACTGGATGCAAAGATGTATGATAAAATCGGCAAACTAAAGAAAAGTGTTTTAACTTTTATTTTTTTTACTTGCAAATTTATGTAACTGTTTTCAATTGAAAAAATTATGGAAATTTTTTGGCAGTACTTAGGGAATATAATAGACTAGTTTCATCGGGCCTAGACTGCGGTTTAAGCTTAAATCAGTCCACAATTGAGAAAACTTACATGTGTGTGCTGTTTTTTTAAATATCTTAATTGCGTTTGGAATAGTGTTAGCTCAATTTTGCTGGTCTTAAAGAAAATGTGCGCAACCGTCGCTACCATGTTAAGGCACATTCACATATATACACTGAGAAAAAAAATGAAGACCCTATCGTGTTGGTTTCAAACAAAAAGGCATATGATTTGGCGCTCAGAAGTATTTTGTTTAGCTTTAACATTTCGCACATCAAGATCTAAAGTAAGTCAATTCAAAAATCAGATCCGAAAATATAACTGCCTGTGGATCGTATAGATTCAATACGGTTAATGCAAAAACAGCTACGACAGACGTTTTTTAGTTAGTGTTTATAATCATTAAGATACAAATATTAGCGTTAATTGGATGTAAGTTATACGAATTGATTTATGCAAAAATCGTCCTAATTTTTAATAGGTTTCCGATATATTTGTTTGTGCTATTCTGCACACTCAGCTACGGCCATATTACGTAAACCCTTTTTCAGATGTTAAGTTTGAACCAAATTTAATAAAGTGATTCGAACTATATTGATTTCAAATGAGAATGAATTGGTTTGCAATTTCCTATTTGTGTTAAAAAATTTCAAATTTGCTAACATGAAACAACCGAAAAAGACGAATTTTCTCACAGAAGTTTACTTTCACCCCTACTTATAGTATTTAAAACAAGATTTTTACTCACACGAAATTTATTTTCTTATAATTTATCTTTACAATTTAAAATAAAATCATATCGTCACTTCGCTGAAGTTTTTTTATGCGGCGTTTTTCGCGGTCAACTTCGTGTCTAGTAATGATATGTTGTATTCTTTTCTACCTGCAACCAGTTTAGGGTTAGTTGATAGTGTGCATATACAGGTTGTCCCAAATGTCTTTTGAAATTTTTTTCACCTATTGTGCGAGCGGAACAGCTACTCCTAGCCACGTCTTTAGTCGCTATGGAACGTTTCTCAGGAATGGTAAGTGTCTTAAATGATTATGAAAGTTCTATAAAGCGCATTATACGTAAAGATGTGTATCTACATCCCTAGAAGGAACAGTTGGTTCATGAAATGAAGGTATGAGAGTACATGCCGTAGAGTAGTCAGAAATTTTGGTTCCCGTTACACTAAACTAATACATTATTTCATTATTACTTTTTTATTTTGAAAACTAATTTTGGGACATCTTGTACTTCATATAATGTTGACTCTTTGACAGTTAGTTAAACAAATAGAATGTACATTGTACTTCGCATTTTATGAGAATATATAATCTTAGATAGAAGTTTGCATCTTAAGTCTTTTGTATTTTGCTCTCGCGGTCGCATAAGTTTTACTCAGCGGAGAGCAAAATATTTCGATAAGTAGACTCCACGTGGTTTATGATTAATTTGGATGATTGATTTATTTAAAAATGAACACTTAAAAAAATAACAATTATTTATTTCTATAGTCTTATGCACTCGTCCGAAATAAGCGACGAAATCTAAAATTTAACAATAAGTTTCGCCTTAAATACTAAATTAAGCTGTAAGAGTTTCCCACCAACAGGAAAATGCAACATTTAGTGACAAAAATATTAATAGAATGCACCGCGATTGCATAAATTTGCGCTGTCTATATTATTGAATGTAAATTGAGATCGCGTGTTTTGTACGATTTTTGCGCAGTGTATCAGCTGTGTTTGCATTTGTGACTGTGTTGGTTTTTGTTTATTTTTAATGCTGATAGTATCTTGTGGCAGTAGTGGTGGGTGTTGTAGTGGTTGTGATGGTGATGGTGGTGGCGGTGGGTGGCGTTAGTGACAAACCACTTTGTGAAATCAGTGCAGAAACATTTTGTTTGGGGCTTGAATATACTCATTTCAATATAAAGGGGAGCTTGATTTCCTTGTTATTAACTTTTCATATTTATTACTTAAATTTATGTATGTGCTCTAAAGCATTTCTGTTTTTTTTGGGGAAAGTGTGTTAATTCCGTTTGATTCAGAACGCTTTTTATAGAAATATGGGAAATTAATTAAGTGCGCTTTTGTCATAGAATTCAGTTATTAAAGATATACATACATATGTATTTGTAACTTTTTATACATCAACAACATACTTCGTTTAAATATATTTATATACTTACAACAAATACATAGAAAGAGCAAAGAAAAAGAACGATATAAAAGTAAAAATTGCGAAATTAAAAACAAAAACTAAAATTAATAGCTCTACTACATGAATACATACAAAACTAAAAGCAAAAATAAAGAGTTGCATTTAACATTTTATTGCTTAACATTTCTTTGCCATTTCATTTATAAGTTTTATTTCTTCTTTTTTTTCTCTTAACATTCTTTACTTACGTCCAGTGAGTGGGTGCATCAATGCAGGATGTGAGGCTGTTGTCGCTGTATTGGGCTGTGGTTTGGGTTTGCTCACTTTCGTGTTACTCTTGGCGAATTCCAAGCGAATTGTTTGGGGCATATCGGGATCGAAGCGTACACCCTGCTGCAAATGAGCGGTACGTCGGATAGTAATCGACTTTGCAATTATTTTGTGTTCATATTGTTTTTTTATTTGAATATATTTAAAAATTTTCATAAGAAATCCAATGGAATAAATTTTATGTATAGTAAACTGTTTTGTTATGTTTTCTTGTACATACATATATACATGCACGTATGTATGTACATATGTACGCATATTCAAAATTGGGACAGTTATTTTTTGCTGCTTTGTAATTAAATTTAAAAATTTTCTGTTCTTTTTCGAAATGGCCCTTTAATTTAAAAATTACTAAAAACGCGTCAATTCGCCAAAAATATTTATTTATGTAAACACTTTTCTAGCTTAAAAACTTTGGTGTAATTTTAAGAGAGTAATAAGTATAAAAGCTACACTGTAAATTGGGTAAAATTACTAAGAAGGCACAAACAGGGTGAAACGGGCATATTCTTCTACTATTGTATGTTTGTATGTAGGCAGCATTAAAAATTTGATTGCTGTGATTTTTACATTGGACGATATAATTATATTGAAAGTGTTAATGTGTGCGTAAATATATGATTGCTTGTATTTGCCTAGATTCGTTGTAAGTTTGCAGTAGCCGCTATTTCTATCTTAAATGCTCGGGTAGAAATAACTTTATGAGTGTGTGCATCGCAAGTACGGCTAGACATATTTACAAGATCTGGTCAGTGTGGGAGCTCATGGTAATGGTGATAGGTATGAGATTATTTTCTTCGAGTCAGTTCCTATAACATAAAATGGTTCTCGTGGATTGAACAAATTCAAAAAATGACTGAAATATATATTTTGCGAGGATTTTTGGAGCTTTTAAGCTTTTCTTAATTATCTCAATGATATGTGCTTAAAGGAACTTTCATGGTCATAATTGAACACTAACTGATATGGAGATACGTAAAAGAAATGGAGAAGTTAAATCACAAATATATTCAAGATACACTTCAGTACAGAGTAAACCCGCAAGGAAAATATTGGAGTAATTCCACTCAGAAGCAATGCGGCCACATTCCTCTTCGTTGCTTGTGGGAATATAACTGGCGTTTTGAATCGACATTGTTTCCCTTACGCTTCTTTTGAAAGCAATATGAAAGCAATGAGGAAGCATTAAATTTACTGCCCAACGAAAGCGAGTGTTTCCATACTTTTTTAGAAAATGTATAGCATGCATGGAGTAATGTTTTTAAAAAAGCAGAAGCATCTTGAGAGCACACGATAAGTCGACTCCTAATCAAAGAAAAAGTACTTCAACGCATTTAAAGTTTTCTGAAGTTCCGACATAAATGCTAAAACTTAAACCGCTAAACCTTTTCAGATTTAGTGCCATTTCCTTAAGTAGATTTTAAAATTAATTTGCCTTTTAAACACAAATTTTGTTCTGAAAAACAGGCAAAATAAATTATAAATGCTACTAGAAAAAGCGGTACTTGGGATTATCAACATCTTTTTGTCACCAAAACTTTATAGTCCACTCTAAACGATGAAGCAGCACTAACAGGACTATGATACACTTAATCTATAGAATAGTTTAAGACCATGCGCTGACTAAGGATGAATAAGTTAGAATGTCAACCACCATTTGAGTGTTACGGTTGAAACCTTCGGAAAAACTACTATTTTATAACTTTGACCAAAGTTCCAAAAATCGATTTTAAAGTTTATCAGACTGTTAAAATTTAAAATGACACATTTTCCGAACAAAACTGTGTACTTTTGAACTTTACCAGGCATGGAAATCGTTTAAAACTACAAAAGGAGTGCCACAAGGTTCGGTTGTTGGACATATGATCTGGCACATTATGTATTATAGAGTCCTGCGTTAGAAGTTTCCCTCTGGCTTTGCTAACTATTTACATTCTTCACATGGAAAATAAGGCTGCTGTAATTGTTAAACCAGATTATAATTTCCTTATTTACGAAGGGAACGGCGAAGTTCTCATAAGCAGCCGAAATAGCAAGAATCACAACGGAAAGGCATATGATCATATAATTAACAATCTCACACTGGCCGTTTAGGCTTTTTGGGTTAGGTGTAGGATGGGTTTTCATGACAGAGATAGACTCGTCTGTCGAGGTGCGACCGCTTTTAGAAGAAAACTATTTTTGTATGTTCGTCGAATCAGAATTGAACCCGGCCATGGTAGTCGAACAGTAACTATTCAATACAGAATAACCAAAAGGTAGAAGGTAACCTCAAAAAAGTATTAGTACTACGATGCATGGAAAACAGGAAACACGGTGAATTAAAATTCCAGCCCAAAATGCTTTTGGTGGACACTCCAAGCAGTACTTGTGCTTTTTCGATAAAACTAAGCTTATACATGTAACTAAAGCTAACTGGTAAAACGGTTAAGGGATGTATATTTTTGCACAGAGTTTAAAAGATTACACAGTAGGACGACTCTCAAGTTTTTAAATCACACAAAAATAAAAGAGCGAAACACGTGAACACTTGGCTCGTAGATTACGGTGCTGTATACCGTTTTTCTTGCTCCGGTCATTATCCCACGATATTTTCACTTTTATGAAAAAAAAATCAAATATTAAAAAAAAAAAAATTAAAAAATAACAGTTTTTTGTAAGTTTTTTTTCATTTGTTATAAAGCTTGTTCTTTTGCGATAGATAAATAGACAAGTTGTGAATGCTCAAATGAAAATGTGCATTAATTTTTGCGGATGAAATACTGCATGCCTAAGCAAAAGCATTGGGCGGAGCGTTTTCTGACGCCTAGCGTCAACGCAGAAGTAGAGGTGCAAAAGTAGCGATAGTCAGACCATCGATAGTATTTGAATTTATTTTCAAAACTGTCGGTATATCGTCGAAAATATCGCATTTATATGGTTTTCGCTCAATTTTGGTATGAAGATTTCCTTAAAAATATATTAGAAAATTACGTTTGGATACCATTGTAAACTACTGGAACCTTTGTTTTTTAATTGTTTAACCGGTAAGGTACAGTTATCGAAAATTTGAAATGAATTGAAATTGAAAAAAATTGGGCGTTCTGAAATTTTATATTTGTCAAGGCATATTAAAAAGGCATTCGAGCAAAAACCACATTTGCGTGTATTTTGTTGTTGCTTCTGGTATCGGAAGTGTCAAAAACTGTTTCGATATTTTTCTTCCAAATCAAAGCGAGCCATGTGATATACAAAAAAAAAAAATAAATAAAAATTTAAATTGGAAAAATTAAAATTAAAATTGTTGCATCTTTCTTTCTTAGTAAATTTGTTTGCTTCCCGAAGCATTGATCCATACTTTGCAAGGCCCAAGCATTTGTGCTGCTGAGTTGGGCAAGCGTCCCTAAAGCTGCTATTCAATCGCTTATTTTGTATGGAAAAAGGTTTCACATGCAAATAGATTTTAACAATTTAGAATTTTTGTGAGAAGAAATTACAAATTTTTTACATTTTCGAGACCAAATAATTCAAGGCGAATTTATATAAGGTGGTGTTACTAGCTCAGCTGATTTCGTGTATGTGTTTCGCCGCACGGCTTCTGATATCAAATTGAAAAATTTTGTTTGAATTTCTACACACACTCTTACATATTTTGACAGTTTATGCCGCCAAAGCAAAAACAAAATACATGTAAATTTTTGTTTTTGTGCTCCTGCTATCACCTTATATTAATTCGCCTTGAAATAATTTGAAAAATAAAAAAATAAAAAATCAAACCAGCGGCTATACAGATACTACTTGTTCAATGTACCTTGATATTTGTGGTTTTAGTTTTCCTCCGTCATATATAAGTCATTCATCAAGTAAATTGAAATTTTGGAACAAGAAACCATTTTTTATCTGAAAAGTTACGCTTTTTATTTACCTTTTATTAAATTCTAAATAGTGGTACGTACGTAGGTAATATTGAAAGTTTTGGTATAAGTCTATTTGTATCAGTTTTTTACTGGAGTAAGCGGAATTTTAAAAGATGCAAGGTTTTCCGTCCTTTTCGAAATTTTGCATTACTCTTTTAAAAAAGTACTTAGCAACCAAATTTTCAACTTGGATGTTTAAGAGAAATGAATAGAAAAGCAGAAATACAACTAAAATAAATACTAAATCATATGATGTCTGTCGGACTATCGGTAGGACCAAAAAACAATCTATAGTAGCAAAAAATAAAAAACATCGACACTATCGATAGTTTTGCGTCTCTGCGCAGAACTGCCATGCCTAAACAAAAGCGTTAAAGCAACGTTAAATGCAGAAATAACGCCAACAATAACATACCGTTGACGCCGCGTTATTTCGGTATGCTTCGTACCACGCTTTTGTTTAAGTACATACATATGACAGGTAGGGGCAGAAAAATGTTACTCATACGCCATGTCTTACATGGAGTACTCGTAACTAGTCGTACATTTTGGATAAGTAACATTGCCCATGTTGAAGTTAGATTTTTTTTCGTTCGTGATGTAAACTGGAAATTAAAATATCTTTGGAAAGTGACTTGATATAGAAAAGAGGTGTACAGATCCGCAATCTACGACCCAAAAATATATTCTCGTGTCTCGGCGTTTTTTGTGTGTCATTTCAGGGTCTCTACCGTCTTATTACTCAGCCACCTCTTGTTTAGACTTTAAAGGTTATGGTCATACCATTGACTACTGATTTAGTTAGTTCAGTAAAAAACAAACTACTTAAATATTTAAACACATTTATGCTGGCCCAAACATCTGTTAAAGCAAATTTATATTGGTACTTAAATTTATAATTTATATGAATCAAAATTTATGCGAAATAAAAAAAGTTCGATAGTGACGGTAACAATACACTAACACATTTGATTGGGCGTAAAATTTTAGGTAATAACCCAAAAAAAACCAATTCTGTATTTTTTGTTTAATTTTCATCTAAAATTAGTTTTACACTTAGTTAGCTGTAGTTGTAAACAAGTTTTACACACATTTAGAAGCGTAAGTAATTTTCTGTTAATCAGATAATCTTTTAAAACCGCCACGCGAGAGAGCGAGGTTTAATTCGCAAGTGACTTACGATAAGCGATACATACATACTTCAAAAGTTACACAAAAGGCAAAACGTGGAGATAGTCATTTATGCAAAAGACATTATCTATGTATATACATACAAGAGAAATAATTTTTTGTTTTATTACTCAAAAGCTGATCATGCCCGTCATTGCACCCTGCAAACCCTTACTTATCGAAACGTATTGCTGATTTGTGCTGTTGTTGTTCTGTATTTGATTGGTGTTGGGTGGCAGTGGTGGTGTTGGTTTCCCATTCATGCACCAGAACTAACAAAATATTTACTACAAGAAGGTTCTAAAATTCAGATGCTTAACCAAAAGTGACGAAGTGTTTATTCGTTGGTATGAAAGTTTAAAAAGATAAATAAAATTAGAAAAGAAGGCGTGTTGTTGTTGGCGTTTTAAATAAAAATCAAATATTGTTGAAAAAACCGAGAATATAAGGAATCAAAGCAGTACATGTGAGAGAGTATAATTATAACGTTCTGCTGTTTCTGTTTTTATTTTGGTTTTTGTATTAGTTTCAGTGGCGGTTGCTATTCTTGTTACGCTTATTTGTTGGAAAAGTAGTCATTTTCAATACAATTTCAGTGCGAATAAAATTTTTTTTTTGATATTTTCCATTTTATTTTCGATATACGCCCTAGGATTTTTCTAAATGAATAAAAAGAGTTCTCGTTAAAAAAATTTTGTATATGTGGAAAACACTTTTTCGTAGAAATGGTATAGAATTCTTGAAAATCAATAGCTTTTGCTCGAAAAATTTCTCTTCAGTAGACTTCCAATAATTATAGTGATGCCCAATTGTTTATTTTACCATGTTTTAATGCTACCCATTTTTTATGGGTCCCGTTTATTGAATTTTTGGGGTTTTAAAGGACTTATAAAAAATAGTTAATATTAAAAAATTTTTAAATAAACAATTGGGTATTATTATTGGAAGTCTACGGTTTCAATGAAAAAGTGCTTTTCGCCATTTAAAATACATAAAAAACTTCATTGGATTTGGACAGTTCTTATATATTTTTTTAAATGATTAATTACTCTTTTTCCCATTTAGATAAATCCTAGCGCTGAGAGTTTAACATTGTAAACATTTCGCCCCGCATTTAATTTTTGACCACCCTAATGTACATACATACATTTGTAATCGTGTGAGAAATTGTTCTAAAAAAATTGCAAGGTGTGAATTCAGTTGTTCATTATTTCAATGTAAAATAAGAAATTGTTTGTTCAACTTTAATGTATGTTCATATCCAGCTTAGCTTAGTTAAAAATTGTTACCATCAAAAATGTAATCAAAAGATTTGCTATTTTTTAAACCACAATTTACAGGAAAAATTTTAGAGATTCGGAATTATACGGAAATAAATACTCTTGTGTTTGTATGTATGTATATTCAAAAGTATTCGTACATGTACTCAGATATCGCCGCTTCAGAAAACGGATGTCGTATTTTACAAAATTTAAGAAAATTGACTTCGAATTAATCCGAAACTAAACAGTAGATTTTTGCAGTTTTTGAAGGAGACTTAGTTGGTGTTTTTAGTTTTTATTTTCCATATTTTTAAATTTAATACCTTTTAACGTTAATGAGAAAATTGAATTTTGATTCCACATACATATGTCGTAGGTAGCGTGTACTCACTGCTTTGTTTTGTGACATATATGTATATGTATTTAATAAACAATTCTGTACATCTTTTATGCTATAAATGTGATACGACTTTACGTTTTCCTCTTTATGAAAACAAAAAACCAATACTTAAATTCAGTCCTTTGTACATTTTCATTTCTGTCATTTCATTGGAGACACAGTTGCAAAATTTAAAAAAGGAATTAGTTACATAGTTTAATTTCCAATTTTAATTGTGTCGTTATAGCAGAGGACCATCGAATTGTCGTAAATTCAAAATTTTGCGATAGATACGTCAAATGTCATATGACTAAAAAATACTACGTTTGTACGGGAGTTTTTTATGAATAAAATAAAGTTTGTTTGTTATGCCGTATGTGACGCATTTTCAGCACACACCACAAAAGGCATACCAAATAAGTAATATTATGTAGCATGCGACAAAATGCACGAAAAATATGTATCCTAAAAAATAAGGAGGATATAAAAAATGGATTGCAGAAATCAAAAGAGTATGTCCAACTTAGTAAATCTGCATCAAAATTCCAAAATCGTGATTTTGAACATTCGACATTCGTTTTCTGAGACGACGATGTGTACATATGTAAGTACATATGCATGCATGTCGTCTTAAACTTCTTGGATTGCAATGAAAAGTACGTAACTAAGTTCAGATATAAAAGCCTTTGCTCTTGAAAATGACCTTTCTCTCAAGTGTGTGTGGTAGTTGTTTGTTCACTTTTTTTTATAAAATCATGTAATTATGTAATGTGTTCATTCCAAGCCTGACAAATGCGTTTTTAACATCGATTATTCTTATGCTAACATTTAGTCAGTGCGTATCAAATATGCTGCTCTGCCTATTTTCCAATAATTTGATATCTTGCTCTTAATGTTTGCAAAATTATTTTTAAACTTAACTTCATTGCATTGAAAACGGTGCCCTTATAGCGATAGGAATTGCATACAAAATAGTTTACATTCTCATATTGAATTTGTTTTCTGGCTTGATAAATGTTTGCGTTTTTTTGTGATTTCAAAATAAATATTACCTGTAAATCTTGTTTGGCTGCTTCCGCGCCAGCTCTGGTATGAAATGTGACAAATCCGACGGGCTGTAAATTTGTAATGCAACAAATATGTTAGTGAAGCATTATGGGGAGGGGTGCTGTATCGGGAGCAGGTTGTTGAAACGTTTAAATTACTTACCGATGCAGTTTTTCCATTCTTGCTGGTCACCTTTAAAAGAGATCCTTCGTAGCCCTGTAAGAAAGAAAGCGAAAGTATTTTGGGAAAATGCATGCATTGTCTTACATATTCGTCAAAGTACAGGGATATATTTGGAAAATTCTCTCTTGATATGCCCTTAAGTCGCATTGACCCACATATGACGAAAAAATAGCCACTCTAGGGATTGAACTCAGGGTAATACGATGGCTGCACAAAGCGGTATAATGAGAACCTGTGTTCGCAATGGATAACTGATCAAGTCATAAGAAAATTTAAATAGAAAAATTTATTTCAAATTGTTCTGAAATAACCAGTCGGAAAACATGTAAACTTTCTATTAACCCCTAATTAGGCGCATAAAGAAAATCACACAATTAGTCGCATGGGGTCCCCAGTCACAGCAACAAAAGTGTTGAAAAAAGAGTTTTCACAATAAAAAAAACGGAGTGTGTATTAACAAAAATATTAAAGTACTCTATTATCTTTAACTTAAAAAGCAAATACATATTTTCGACTTCAAACTAAAAAAAAATAAAAAATTAAAAATTTACCTCCCCCATAAAAGATGTATCGTTAGTGGTCGCATTGGGTCAGCACTCAAGCGAGTAGCGACAAATATGTACGCGACGATGTTCTAAGAAAGAAAAGCATAACTTTGACTTCAAACTTAGATACAAAAATAAAAACTTATCTCTGCCAAAAAATTTTACGTAAGTGGTCGCATGGGGTCAGGACTTAAGAGTAGCGTACACGTCGATGTTTTGCCAGTGGCTTATTTACGTACCCCGCCTAGAGTTAGGAAGCTAGAAAGAGCGCGAGCACTCTCCAAGCACTTCAAGACATTTTTTTTTTTTCAACTTCAAATGCGCCTAATTAAGGGTTAAATAAGCTAGCGCAATTAAGAGTTTTATGATTTTGGAACTTTAAGTACGATTATTTTATATCAGCATTTTTGTGAGCTGTTTGGGTTTCACCTAAAAAATTTAAGGGTTTACTATCTATGTTATCGAAAAGATGTATTTAGAGAAAAATATGGTTTGCTATAAATTTGTAAGGTTTTCCCGGTGCATGCCAGTAGTCGACTGAAATTTTATATTTTTTGTCGGATCAACCGAAAAATCTAGTAAATGCAGTACTTTTTGTAATGGCACTCAACAAGGAAGCTATGGAGCTGCCTGAGAATTATTTTATTCCTCGATGTCGAAATATTCAAAAATTTTTTTGGAAGTAGGAGGTCGTAAGCACCCCATAAATTGTTGCATAAGTCTTTTTTTATATAGATTGTAGTTTAATTTCTATTCGAATTTAACCAATTGGGTAAAGGCTTCTTTGAATATACAGTCTAACAAAATTTTGCCTCCCTAGTAAAACAAATCGTTTCTGGTAGATTTCTCCGGGCTAAATCCAAATCTGACCGCGCAATTGCTCTAGCACGTCAAAATAGACATCCTAACCTCAAAGTGATAAAAAGACGGTTTTTGGGGATATTTGAGATTATATTATGAGAAAAACTATTTTTTTTAGCTTATTTCTACTTAGGGAATCATTTGGTATTACTCTTTCCCTTTAAAATTCATTTCCGTATATTGCGATTAAATTTTTCTTTCTCGAGATATATCAGTTTTAATGTGCAGTGCTTCGATATTAGCTATGATGACTCAAATAATACCGAAGTAGTGTATATTAAAACTGATATATCTCGAGAAAAAAATTCAAATCGCACAAAATGAAAAGGGGAAGGGTAGTGCTAAATGATGCCCTAAGTAGAAATAAGCAAAAGAATAGGTTTTTCTCATAATATAACCTCAAACATCGGCGAAACCCGTATTTTCGGCACATTGAGGTTATGATATCTTAAAATCTTGACGTCCTAGAGCAATGAAAATCTACAAGAAATGATGTGTTTTACTCAGGTTGATGAAAAAAAGCAAAATTTGTAGAAGTTTGGTATTATTAGATAGTTTAACGTTATTTAACTGTAGATAAAATTGAAGGCTGTTGCATTTAATTTGATTTCTAGTACGTAATTTGTTTTTTTTTTTTTTGTTTCACGTTTGTTACCTTTAATATTTCAATCCATGGCCCAACAACATGATTTAAATTAATTAGTCGTTTTGATGTTAATGTTGCCAGTAGATATATGTAGACTAAATGAAATGATTGACAAAATAAATATAAATAAAGGTTAATTTTTTCGGAAAATGCCAGGTATCGTGGTTAGAGTTTTGTATTAAATTTTGTTTACTTGGCTTAAGCGTACAATACGGGGCATAAAAACTGCTCAAAATTATGACTATCAATTAATTTGTAGCGGTAAAAAAACTAGGCAACGAACGAACAAACGGTATATTGAATAAGAATAAAAAATTAAAAAATACATTTTAAGCGATTGTGAAAACTGAAAGAAGAAATATGTACATGTATGTTCATAACAAGTACGTATAAAAACGCTGCACACATAAAATCTTATTTTTATAAAATTCGTTAAGTTTTCAGCAAACCCTGAAAATTTCAATGATGTGATTAACCAGTTTTTTCCAAATTAAATATTTAAAGAAGTCCTTACCCTAATTTTCAAATGCGAATGAAAATCAAATTTGAAATTACTTTCTGAAAAACTTATGCCGCCGTTCACAGGATGGTTAGGACTACCTATCTCAAAAAAATAATTTCATACTTCGACAAAAGCCAGCTGCCATCTTCTTAATCAGAAAAAGGGTTCGCAATAATTTTATTTCTTTTCTCAGTTATATAAGTTTACAAACTGCTAAGTATAAGTGGACGAGTTGACATCCCAACCGTTGGTATTTTTCAGTTTTCGGAGATGCCACCGAATATCTGTAATAAGTTATCTTCTCTCACAATTAAACTCCTAACAATCTTGTAGGCTTACTGAATTTCTAAAATAAAACTCATTGCAATAGTAAAGGCAAGGAGAAGAGAGGTATCTGACAGCTGAGCTAAGACAACAGCAGACACAATTCCCCAGTTCCTAACCCATCCCGAAGTGGTCCAAACACGATCAGAAAATTGTACCACCCTATTGCTCATCCTTTGGCCAGCTGCAGTGATGTGTCCTTAGCTGACTCACAAATACAGCAGAGATTATTTTACCCGATTGCTAACTTTGTAGATGCCCTCTTAACCAGCAGTGTCCCGTGTGGACGTCCATGATAGTTTTCAGTTTATCCTTAGACAGGCCAAATGGAAGCCTATATCGCTTCTGGTGGTACCACCAATTAAGCTTTTGACTTAACGAATTTTTGTGGTGCTGTAGCAGTGTTGTTCAAATGCATGTGAAAAAATAAAGTCGGAATATAATTTCTATACTCTCACCCCTGGGATTGTTCTATACCGAAAAGAAATATACCTATATTTTTTATTTTGAAATCAAAAAATATTCAGAGGTCGCTCAAAGCGCTCATGTATTTTATATGGGAAAAATCAACTTTTTGTAGAAATAGTATAGAATTCTTGAAAATCAACATTTTTCGATCGGCAAACTCTATTTATTTTCAGGAGACTTCCAATTATAATACGCAATTCCTTATTTAACCATTTTTCCATACTAACCATATTCTATAGGTACAGTCTCCTGAAGAGGATCAGAGTTTTCCGATCGAAAAATATTGATTTGCAAGAATTCTATACTATTTCTACGAAAAGTGGTTTTTTCCCCATATTACATACATGGAAAACTTTAAGCGCTTTGAGCGACCTCTAAATATTTTTTGATTTCAAAATAAAAAATAGTGATATATTTTTTCCAATATACAGCAATCCTAGGGGTTAGGGGATTAAAAATCCGACTTTACTTATTTTGGACCACCCTAATGAGCAACCTATGTATATACTTAGGTATGCTTATCGTATGTACCTGTTCTAAACTTTCTGGCGATTTTAGGACCAAACGAGGTATTGAGTGCACAATAGATATGTAAGGTCACTGTGCATATCTATTTTAAGTATTTATCCTATAGTATACAGTATATTTTGCTTTGCTGCCTTTATGCTTAAGTGCACATTTAAGATACCTACCCCAAAATGTGCATCAGAGGAATTATTTTAAACATTTATAAGGAAACTGCTCCGATAGATGCATTCAACATACCTGCACATTGGCGATACCTGCCTTAAAAATTGTGCAACTAGTATCAATTATCAAAGAAAGTATTACGTTTACCTGCACTGACCCTACAATTACCTAATTTTACAATCTTTTATTTATTTTGCTCATCTCGTGGAACAACGAAAATGGCTATCAATTTATGTAGTTATATAGATAATTAGATACTATTCGGTAAAAATTTCGCTTGCAGTAATTTCTACGTGGTAAGTGCTTCTCCATTATTTGGTTTCATAGGGATTTGTATACCTTCCTCATTGAAGTAGTAAAGAAAATTCGCTTAAGTGCCTTTTTCGGTTAAGTGCACAAGTTTTTCGTGCAAAGAAGGATGTGCAGCTAAGCAAAATATACTGTATATCTAATGGGCTAAACAAAATTTATCATAAGTTGCAGCAAGTGGCTCAGTATATTCCTGATATAAATTAAATATATTTATCTGCCGGTGGTTAAAGGTGCATACTGCCACTGCGTAGGACCTCGGTTTGATCCCTCGTCCGGGAAAATTTAAATTGGAAAACGTTTTTTTTTTTAAACTGCGGTCACCCCTCGGAAGGCAATGGCAACCCTCCGAATGTACTTTTGCCATAAAAAACCTTCCCTTAAAACCCATTTTCCGTTCGGAGGCGGCATAAAACTGAAGGTCCCTCCATCAAGACTCACAGTTTTTGCACGTATTTTGAGAAGGAGATAAACTACAAATAGAGCGACGTGCCACCTGGCCTATTCTACTTGTTAACGAACACTTTGTAACCGTGAAATTTTGTTAGCAAAAAACTACATCACTTCTTTTAACCTTAATTGTAGGTACCTTTTTATTTATTCAGCAATTCAGCTGTGAAGTTTTGAAGAAATTCTGGTGTTGCATGTTTCGTGGGGCAATATTTTGTTAGCTGCTTATGAGAAGGTAACAAAATTTACCGGTTAAAAGAGTGCGCAGAACAAAAAAAAAACGGGTTAAAAATTTAAAGGAACTTTATTTACCGTTAAGAAAAAATCGTTTGCATCACTTCCATGTCGGCCTTATGGAATGGAAATCGTGCTTACTACAATCGCCGGGGCGCTTGACGGCCGGCTTATTTAAAACTGTTTATGGGATCAATTGAGTCTATTAAAGTGCTCCTAATTACAATAATTTAACTATTTATTACCTCAAATTGTTTGTTTAAAATATTTACTTATAGCCTATCGCTTTTCTAACTACCTCTGAACTGACTACGCGACAGACCGGATTACTCACCTCGTAAGCTCTGAATAATAGGTAAAGTTCGCGTGGTTTCGCGTCCATTGGCAAACCGCTGACGAAGAGGGTGCGAACCTGAAAAGAAATAGAAAAAAGGTACGCATTAAAACATCAGCTTAAATAAACTAGGTGTACCTATATGGAAATAATTCAGTTAAATCGCACTACGATTTAAATACATAAAAGCAATTTTCCATGACAGCGTAATTAACTCACACCTTCGGTTTGATGATGCAAGCACCCCTCAGCGGAAAAGTCACCCACACACAGTTACATACATACAAATGTATGCATGCAATGCAAATTAAAATGTTTAATGGGTTGAGAGGGGCGAAAAGGTCTGCGTGTTTGTAAATGCAAATGTGTGAGTGCACTTTCGTCCTCCAGAAAGTTCATATGTGATGTTAGCAACAACAAAATAAAAATGAATACAAAGAAAGCTGAGCATAGTAACAACAATGAGGAAACCGAAATAGCAACGAAGCAATTACA